>NC_089759.1:26849156-27014156 GCF_040412425.1 Macrobrachium rosenbergii
GCCGGAGAGTCGAACTCGGGCATAACGAGTGCAAGGCCACAACTCTACCGACTCCCCCAAGAAAAGAGCTTATTGTAATAAAATACAATATAAATATATATATATATATATATATATATATATATATATATATATATATCTGAGAAGGTGAGATATATGCGTGAAGCGCATTTCATTTCCTCCAGCATACAATCCAAATTTGCAAAAGGACATCGCCAGCCTCAAACGCTTCCATTCTTTTCCAGCAAACTGTCCAGGGAAGCCTCCGGGCGGCTCCAAGAATAGACTATGACGCAGTAAGTTTTCGATTTGCAGCCGAAGATGGATCCAAGGAATGGGATCGTCTGCAGGCGACATCTTTGGATTCAGAAGTCAACAATGAGGGAGAGGCGGGCGGGGGAGGAGGGTGTGAGGAGTTGGGTGGGTTGAGGGCTGGAGACGAGGTTCAAAAGGGGCGGCCAGTTATTTTATTTCCTCTTTCCATTTTTCTGTCTTTCCATTCCCGCGAAAGTGATTACTTGAATGGAATATTCGTAAAACGGTCGTGTTGCATACGGGAGTAAAAATTTTAGTCGGTTCTAAAATACTGGAGGGGGGGTGGCAGTGTTAAATTCATTTGTCACGCTGTTCTCGCAGATGGTTGATTGATTGTCTTGAAGCAGTTTATTTACATATGAAATTCTTACCAAGGAATAGATAAATACGAGAATAGTTTAAAAACAGGATTTGGTACATGCTGATATCCTTTATCTAAAATAAAACTAGAATTGGTTTTTATATTTATCTTGTAAATAAATATGACCTACACAGTTAAGGTCCATGATGCTCAAGGCATATCCAATGCATGAGGACATTTCGTTTCTATTTATTCCTTATCATTTGATTCTGTCCTTTGTTACTGATCTGTATTTCTATACTATTTCTCTCTCTTTCCGCCTCCCGCTGTCTCCGATGCATTTTCATTTCAAAGCCTTAATTTTTTTTGGTTCGTTTACCATATCCCTTCGGATGTGTTTTCCTATCCCCTAATGCGTCGTAACTTGCACGTAAGCTTTTTGCCTACTGGTAAGGGTCGCGCCTGATGTGTCCCCAGGTGCTGCGATCTCAGTCCTTGAAAAGAAACTCACACCTTCCACAATCGCATCACCGGGGCTGCATTTCCGTCAGTGTTGCTTTTTTTTTCTTTCTTTCTTTCCTGGTTTTACAAAAACAGCATCCTCCATGTCCAGGGAGCCTTACCTAATAGAATCAGCGGAACTCTTCTATCTTTTTTTTCTATACCGATAGATTCAATCACTTTCGCCTGCAGGGCAAAAATGTTTAGCTTTACGTTACAGTTGGGTTTATTTTAGTTCTAGGAAATTTGTGTATGAATTCGGCAGACATGAGCTGGAATACATCCTTTCTTGGGGTCTATTCCACATATGTCAGCCAATATTGCAAAAATGACAAATTTACAACAGTAACCGAGAAATTCAGAAGTTAAAAGGTCGTTGTGGCTATCAAGAATGTAAGGACCAAGCGAGATCAGTAGATGCGCTCTCTCTCTCTCTCTCTCTCTCTCTCTCTCTCTCTCTCTCTCTCTCTCTCTCTCTCTCTCTCTCTCTCTATATATATATATATATATATATATATATATATATATATATATATATATATATATATATATATATATAAATAAATAAATATATAGTTGTAATTTTAAAGCTGGGGTTTTGCTAGATCAATGAGGCATACTAGAATGATGCGCAACTTACCTTAATTAACACACAATCTGGACTCTGGCCTTGGAGACAGCTAAAATTACAAACAACAAATACGCCTGAGAGGCTACTTCAAAGGGGGGGGGGAGTGATTAGATAAACTCTGGGGTTAACTTAATTCATTATTTACAAAAGAAACACATCAAAAGAATGGCAGCGTAATTCTGGAGTAATGAGGCGAAGCAAATGACGGGAAATTCGAGGAGAGAATACAAATGGGTTGCCTGCTTCAAAGCGGTTGAAAACGAAGTAAGGAGGGCCGCTAAGCACAGAGATGATACGCAAGTCCACAGTGAAAAACTCCTAATCTGTAATCAAAACACTTCCCGTTAGTTAACCGGCTCTAGCAATGAAATGAAGGAATCGAGGAATCGCATGGAAGATGCCAAACTGAACTCGATTTCCGTGACTCGGGCATCAAACGATTACGTTACCCTTCTCGTGAATGCTTTGCAAAATTAAACAGCGCAAAATATAAAGCAATACTGGTCTCACTGTAATTATATCGCACTATGAAAAGAAAAGAAACTCAGTTGGAGAATAACAGGGAACGTGGCCGACGAAAAACCTTAAATCCTGGTACATTACCTTCCCTTTAGGAGCTGGAGTTCTCTTCTTATGGGGGCCAGCGAAGGAGCGAATTAATTCACATCAAAAGTTACTTTTTAGCTGCCAGCCACGTGTCTCAAAATGGCAATGGACGGAGCAAGGTTTTTCGTGTCGCCGCCGACGATTCTAAGACCGGTCGTTGTTGTTGTTTCAGATTTAGCTGGCCTTGTGCCAGCACGAGCTCTTGCTCCAAGAGCAGCCTGTAGAAAGTTGAACGCCAACAGCATCTGGTGTTCCCAGGCAGTCACCCATCCAACGTTGCTTAACTTCGCTGATCGGACGAGAAGCGGTGCTTTCAACGTGGTATGGCCGTTGGCATGGGCGTCTTGTACTCGTGTTGTTTTAGATTTAGCTGGCCTTGTGCCAGCACGGGCTCTTGCTCCTCGAGCAGCCCGTAAAGTCAAGGGCTCTTTTATAGCGGCGGAAGTTACAGCTTTTCCTCCTAGATGGCGTTGTCATCACTCTGCCCCACGTGGGAACAGCGGGGCTGCATGGTTTCAAGTTCAAAATGGCGGAACGCACATGGTCCGCCCGCCAGCTGGCCTGCCTCTGGCGACGGTTAGCTCTTGGCAGGGGTCCGCACATGGAATTAAAGGATTTCGGCAGCGCGTTTGACAAGAAAAGAGATTAAAAGGTGTTTCCCCCCAAAAAAGGCAGTGGGGAGAGGCGTTATGGGCGAGTTTCTCACAGTGAATCATACTAAATTTGCCTTATTTAATTACTTAGCCCTTTGCTTTAAATCTAGTGCAAAAGAAAAAAAAAATGTGGCGCAGGAGCGAATATTCTTAATAATATATATTACTCAAAAGCTAAAAATGCCTGAAATCTGATTTTGGGAGGATTTCAAGCAACTTTTTGTTAATCCGACAGCAAATGAAAGTACACGTTTTCACTGTATAGGGAACGTGGGTTTCAGGACCACCTTAACCATTGGAATAATGGATATAATTCATTTTACATGTTTTTGTCCGGCAGAATTTCTGACTCCAGTTTTCAGCAAATACTTTGAATGGAGGTTGCTAGCCCACGCCCTTCTACACCATGACTTCACCCGCCACTGTCGTCTAACTGTCAGGTGTGCGAATACCTCCTTAGGTCAACAGATACACAATCAAATTTAACGGAACACGTCCAAATCGCTTCGCCTCTCCCGGGAACTGAACCCAGTCGCTCCCACGGGACCCGAGTATCAAACGAACGTGTTTGAGTAAAAGCCTGTTGTCGCCGGAGAGGAATTAGTCTGCTGAAATTCAGTAACGAATGTTGCAACTGACACTGACAAACATTCAGGAAATATTTCTCCCTCTAAAAAGCGTAGGATCTCTAAGAGGAAAAACAGACGAAATCCATATACCGGTTACACAGCATGCAGTTCAGAAAATGTGAAATGAAAACAGGCCGGGAAAAAATTGGAAAATATGCGAACACGAGGAGTAAAAGGGGAGAACCACGTCGTTAAAAGAATATCCGTCAAACAGGATGATATAACTGCCAAGAGCGATGGCCAGCTGAATATCTGGTAAAGGATTCTCATCCGGGGAAAAGAGTACATGTAAACAAATACGCGCACTCCAGCAGGAGAGGAGCCTCCCTATGTATGGGGCAGGGTCGTCCTCCTCTCGTGCAGGACGGATTATTTATGGTTTGGATATCCTTCACCTCTCCAAGCGCTCTCCTCAAAATTCTTTTTCTGTTTGGAAAGTAATACAGAAAAACTTTTGCCTAACTGTAAAATTCCATGCTATTCGATGATTATCGATTTCCATCATTTTTAACTGATCTGAGCGGGAGAAACTCGACGTGCATTTCCTTCAGAAAATTAGGAAACCAGTTGTATGATAATGCTGAAATTTATCTGCGGAAAATTAAAATAATTTGCCTTTTGTTGCTTATTTAAGGTTTTTATCTCAGGTGCAACTAGGAAAGGTATCTCAGTCCTCTAAAAGGGAAAAATGTACAGGTGGATATGCCTACTGCATTTTTCCAAGCCTTGAGTTTTGAGCAGAAGAAAATGTGGAAGACTTAAGTTACAGAAGAGATGAGACAAAGAAGGTAGGGGAAGGGACTTGGAATTCCTATGCTTGCCAAGGTGAGAATGTCTGAAGGAATTATTCAGCCAGGACTCCTTTATGAGAGTGGTGTGAATGATGAATGTGAATTAAATAAAAAAAAAAAAAGGGCTAAAGCTACTACTTGTGCAGTACTTGTGGTGTTAAGACGACTGAAAGCGTGAAAAATGGGGATATTTGTAGAAGAGGCAGTTATATGGTTAGCAGAAGTGAAAGGATGGCTCAAAGTATTTTGAGATGGCTAGTCATGTGTAAAGAATGGAGGGTGATAGACACGTGACATAAAAAATCTGGGTGCTAAGACGGAGGAAGAGAGGATGATCCAGCAAGCGCAGCGTATATGGTCTGGAAGTGGCACAGGAATAAAGGGCATAAAGACCCAAGAAAGCGCATGAAAGATGGAAGTGAATATTGCAGTGTGCGTGTGGGGCGCTCGATATCCTGCTAAGAGTCTTCTGTACAGACGTATGAGACAGTTAATTGTGTGGCTGTTGTCTGCACAAAGGTCTCATCCACGATTCAGTAGATAGAGTGACTCCTGTTTTTTTCGTTCTCTGAACAAACTTCTGCATATATATATATATATATATATATATATATATATATATATATATATATATATATATATATATATATATATATATATATATATATATATATATATGTATTTATATATAATATTTTGTATGTGTGTGTGTGTGGATGTATGCATATGTTTCTTTTGTGACTATTACTGTTTGCATACTTTTGAAACCAAAACTAAACATCAATATCACTGTAAACCCTTGGAGATCTTCCCATCTAAGTCCAATTAGCCTACTTACAACCACTTTATACGAAAGGAATATAAATTTCCCTTGGGGAAAATCTTTTATTACAACACCAGCGAGTCACCAAGCTTTAATTCCAAAGGAAGGGAAGGGAAGAAATATGAAAATTCCTGTTTAGATCAAGAATGAAAGTGTCCGAAGACCTCTAATTTTTTCGGGTGTGGTTCATTTAAGGTCCGTTCGTAATGAAGTTTTCTCGAAGAACTTCGTTAACGAGTATTGAGGGGCCTTCATTAAAAAGTGCTCTAAGAAACTCCTCTTCATTACTTTTTCTTTTACCACTGATTTCTTTTCTTTTATACCCAGGTTCTTTGCGGACTTTAATTTAGTTACCGCTTTTCCGGTATAAGGTCTTTTTTTCTGGATGCCTGCTTGCTAATAGTTATTCGGGATTATTTGTACAGTTACAAAAATTAAATTTCATTATATTTTTGCATGCTTTCTCCATTTAAATTATATTTAAAATATGGTTATTTGTCTTGGGATAATACATCCTTTTTTGCTAACCACAATGTATCTTGAAGCTTCAGTGAATAGCCATTATTTGTTAACAGTCAATTTCACGACTTACTGCATGACATTCTTCAATCAATCATACTTCCCTTTGTTCTTGTTCAAGGTATAAGCTCTTTATGCAACATACTACAGTTTGTTAAGCCTCGGCGACAGAGAGGTGCTACCTGCTTTTAGTGATCCTATACCTGCCCTTGGGCCGGTGTGGCTTCTTCAAGTGGTCGGGGGTTAAATTCTTACTTGCCGGTCACCCAGTCGACCCAGCTGTAAACAGGTACCTGAGCTTAGGTGGGGGAGAGAGGAACAGACCACACTACTAACACACTACCCAACGTCCATGCACCCTGATTTGTATGCCACTTCATGAGACATGTCCCCGACACCATTCCATGGTATGGGAAGGGCTTTGGCTCTTGAGACTTGTCTTGTGTGGTAATTCATATTAAGTTCTGGGTCCTTTGTTGGTTTTAAGGTTTAAGGTAAGAGAATACGATAATACAAATGCAGATGACCCAATTTTTCTGCAGTTATTCGCATTCCCCAGACTTGAAATCGTGCCTGTCTTAACAGAGGCCTTAAATATATCATTGATTGGCGTAGTCAATGGTGGTGCGGCTGAACGCAGCTTGACTTACATTTTATATCGCATTTCGGTTGGTTGCTAGAGAGTCCAGAGGTTCACACAGGCCTTTTTCAATTCTCTCTAACTATCTCTGGGCGTAAGACCAGCTGACTTCGACAGAAACCAACAAACCAGGACTTCATTGATTTACAGTTCTCACACTGCTCTCCCGCTCCAAGATCTTCATGGCATAAGCAACACTATTTGATGATTCTGATTACCTGGCAACACTTTGCGTGAAGTCCGACGCATAACTTTACTTTACAGAACGTATAAAATTCATAAAATATTGCTTCTTCTGTAAATAGAATAAATTCGTAAAATCTCTTATATACCCAATGATGAGATTACAGTAATGCCATATTATTCACAGCTTGTATCTTACCATTGCTGTAATAATAGTCTTCAGTCTGGATGTCCGGAGATTCCCTGGATTTGTTTAAGACATTCGCCCTCAATGCTGTTTGCAAAACAAGATTGATATACGGGTGCAGCCGTTAAGATATTCTGTTAAACAGGACTGCTTCGAATATCTGCAAAACAGATTAAAGGACTTATTATTAATGTCATTTTCCATTTTACACTTTAAAAATAAGAAGCTTGAATGTTCAGAGGCTACCACTGACCGCTTGAAAAATCATTTCCTTGTGACAGTCTTCCTTACCACACATCTCAGTTTTGGGTTGATGTTCCTCTGCTCAGCAGTGCACTTTCTTCCTTAATAATGTCTCCATTCATGGATTCTTTCTAAACTATTTTTACTGACATCTGTTTTCATTACATATACATTGTTTTATATATTAAAGTATCTGTGTCAATGAGATAAGATTTAAAAATTTCATTTCTTATCTTTTACTCCCATATTTCGCCTTTTCAAATTTGTGCAGTATTTTGCGGAGGCACTTTGTTTATGTCCATGGCCATTCGGCATAATAACAAAAATAACATTTTGCGAGAGTCTCAGAACTCCAAACCTCATCATGAAAAACGACCCCTCGGGAAGTAACACCACTTTGCAGCAGGCTTTTTTCTTGCATATTTCACTTGTCATCCTCGGCAACAATAGAGAAAAAAAAAATTAACTGAACGCAGGCCACGCTTTCACGAAGTGCGTCTAATGACTGACAAGGAGGCAGCGTAATCAGATTTTTATACCTAAGCATTATTATTACCTACGAGGCAATACTTACTTAAAACGACAAAATTATCGCAATGGCTGGAAAAAGTTATACTGACTGTTATGGACTTCTATAATATTGTCGCACGATCTGGTAATTTCACAAACATTCTGAAATTACTTACGCACAGACCTCATTTAAAATTACCCAGACCCTTAAGGGATATTTGAAACTGCATTCAAATAGTTCACATATAAGAAATGGTTGGCACAGTACATTTGAATTCTTGAGAGTCAAGCAACATCCCCCAGCAGCACCCTTGCAGTTTTCTATTATAATACAGTATGTGTCCTTCTTCAGAGCAAAACCCATATGTTCACTCAAGCGAAGATACTTACTAAAAATGTAGTTCCTGCTATCGACAATGATCACTTCAGATAAACCCAAGAATACGAATATTTGTAAGTTTAAGCCCAAGCACAAAAGTTATGGCAGTTAACTGTATAACATCCCTAATGGGTGAAGGTTTTGAACAATATCAGATATGTGGGAAAGAAAATGATCAATAGCCTACTTTACTTTACTAAAAATATATGAGATCGTAAAACTTTTTTCCTGTTTGTGGGGTGGGTCCAGAAGGTGTTAACTTTCTGGCCTTGAGACAGTCGCCGTGATTGTGACCCATCACAATCGCCTAACGTGCTTCAGTTGTCACTCCCTGCATCTCCTTCTCGGGGTTGACCTTTGTATTCACGCTGTGATTGATTGATTATGAAATTTAGGTCTTGAGGACCAAGCGCCGGAACCCATCAGGATATGATATGATTGATAATGAATAGGTGAATGATGACATACTAGTAAAATTCAGTGTTAAAATATGAACGCCAAAAATGAAGAATCATATTAGATAAAACCAACAAAAAATAAATATATATTAAACTTTTATATTTAAAACATATACTTAGTACATAAAATAAATATAACAAAAATCTTTATTAAATATACTAAGATCATATCTCATTAAAATAACCAGATTCTTTCAGATAACCCATAAGGTAATCCACCTCAACGTCATCATTCAAAATGTCTAAAATAGTCTTCCCAGTTAGTAAGTACTTCGCCCTAAGGCGATTAGATTAAGGACAGCGCACCAGCTTGTGTTCGACGGATACCTGACCGCCACGGTAAGCACAAACTGGGCCACCGGCTCCCTCTAAAATATAGCTATGGGTGAAGCGGATATGAACAATCCTAAGCCGTGTTAGGATGACCTCAAATCTTCTGTTACGATTAAAACCCGAACTCCAAAAACCGATACGTTTTCTAATGTTTCTGTACTTCCTACTTGTGGATAAATTGGGGGAAGTCCATCTCTGCTGCCATTTCATACGAATGTATTGTCTGATAACTGGACGCATATCCAAGTGTGGCACCTTATAGTTAAGAAATAACATCTTGCAGCATCCTTTGCTTGACTATCAGCCAGTTCGTTCCCTTCTAGACCAGTGTGCCCAGGAATCCAACAAAACTTTACTGATTTGTGGCGAACAGAAAGATAAAAAAGCCATTCCTGAGCCTTTTGAACTAAGGGATGGGTAGGGTTAAACTTCTTTAGGGCTTCTAAAACACTCCTTGGGTCACTATATATTACTGTGGATTTAAATTTCTTATCAGATGCAAGGTTTAAAGCATCAACTATGGCTGTTGCTTCAGCAGTGAATATGGATGAGGAGTCTGATAACTTTTTTATATATGATTCCCCCTCACACACCACTGCACATCCTACTCCATCTTCTGATTTTGATCCATCAGTATAGATTTTCTTGTCATTTATATGCCTCTCATCATGCTCCAAAAACTTGTTTCTGACTTCTTCTTCCGGACGATCTTTCTTCTCTGTCTCTTTAATGTAGGCATCTATTGCTGGAATAAGCCATGGAGGGATAGCAGGATGTTTAACTTGTAGGATCTTCTGCATTTTTATACTTTCATCCTCCAGTTCACCCAGCTGTCTGATCTGAAATGGTATTGAAGATCTAGAACCAAAAAGACTTAAGTCACACTGTTTTAAGATCTCAAAAGAAGGATTCTGCTTTGAGCTTTTCAGCCGCATGGTGTGTCTCAGACCTAGCTCATGCCTCCTTAAGTCCAGTGGTAGCTGATGGGAGTCTACACAAATACTTTCAATGGGTGAAGTTCTAAAAGCGCCAGTGCAGATCCTTAGCCCCATATTATGCACAGCGTCCAATTCCTTATGTTTAGTCTTTGAAGCAGATGAGTATACTTGGCAGCCATAGTCTAACATAGATAAACATACTGCATTATAAAGCCTTAACAACGATTTCTTATCAGCACCCCAATTGAAGTTAGATACTACTTTTAAAATATTTAGTGATCTCTTCACTTTCACTTTTAACTGGTCAGTATGATTATTCAAAGTGGGCTTTTCATCAAAGATCATTCCTAAAAATTTTACTTCAGTAGAGTAAGGTAAAATAATTCCCTTTAAGGTAAGAGTTGGAATGGTTTCCTTAGTTCGGCGCCTGCAGAACGGAACAGCGACAGTTTTTGATTCGGAAAATCGAAATCCTTGCTCATTAGCTCACTTGCTTACTTTATCGATGGCTCTTTGCGTGAGCCTGCTGGTAGATACTGCATCATATCCTGTGCAGCGCAGGGCCAAATCATTTACAAATAAAGAGCCTTTTACTGGTGGTGATATCTTTTCTAATACTTCATTCATGGCAATAGCAAATAGAGTGTCACTAAGGACACTACCCTGAGGAACTCCCTCTTCTTGTAAGAAAGATCGAGATACATGATTCCCAACTCTTACCTTTATATATTTTTCTGATAAAAACGAATTTATAAACCTGATAATTTTTCCTTTAATGTCCATCTTATACAACTTTTTTATAATACCAAAACGCTTTTTCCAAATCAAAGAAAACTCCTATTGTTTGGCTCTGCTTAGCAAAACCTAGTTGTATTTGGTTTGACAGCCTCAGCAAGGGATCTAAAGTAGATCTAGTTTTCCTAAAGGCAAACTGGAATGGAGAAAGCAATTTATTTGTTTCTAAGTGCCATACAAGGCTGGTGTTAATCATCTTTTCCATCAGCTTACAAACAACTGGTGAGAGGTATTGGTCTGTAGCTGCTGGGTAAAGCAGGATCCTTGTTCAGTTTCTTCATATGGAGGTTTAATGATCATTTCCAGCTCTTAGGAATAATACCAGTTTCCCTGATTTCATTTATCTTTATCTAAAAGAAATTTCTCTGACTTTTCTGGGAGATGTTTCAGCATTTCATAAAGTACTTTATCTTCACCAGGGGCTGGTGGTTTGGTATTCTGCAAGGCATCTTTCAGTTCCTGCAGTGTACATTTTGCATTATATGGTTCAAAATTATTTTCACTTAAATCAAGAGAAATCTGGGCATTTCCAATGTCTTAGAATTCTAGAGAATAGTTCTCACTACTAGAACCAGACCCCGCTGGAATCCGTGGTCCAGCCCTAAGGAATAGTTCTGCCTTTGAGCTATCAATCTGATAACTCTCAGGTCCAAACATTATCGGACAGTTGATGGTCCTACCACAGTTCCCACTATTTACCTTGGATATAAACCCAATCCCAGCTATGATATCTTTTCCTATTTATCAGGACCAATAAATTTTACAAAAAAGTGGAAAATTCCACAAAATTAGTTCAAAGAAATATATAATATATAAGACTTTTGGACTCAAACCCGGGAACAAATTCCTGGGGTTCAAGAGCCCCCTCACCACGTCAAGGTGGTCCCACATCGAGGGGGGTTATTCACGCTGTGAAATTTTCGTTTGTGTACATATATATACATACATACAAATATAAATATAAATGAATATATATATATATATATATATATATATATATATATATATATATATATATATATATATATATATATATATATATATATATCATGGTCTGAAACTTTCGTTTGTGTACATATACACATACAGCCACACATACATACATACATAAACACACACACATATATATATTATACATATATATGCGTGTGTATGTATGTGGTTTGCTAGTAATGTATAAACAGATGTGCGTTTGTGCCAAAACTCATACTCGTGCACGTGAACATGTCTATGAGAAACGAAGAGCAAGAAACGAAAGGAATAAACCACCCGAGCTGCACACACACACACACACACACACACACACACGGCCAGGAAAGAAATCGGCGCTGGAAGAAACGAGCAGCGAACGAGGAGGAAGAAAGACGAAGGGGGTACACAGGCAAGGGCTAAGAAGGACTCGGCGTCTGGGAGGAGGAACGAGAAGCTAATCTCTTCCTTTGACCACAGCATTTCTTGATTAATTGCATCAGGTCTGATTTCATTACGGACAATTATGATGTAAGTGGGTTTGATGGCATCCGCCGGTCTTAAAAGGATTCCGCCGTGGTTAGAGGGATGAAAGGAGAGATTCTTCCGGTCCCTATGGTAATTATTTCCAGCTCTAATGGTTCCGGGGATTACACTGAGCAGGAGATTACGTGAGAGTTAAGTAATAATTGTGATGGAATTATCTCGAATGTCGTATTGAATTTTTTTTCATAGAGATATTGATTTCAGGTTATGTGCTTAGGAAAAAATATGATTATCATAACTCTATTAAAAAATACTCATTGTAGCATACGTCTTGCAACGGAGGAACAATTCCAGTTATGTATAGGTACAAATATATTTATCTAGATTTATTTTTAAATACATTTGTAATTATAAATAACTGTGGATTTGTTTCTCAAATAATGCTATCATAATCAACAATAGTTATAAAATATTCTTGTCGTTATGTTCTTATTTAAATTAATATTAAAGGAAAATCTTCTAATATCCTTGCTTCACTTGTATACCACACTGCCTAGAAAATAAATATTCATAAACATATGATAAAGAATCTGTACAGTGAAATATACAAGATACACTTTTACTGGGCTTCCACGGACAACATTTCGAAGAATCCTTAATGTAGGTATTTGGAAGCGACGCGCAATCCAGGTTTTGTGGAATGTCTGGCTTAATACAACTTAATGGATACCAGGATCCCTAAAAACTTCCATTCGTGTTCAGTTGCTCAGTGGGAAATTAGCACTGCGTTCTGTAAGGATGGTTTGCATTAATGGGTCTATACATTTACATGACGCTGAGAGAGAGAGAGAGAGAGAGAGAGAGAGAGAGAGAGAGAGAGAGAGAGAGAGAGAGAGAGAGAGAGAGAGAATTTGAAAAGAAACAGCACAAGGAACCATACTTAACAAAAATATCTAAATACCAACAATATTTTGTACACACGCATATATGTACATTAGGGTTATATTCCCAGCAACGTCTCGTAGAATTTCAATGGAAATGACAGCTTTTGATTGCTACTGAAGAAGCTTTTCAGTAGCACGGGAAGCCAACAATTTTACAGTTTTATATATATATATATATATATATATATATATATATATATATATATATATATATATATATATATATATATATATATATATATATATAACGTGGCGACCCCAGCCCCACCTCTATAGAGTGCTGTCAGCCAAAGTAGGCATCGTGGCTTAGGTGATGCAATGCATGGTTCACATTTGCTAAGTCCGTGGATCGCTCTGGCTTATCTCCCACTAGCCCATCCAGCTGTAAATGGGTAGGAGCGTAAGCTGCGGTATAAAAAAAAAAAAAAAAAAAAAAAAAAAAAAGGGGGATTAGCAGCCTCATCCTAAAGACCTGCTGAGTAACTGGAAGGATGGGAAGCAGTGTGTGTGTGTGTGTGTGTGTGTGTGTGTGTGTGTGTGTGTGTGTGTGTATGTATGTATGTATGTATGTATGTATGTATGTATGTATGTATGTATATATATATATAAATTACATATATATGTAATTTATAAATACATATATCTGTAATGTAATGTATATATATATATATATATATATGTATATATATATATATATATGTATATATATATATATATATATATATATATATATATATATATATATATATATATATATATATATATATATATATATATATATATATATTTCCTTGAAATGACACTTGGTTTTACACCTGAGTTCTCATATTCATCTCATTTTTTAAACTTTACTTTCTAGTCTGTTTTATGAAACTCACTCGCCAAGGCGATGATTTAGAATATATACATATATTTTCTATTTGACACTGCTGTTCCATTAATTATCTCCGCTCAGAAGATGAAAAGCAAAAACTTCGTTTGAAAAGGAGTGACATTTAGAATTTAAAAACTTAGAATAATAGCGTTACTGCTCTTATTTGTTTGAATGTTCTTCTCTACTGAATATTATGAGCGGAATGAGAGCTATTTTATTACAATTTTTTGGAAATAGGTGAAAAAATTACTATTTGAAAAATTTAGAATATTATCAAAAGCACTAATTTCCTTGAATGATAGCCCCTACTTCTAGGGTGAAAATGACTTTCTAATGAAAGCTTGAGAAATGCCACCATTTAAGAAAAACATATATGGAAAGACAGGGGGTTAGCAGTATTAAGCCATCGGAATGACCTACTGTATTCTTTGACTCGCCAAGGCTTATGAAGGCCACTTGTAATAGTTTAAAAGAAATATACTTGTATATGCCTAAACGATAACAGGATATACACATCAACTAGATATATATACGCATCTCTGTATCTAGTTGAAAGTGATGCGTATATTACTGTATATATAAATTCTCCAGGAACTTACAGAGAAAAATCACTTATGCAACCGGTCACTGGTTTCTCTATCCTGGTGGTTTTGTTTGTCACTCCGAGTGGTGTGTCTATTATTTTTCTCACAGCTACGTTTGCTCTCCCAAAAGAACAAGCAGCGATCACATGAACAACCTCTTTCACCGACCCTCTCTGGGGGTGGGAAAAAAATATATGAATAATAGATTTGCTAAAAAAAGGAAATTGCGGCGAGGTGACAACGCTTTGGTCGGCGGGCATATGAGCACCGGGTATTATTGAATTATGAGTCTGACAGCAGTGGATTTTTTTTGGGGGGGGAGCGAAATAACCCATTCCGGTAATTGCCGGAATTAGAAAAATTAAACATTACTTTTCGCTCTCTTGACAAAATTACTTTTATGCCTAGTACGAAATGGAACACTTGAGCGGAGTTAGGAGTCTAATTTCACTAAGCCTATTTACCCCTTGCTGCTTGTCAGTTATGCGATAATTTCCCGTCATTGTTACGCTGATGCAATTAAGGGGACAATAAAAATGGCGGCTGTTAGGAGTCTATAAATAATTTATGCAACGTTACATTTTAGTTGCCGTCGCTGTTAAAATAACTTTTCCGAGAACAGAGCGCTGTCGCGCCACCGTTAATCAAGAGGCATTCTTCACATTTTTGTTATAAGGAAAGGATTTTAATTAACTTTACAGAACGTTATGGCAAACATAACTATTATAATTAACAGTTCCTTATATCTTACGACATAAACGTTGTTTCTTGCTAATTATATCTAAAAGATTTCCGTAATCCACTTTCTAATACACCTGAATATCTTTTTTCCTCACATTTGGATTTTAATTAACTATACTGAACGTTAAGGAAATTAAACCTACTGTAATCAACCTTCCCTTGTAATTTATGAGGAAATATTGTCCTATTACACTTTGTATCTAAAAGATTTCAACACTTCACTTTTTAATACATCTGTATATCTTTGCTTCCTTACATTAGGTTTTTAATTAACTGCACTGAAGGTTGTGATAATTATACCAACTGCAATTAATCTTTCCTCAGATTTCATAATGCAAAAATGGTCTAGTTACACCTTGTATCTAAAAGAATTTGGAAGTCCACTTTGCAATATATATATACAATATATATATAATATATATAACTTTTTTCTTTACGTTAGGATTTTAAATAGCTGCACTGAATGTTATGGTCAATATCACTCGTAACAAACCTTCCTTTAGATATCATGGATACAGAAATTATTCTGTTACACCTAGTGTTCACTTTGTAATACATCTGTATAACTTTGTTTCAGTGCACCTTGCAATAAATATATATAACTTGGTTTCCTCACATTGTGCAGAGCTTTTGATTTAATCACAAATTCCAAAGTATAATTTCCTTTCTTATCAAAAACTGCTATTCGTGCTGGACATGTCGTCCTTCCCCGCTCTAGTTCCTCATTGGCCGGGTGGGTACCGTTCTCAGCTAGCACTCTGCTGGCCCAGGGTTCGATTCTCTGACTGGCCAATGAAGAATTAGAGGAATTTATTTCTGGTGATAGAAATTCATTTCTCGCTATAATGTGGTTCGAATTCCACAATAAGCTGTAGGTCCCGCTGCTAGGTAACCAGTTGGTTCTTAGCCACGTAAAATAAATCTAATCCTTCGAGCCAGCCCTAGGAGAGCTGTTAATCAGCTCTTCAGTGGTCTGGTTAAACTAGGGTATACTTAACTTTCCCCGCTCTAGCAGGAGGGCGGGAAAAATATCTTTTAGGTTTTCGCTTTTCATTCCCTATTTTTCATTCATAAACCGTAGCTGTTGTTCTCACGTATGGGGGCAGCTTAATAAGGACTCTAACGATTCCTTCAGTCCCAGACTTGTAACTTAATTTCCCAGTTGGTGAACTTCAGGAGTGAAAAATTCTCGAGCATATTCATCATCCTAATGAGAATTTCGCAGGGAATCCAGAAGCAGAGGGGACCTGTATCGGGGAAAAACGGGGAGAGAGAGAGAGAGAGAGAGAGAGAGAGAGAGAGAGAGAGAGAGAGAGAGAGAGAGAATGCTACAATCACACCGTCCTTCCTAGTATAAAGGAAAGTGATAGCGATATATGCTGAATTCGTTTTCATTGTCTTCTGCAGTAAAATTTCCTGTTACTAGATTTTATCAAATTGTATTCCCATTTGGATACAGCATGATTATATATATATATATATATATATATATATATATATATATATATATATATATATATATATATATATATATATATATACATATATGTGTGTGTGTGTGTGTGTATATATGTAGTAGGCATATACATGTATTTATATGCGTGTATACATATATGTGTATGTATTTATATACATACATGTATATGTATATTTGATTCACGTACATGTGCATATATATATATATATATATATATATATATATATATATATATATATACATATATATAATGGGCAGGTATGGTACGAAGTAGATTGGTCATATATTACGTCAACCGAATGGGGATACAGGTGTTGTGCGAAGCGAATGGTATGCACTACTTAGTAAAAGATGGATATGCAGGTTCGGCCAGGCTCTAATCTTAATATACAGTGTTTAAAAGAAATAAATAAATTCAAGCAACTTAGTCCAAAAGATAAAAACTACGAAGGTCCCGGGAAGCAGGTGATATTCAGGCAGGAAAACAAGATTTCAATAACGGTGGAGGATAAGGCCTCGCACACGGTCTCCAGTTTTATTGCCGAGCAGTAAGGAATCTCCCGACAGAACTTGAGTTCACGGAATACTGAGGATTCAAGTCCGTCATTCGAAAACGGAAGTATGCAAAGCCCGACCTCTCGTCCAGCTGCACCCTCATTTCATTTATAATTAATTTGCACTGGGAACTGCATTGTGGCCTTTAGCAACTGCTCTAACAGATTAAGGTCTTTAAACGTTTTGTTTTATTATTTCAATTTAAAAATCGAGTCACTTGCAAACTCATATTTTGGCAGCCATTAGATCTGAATGCCCGATCATTATTATAATTAGTTATATTATTTAGAACTACTGTCTTTTCCCTTATCCAGATTATGTATATCGGCCAGCTCTTAGCAAATATCAGCTCAGAAGAAACGAGAATAGTAAGAAGAACTTAATAAACCTTGTATAAAATCAATTCCACTGATGCTGTCCTTCTTTTTAACAGATTTTTATTATTATTATTATTATTATTATTATTATTATTATTATTATTATTATTATTATTATTATTATTATTATTATTAATACCTAGTCTTACTAAACTAGAGTTAACATTCTCAACTTTTTCATAATAAAATATATTGGATTCATTTCAATACATCCCAACTACTTAAACATATACCTGTGTTCCTCATAGAATTTCAAAACTTTGGACACAGCTCTACCAAGAAACGTTACAGGTTGTGAAACAAATTATTATCCCAAAATTCCATTAAATATTTTTGACAAAATGTCATCCATTCTGTCTTGTCAAATAGTTGAAGAAAATTAATTTCAAAATACAATCACTTATAGTGTGGCAACTTATGAACTACAGCACCTGAAAACATCTCCTTGGAGAAATTATACGATGTAACGTCCCAGTTCCTATAAATTATATAAATACTTCATCGGCAGAAGAGATACTGAATCCAGTACATACGTCTTCCAAGAAAGGCAGGGAAAATATTACTAACAGGTCATCCTTAGTAAACATAGAAAGACTCAACGTTGAAACTGACTATGCCCCTAAAAAAATGTGTAGTCTGTCTATAAAATTACCTGTAATTACAAATGAAAAACTACAAACAAAAAGAGAGAGAAAAAGACATGATTTCTTGCTATTTACTATCACATCAATTCCAGGTCCTTCGTAGAGGGAACTTTTGAAAGGTGGCTGTGAAGTAATTAATAGTTGCAAAAATCATTCGCCTTTTTCCTGGCTTCAAATATATGAGACATTCCTCTCGGAATTCGGGAGTATGGTAATCACACCGCTCCGTGATCTCATTAGTAAAGTTGACTGAAAGTGGTGTCAAATGAAAATACTTAATTTGAAACTTTTTAAAGCTAGCTTAAAGGAGAAAGTATTAGGTAATTTCCATGTTGTCAATTAGAGTTGTAGAGGTTTCAGGAATGATGTAAACTGCAAAATAAAGGGTGGCATCTAGTGTTGATGAGCGCGCGCATGCGTGGGAATTAGAGAGAGAGAGAGAGAGAGAGAGAGAGAGAGAGAGAGAGAGAGAGAGAGAGAGAGAGTGCCAACAAATCGAAAGATCACACCCATTTAATCACAGAGAAATGAACCAATGTAGAACCGTCGGGCATTGTTACGAAAGGCCAATGCTGGCATAAAGAACAAAACGTCTATCTTCTTTTTTGTTTCCTTTCTTTTTGGTACGTTTTTTATCTTCATCCCATTTTCCTCTTTCCTTTTTCTGCGCAGCTTCCTCATCTCGACCAGCACCCGAGAAAATCATTTGCATAAGGATCTTGTATTGCCGACCACTGGGGCGTGGAATGAGAGCAATATTGGCTCCGGCCGATTTTTGGGGCAATTTTTGAGACTTTGCAGAGGGATGATCCATCAGGCGAGATTATTAGGACCCCTCTTAAATCCAAAAGCCTAGAGAGAGAGAGAGAGAGAGAGAGAGAGAGAGAGAGAGAGAGAGGAATTCAGGCATACAACAAGCAGACAGAGCAAGAACGCAGGAATGAGAAAAGGATGAAGAATATCGAGAGCCGAAAAGAACGCGGTGGTACAAATCATGCTGATAGACACATTTTCAAGTTTTAGACGTGTGGGATATCCTCACTTTGATCCTTACATATATCACCTGTCTAAATACAAGTTGTGTCAATAAATAAGCTACAGTATATTTTGATCCTCTTGTTTGTCTGTGGATTAAAGAATTCATATGTATTATACTGTATATATACATGAAATATATATATATATATATATATATATATATATATATATATATATATATATATATATATATATATATATATATATATATATATATATATATAAAATTTATCCATATATATATAATATATATATGTATACATATATATATATATGTGTGTGTGTGTGTGTGTGTGTGTGTGTACTGTACTTTACACCCAAAGGGTCTTATAACTGATGACTGATTCTGGCCCGGTCAGAATTCGAACCTGGGCCTTCAACTGTCGACTTTGACCATTAAAATTCGACTGTTTATGGTTACTTCAAAACCGAAGGTCCACATACGAATCTTAGCCCTGGCAAAAGCACTTATGGTTAAAATTCCCTTAGGTGTTATTTATTCCTAGGGTATGGTGAATCGATATTAAACGATATTTTTAGCTTAATATAATTCCATGTTCATCCTTCCGCCGCTGAATCAAGGATGAGTTTCACGTGCGAAACTTGAATAAGCATCAGCCCTTTCGTATAACGACTCACAAAGCTCATTAGCAACTTATTTACTGCTTCACACACACTGCACAAATCTTTATCTTGCACTCAATCCCGCCTTAGGACACGTGTAGACATAGAATGAAGACAGGATGGTGGAAAGTGTGTATAATTCTAAGGTTGTGGGAGGAAGGAGAAGGTGGGGACTGAGAAGGTGTGGGCTGGGTGACGTTTGAAAATGTGTTAGAACGACAGGTGTGTCTGTTACAGTTCACACCTACTTGCTGAATAATATGTCAACAAGAAATGATTTTTTTTTTTTTAGTTTATCGTAAGTAGGGGTTTCGAGATCAGTCTCAACCCCCAAAAGATGACAAATCGATCATTCAGTGTTTAGTGGTCTGCAAAGATATCTCAGTGAGGAGTGTGAGTGAATTCTGTGGAGTTAAAACGGCCTCTCGAGGTTGTACTTATGACTGACTTTCTTTTCACAAGACCAGGATTCGATTCCCGTGCAAGGAACAGTGACAATGTGAAAGGTTTTTAATAGCAGTCTAATCCCAAAATTCTTGCTGACAACCGGATGAACAGCACTCTAGGACTACTGTCTCTAACGGAATTTAGCGTTTATATATATATATATATATATATATATATATATATATATATATATAAATATATATATATATATAAATATATATATATATATATATATATATATATATATATATATATATATATATATATATATATATATATATATATATTGTATATATAACACTAAGCCTTTATACAAACAGGGTGACTCCAGAGAAAAAGCAACACAGCGGTCACTTCTACACTTATACTTTAAATGTTGAATCGTAGGTTATGGCTCTGCGCAGTAAAACTTCACACAACATAGCCACTTCCTACACTCACATGGAAAGTTTGTAACAGAAGCCAAACCTTCCCCCGCACACGGCGCCATTCACCCTCATCTTGCAAGCGCTCTCTGGCCTCCTGGAAATTAAGGACATTCCTTTCCAATGTCTCTTCCACATCATTTATTCGACCCTTTCTTAGCCTTCTTCTCCTGACTTCTGGCGCTTCCGTATTACACACACACTTTCACCAGCCAATCGTCCTTCATTCTTTCCACATGACCGAACCATCTCAAAATGCTCTGATCCATCCTTTTCTTATTTGACCATTTTATCACCTCTGAGAATTTCCACATTTCTCAGCCTTTCGATTCTTCTTCCACCACATACTATACGCATACAGTTTATCTCAACAGCTTGAGCCCTTTTTCTTTCTCTAGCATTCAGCATCTACAGCACTCTTCCATACCCACACACACACATATATATATACATAATATATTTATACAAATATACAGTACACATATATACATACCTAATATATATATATATATATATATATATATATATAAAAATTTACATGTATACAGTATATATATGTATATATAGAAATAATGTATAAAATGAGAACCAAACCTAATATTCTATTTAAAAATTCGATTGTTAACCAAAATTAACAGCCATTTGCAAACAAAACAATGTTAGATAACAATCTTCCAAATAATGAAAGAAATAACAATTGTAGATGTATATGAATGTATGCTACATGAGGACACTCTGATTAATTTTCTTGTCGTATACATACACATAAAACGAATGACTTATAAATATGCAGGGCAAAGAAAGTACAAGCACACTGAAGGTAGGCAGATCTCAACAGAAGCAAAGAACTTGCAAAATGGAAGGATTTTGTTTTGTCGCAAGACACGGTCAAAAATTATTCTATGCATGAGTGAGAAGAGAAATGGTTTACGTCGAGAGAGAGAGAGAGAGAGAGAGAGAGAGAGAGAGAGAGAGAGAGAGAGAGAGAGAGAGAGAGAGAGATTAGACCATGCATGAGTGAGAAGAGAATTGGTTTACGGAGAGAGAGAGAGAGAGAGAGAGAGAGAGAGAGAGAGAGAGAGAGAGAGAGAGAGAGATAGTATACCATGAATAAGTGAGATGAGAAATGGTTTACGTTGAGAGAGAAGAAAAAGACGAGAGAGAGAGAGAGAGAGAGAGAGAGAGAGAGAGAGAGAGAGAGAGAGAGAGAGAGAGAGAGACCCTATTTTTACTCAGAGATAAGACGACCAATTAATTCCAGCCATGTCCCGCGTCCCTTTTCATAATTGCAGTCTCGACAACCAACACCTGAGAAGAATTTTTTAAAAAAGGTTTTTGGGGAAAATGTATCTTCCTAAAATAAATGCACATAAATCATAATTTGACTGATTTTTTTATTTGCGACACATATATATATATATATGTAAAAATATATACATACGCACATATAATATACATACATACATACATATATATATATATATATATATATATATATATATACATACTATATTTATACATACAAATATACAGTACACATATATACATACCTAATATATATATATATATATATATATATATATATATATATATATATATATATATATATTACTAAAAGGGCCTCATTCAGACTGGATGGTATCTAACGGAGTTTTTATACAGTTTGAATGAGGCCCTTTAGTAATTCTACTAATGCACAGAACAATTGTGTAGGTGATAAAGTTGATATATATATATATATATATATATATATATATATATATATATATATATATATATATATACATATATACCTTTCTGCTTTAGCCAGAAATTTACTAACGAACAGAGAACGGTAGAAAAATGAATTCAGTAATTGATAAATATGATACTGACGGGGAATCTAACAAAAAACCATTTAGATGAACACTAAATGAAAATTACTTTAACATATGAGGGTTGATACAGTATACGTCCCGATCCTAGACGCGTTATGTACTATCCATAAGCTCAGACCACGGTACCTTATTTCTGTATGTTTATATGGGGGCCAGCATTGAAAGAGTCTGGCCCCGGGCCTGAACTAACGATGTTACATACAATTAAGTACAGGAAAAAATATGTGAATACACATTAAGTCTTAAACTATAGCGATATTAAATAATAATTGCTTCGGGAGAAATATTTTTATGAGTTAAAATTCAAATTAAATAACAGATGTAAAAATAAAGAACCAACCAATGGTAAAAACTAAAATAAATAAATAGATAAATATATCAACGAGAATTAAATGTTAAATATTGGGTTACTTGGAATCGTCCGAAAATGATGCTGAAACGAATGATTTGTTTTTTTAATGAATTTTTGGGGGGTTAAAGCAAATATCGCGCGACGATGTTAATTATGAGAATGTTTTAATCCAAACGTGAAATATGTCGACTCGTTCTTCAAACTCCCAATTACGGTTTACAGGCCCAATGAAAAGGTTTAAAGGCGCAGAACAAGCGGGGTGTTACGCCTTGTGACCTTTACGAACGGTGAATCTGACGTAGGTTCTCGGTTACGAAGAAGAGTACAGTGCTGTCCAAGGATGCTGTAGAAACAATCAGTGTTGTATAGCAATTAACCTGTTTGGAAGGGAAGTGAAAGACATCCAACGCACATTCTCTTCCGAAATACATTTTGGTTCTGCAAGGGTCACACATATTAACGAAGTGTCTTTTATCCTTATGAGAGCTCTTTTAAATACTGAGGACAAAAGAAATGTTAACATTTCTTCCTTCTATTAGCTACAAGGTTTTACAATGTCATTACTATAATCGAGCGTAGTTTACCGTGTAAAGGTGCGTTGTCAATGCAGCGGCTGAAGAGCCTGTAGCTGCGAGGCCGTAGCCGGCCGCAGACGTGTCATTGAAAACCTTCTCATCTGACATGATGGAAATGAGAGCAAATTGGGAGCCGCAAGGCTACAGCCTCGCGGCTACAAGCGCTTCAGCCGCTGCTTTGACAAAGCACCTTAAAATAATTTCATTGACTCATAAAATGCCTCATAATATGCCTGAGATGATCAACGTGAAGTGCTGAATCACCAAACAAGAGACCTATATGCTAATTAATTCTCTTATATTAGAAAAAAATATGGAATTCAAGGCCACTGTCGTGTGCAGGCAGCAATAAATATTATCGATAAGGTAAATTATTAAGGCATTAATTACCCTGCAACTGATAATTATTGTTATCGCCAATGTTTACCTGTTGCTATTATCATTATTGCACTCTTGACCGAGCATGAGTTCTGAATCTGAAAACAGCTTACTCCCTTAATGAGTTTTAGCATTTCAAATTAACATAAACGGCAATTTCCACTCGATCTGAGGATGTTATTTGCGTCAATGATGCAATCAAGACTGGAAAATCTTTACCATAAGATCACAATTACCACCCCTTCCCTGCTTAATGTTCATACATAATAATAATAATAATAATAATAATAATAATAATAATAATAATAATAATAACCATGCGTGTTTTCCCTTTAGAAATGAACACTCCAGAAAGTGCTATCGTTCGAATCTTCAGCAGTTATTCTGGAATGAGACTGCTAGCCTTATGCCCTTCTTCACTCTAACTGCACATTCCTACAGCAGGAAAACTACCGAAGGGCCTTAACCGTTCCGCCTACCCTTGACTCGAACCCTGGCCCTCTTGCTGGTGAGCCAAGTGTCATGATCAAAAGATCTATCAGCAACTGTTACCTGTATATAATAAATTAACCTGTATGTAATTCTTTATCAGATACAGGTTAATTCTTTAATAGCTCAAAACTGGCAATGACAAAATAAGTAACTGATAATTGCATACTTATGATTATGTTCTGATACACTATGCTGTAAACGTAAATGACATAAAGTATAAAGGTATAATCCAGGATATCACGTCAAAACGCACGTGTAGATCAGTGTTATAAAACAGGCAGCACACCAAAACCAAAAGCGGTCACTGAAACCCGAAGCAACAATGAAGTTTTACAATGCAGTTCCCCGAACTGAATTGCAATGCATAAGCTCGCGCTATAAAACTCGCGGAGGAGGACACTTGGAAAAAGAGTGAAGTAAAAAGTCAGGATAAAATACTGCACATAAAGTGGGATCCAGGAAGAGAATACTTACACTTGAAGTGAGAAGAGGAAACATGACGGAAGATCATATCAGTACGCAAAAAAAAAAAACTGTCCCCAAAATACATGCACGTGCTACACACTCGGGGAGTCGCCGTGAGGAATATTGAAAAGGTCAATTTGCATGGTAATGGACAAAGTTGGGCCAGCTACTTCGCACCCTGGCGTGGCACATGGTTTACCAAGCAAAACATGAGGAAAACTTGGAAGACTTCAGATGTAAGAAAAGGCAAGTAATTAACGAAGACAGACACCGATGCATAATGGAGCTGCGTCACGTGCGCTGCCTGTTGTAGAAACGGAACTAAAAATGAGTGTTGGACAGTCATTTAAAACAGATTGCACATAGCAAAAATAGGTTAGGTACAATCAGGCAATGTAACAAACTGAAGTGAATGCAGCTTCATAATATTCATGATCTTCCTTTTCACTTTAGAGAAAACAGAAGACTGCGGACTAATACCAAACATTTTTGAGAAAATGGCACAAAACCTACTTCAAGTCAAACAGAACTCAAACGCTTTCAACAACAGCAGAAAAAGATTGTACTTACAGGAAAAGAGGTGAATGATAGATTCACGACTGCTGAGATACCTGAAGAAAAAAATAAACGTTGAGGTTCAAACACACACACACGCACATTACAAAACACTCGCACACAAATGTTCAGGCACATCAATAGAAATGAGTTTTTTCTCCGACCACTCCTACACAGTTGGAGGGATCAGAAGCAAGTACTAAGAGCAGAACGTCTCTGGCACGGCCAGGCCATGTCCTTCTGGCTGGCCTTTGGAAGTGTCGACAGATGAGGGGAAGTTGTCGAGAAATGTCCACATACCAGAGGAAGGTCCTTTGGTGCCTAGAACTTGTGCGAAGTGACGAGGAGTTATGAATGAAGGTACGTCATTCTGATGGGGAAGTTAGAATTAAATATAGATAAAAGAAAATTCATCCGATAAACAATGCTATGCATTTAAAAAGAATTCGTGATATCTTTAAATGATGCATTACCCAGCGATATCCAAAGAAAGGTGCCTATGAACAGCAAAGCCATGTAAATGAGAGGGTTGGAAGAATACGTTAAAAAAGGGAGGGGGGGGGGAGGGAGGGAGGGAGGGAGGGTTAAGTGAGTCCATTTAATCACTAAAGTTATGATGAGAAAGGGTGACAGTTTGTTATACCTAAGTCTCCTCACGCGTGATGGGAGCTAACAGAAATGGATTAAGTTTCTCTCCTTATGAGCTAGGGATTTGAAATAATAATGTTACTTTCATGGTGGTTTTGTCCCCCCAAAAAATGACCATCACCGATTATACTCAACTCGTCCTTATTTTAAGTGGAAAGTTAACTGGGAATATCACGTATTTCGCATCTGACACGTGTAAACCTACAAATAGATATTGCCCGACATTTCGTACCTTGTGGCGCATGGAAACTATTGAAGATCTGATTGTTTTGCATACTCGTATATCTAAAATACCATTTTCTTCGATAATACCTGCAAAGGATAAGTTACAGAAAAATCACTTTATCACTGCCTGTTGTTCATCGTTTACATATTTTCTTTCATATAGAAGCATAGTTGGAACACTCAACATTTATTCTGTTTTGTAACTGCCCTTGGCCGTTGTAAAGTATCTATAAATAAAGGTTATACATAAAAATCAAGTGTTAAGCACGGTTTAAACGCTTACTGAATGGAGTGGAAAATATCATATGACGCAGGACTTCACGAATTTTAAAAACAGATGTATATATTTCTCACAATTTTCTCAACTTCTATCTGCCTTCCCTTTCTCTTTCTCTCTCTTTTCCTCTAACACAAACACACATATACACTCTTCCCCCTTGTCTTTTCTTTGCATTCAACATTTGTCACGAAGCTCTCTCTCTCTCTCTCTCAACTTCCGTCATCACACACTTGCTAGAGTTGTGCATAGCATGAATAAAATCAAGTCCAAACTTTCTGTATGGTTCCTTTCCAAAAGCACATCAGTAGTGGGTACTTCTGTGTGTCAGTTACTATTGTGAGGTATTTCCCTGTTATCTTACATATCTATTCCCACCCAGCAAACACATCCGCCACAGCGCCTCAGCCAAAGAGGATATGCTGTTGTTTACACAATCCTTTGAGATCCCATTCAGTGGAACCACTTGGCTCTCGGTCACCCCCAGGCGGACTGTTTATTTCAAAAAATCCCGTACATACGTTCCTTGTCTTTAGTGGCTGAGAGTAACGGGAGCGTTTGAAGTATGTGGGTCAATGGGAGGTGTTATGGCATCATTGTGTTCGAACGTAGAACACAGAAAAGCGGTGGAATGGAGGGAGTGAAGTTCAGAAAAAAAAGTTAAAGGGCTGTTGGCAAAAGTCTTCTTCGTGGAGAGAAGTATGGATGCTATGGGTACTTGAAGGAAATCAGATATAAGTCTTCGGCAAAAGTTATAATAATAATAAAGGAAAACATGATGAAAACTGCTGAGGTACGAAATACAAGGGAAAATTGTAAATATTTGGAAATGGTGGTCTAGAATGTGACGCACTGTTTCGTCGATTTTTAAGAAAGGAAAACGTACACTGCAGACTATGAGGCGATAAAAGTGGCACACCGAAGAAATGTTATGCTGATGGATAGGTGCAAGTGTTGGGATGAAAGGCCTCAGCATCCAGAAAGTGAGAGGGCGAGTAGAGTAGAAGGGACAATGTGAAGATGTGTGAAAAAGATGGGCAAGGGGGATCAATAAGAAATTGAAGGTTTCGTGTGTGTGTTGTGTGTGTGTGTGTGTGTGTCTGTACACGAAGTAGTTCAAATAAAAACACCGTTATCTATGTTTTATCACAGCAAAAAATCTTAGGTGTGTGTCTGTTATCTTATCGCTTAAGTAACTCCATTGGCTAAAAAAAAAACTATTTTTTATATGTTTTGCTGAAAAACAATAGAGATCATATTTGGGACGAATACGCATATTTGACGGTAATGTTATTTTTCACCTTAATAGATTCTTTATGAATTGTGAACAAATAGATATATGAAGACCATTTCTAAAACAGATATCTTGAATTTCTTTAATGAAACAAACCGATAGGGGCCGGGAGTTAGTGGGATGTGATGCCCGAGGCGGTGAGAGGGTAGGGGGGGGGGGGAAGCGAAGAAGTTAAGAACATAAATAGATTAAGGGAAAGAAGGAATCGGATATACGGAGAGCAAGAAATCCGTAGGAATAAAACGGAATTAAAGGGGAGGCAGAAATAGAGAAAAGAAAAGACTAGGAAAAGGAGAAATCACAATCGCGTTTTCCGCGTCATGGCTCTCTCCACTGAAGAGGAATCTAAGGAAGGCATATTTATTCACGATGAATAATTTCGGTGAATGTGGAATATTCTTCATTTTGCTCTCGCCGTTAACCCTCCCTGCTCCTATCATTCTCTTTTTTTTTTTTTTTTCCTTTGCCCAAATCCCGATGGAGAGAGAGAGAGAGAGAGAGAGAGAGAGAGAGAGAGAGAGAGAGAGAACTGTTTTAGGAAAATTATAGAGAGCAAGTAGAGTAGAACTAATGTGCGGGTTAGTAATGTATATATGAATGCTTTATACATACATGCATACATATATGGTTATTATTGTACATGTGAATGTACATGCATGCATAAATGGTTAGTATTATACTTGTGAATGTTTATCTATACATATATACATACTTGCATACACATGAGTCTATCTTTGCAACATTTCTAACAATAATGTTCACCACAACAAAATTAATACATTGCAGTTGACTGACTGATTGACAGGATGATTGATTTATGTAATCTGGTATTAGACGGCGTTTAGATAATTATATATAGCGTGATTAAATTTTCAATTGTTGGGTATCATTCTTTTTTATATCTCTGTGTTTACATCAATTACACAGGAGATCAAACCTGATCTTTGATCTTTACACAGACTCAATGAGTTTTAGGGGATGTGAATTGGTATAAACATCATCGCCTAAATATATATGTACTAGCTGGCCAACCCAGCGCTGCCCGGAAAAACTCTGAACGACTCAGAAATATTTTCCTTCTCCTCCTTGTGCTGACTGTCCCTTTTATCCATGAATTACTGTGCCGACTGTCCTCTTTATCCAAATATTACTGGGCTAACTGTTCCATTTATCCAGATATTACTGTGGTGACTGTCCCTTTTGTCCAGGAATTATTGTGCTGACTGTCCCCTATATCCAAACATTACTGTGTTAACAGTTCCATTTATCCAAGTATTACTGTAGTGACTGTCCCTTTTATCCAAGAATTACTGTACTAACTGTGCCTTTTATCCAAATATTACTGTGCTGAATGTCCCATCAATCCATTTATCCAGATATTACTGTTCTGACTGTCCCATTTATCCAGGTATTACTGCTCTGACTGTCCCATTTATCCAGGTATTACTATGATGACTGTCACTTTTATCCATATATTACTGTGGTGACTGTCCCTTTTATCCAGGTATTAATGTGTTGACTGTCCCATTTTCCCACTATTACTATACTAGCTGTCCCTTTTTTCCAGGTATTACTGTGCTGACAGCCCATTTTATCCAAGCATTACTGTGGCGACTGTCCATTTTATCCAAACATTACTGTGGTGACCGTCCCCCAGGTATTACTGTGGTGACTGTCCCCCAGACATTAATGTGGTGACTGTCCCCAAGGTATTACTGTGGTGACTGTCCCCCAGGTATTGCTGTGGTGACTGTCCCCCAGACATTAATGTGGTGACTGTCCCCCAGACATTAATGTGGTGACTGTCCCCCAGGTATTACTGTGGTGACTGTCCCATTTATCTAGGCATTGCTGTGCTGTCTGTCCGTTTTATTCAGCTATTACTGTACTGACAGTCCATTTCATCCTAGTATTACTGTAGTGGCTGTCCCATTTATCCAGGTATCACTGTCCTGACTGTCCCTTTTATCCAGGTGGTATTACTATGGTGACTGTCCCTTTTATCCAGGGATTACTGTGGAGGATGTCCTATTTATCCAGACATTACTGCGGTGACTGTCCCCCAGGTATTACTGTGCTGACTGTGTCCCTTTTATCCAAGTACTAGTGTGGTTACTGTCCATTTTATCCAGATATTACTGTGGTGACTGTCCCATTTAACCCCCACTAAACCTAAACACACCCCTGCTAAACCTAAATACATTCCCACTAAACCTAAACACAAACCTTGATACAGAATTACTAACCACAGTAAAGAAAAGCATTTTCAATAATAAATTTCTATGGTATCGAGTGCATGAGATGAGGTATGATAAACTCGTAGAGTTTATTTACCACATTAGTTACTGAGCCTACGGGCAGCACCAGCCTCGTTGCAGGGAAGGGGAAGGTGGATCGGGAAGGGGAAGGGGAAGCGGGCAAGGGTTTGAAACCTACCCTATTGTCTAAATTGGGTCAAATGATGGCCACGTGCCAAATTTTGTCTAGATCGGTCAAGCGGTCCGGATTTCTTTAGCGCATCAAGTTGCAAACATACAAACATTCACTTTTATATATATATCTTATGTACAATACTGCACATATCACTTGTCATGCTCCAACACCATAATGATGTTGTTTAATTTAGCAATCAAGTTCTTGACTAGTTTGAACCGAATTTTCCCAATCACATCCAGAACAAGAACTCGTGCAAGTATAACCACTATTATTTTGTTTACAGGAATTACGAACTATGAAACTTTTAACTGTATCTGAATTCTTCAAACATCATTCCTCTTCAAAAATCTCGTTAATTTTAGCGTAATCGTAAAATTTACATTATTTGGCAGTGCAAAAACATTTCCAGTCTTAAAAGTTTCCTTATCCTTATCAAAATAAAGCAAGAAAAAAATGCGCCTAAGTATCTTCGGCGCAATGAGTTTTCTGTACAGCGTATAATGCTGTATGAAACTGTCAGCCACGGCCCATGAAACTCTCAGCCTCGGCCTATGAAACTTTAAGCCACGTCACGGAGGTGGCCTGTGCTGTTAGCACCTATAGAGGTGCCAGACGTACGATCACAGTTAAATTTAACCTTAAATAAAATAAAAGCTACTGAGGCTAGAGGGCTGCAATTTGGTATGTTTGATGATTGGAGGGTGGATGATCAATACCAATTTGCAGCCCTCTAGCCTCAGTAGTTTTTAAGATCTGAGGGCTGACAGAAAAAGTGCGGACGGACAGACAAAGCTATCTCAATACTTTTCTTTTACAGAAAACTAAACAGGCAGAGAATTGGTTGCAATAAGCTGATGATTCGTTACAGTTGCCAATGAATAAACAAGTAAAAAATGCGACGAAGTTTCTTGGGCGCAATCGAGTTTTCTGTAAGGCCGCTACAGCGTATAATCAAGGCCACCGAAAACAGATCTATCTTTCCGTGGTCTCTATGAGCCGCGGCCAATGAAACTTTAACCACAGCCCGGTGGTGCCTATCCTATATCGTTGCCAGAAGCACGATTATGGCTAACTTTAGCCTTAAATAAAATAAAAATTACTGAGGCTAGAGGGCTGCAATTTCGTATGTTCGATGATTGAAGGGTGGATGATCAACACACCAATTTGCAGCCCTCTAGCCTCAGTGGTTTTCAAGATCTGAGGACGGACAGAAAAAGCGCGGACGGACAGAGAAAACCGGCCCACTAGTTTTCTTTTAGAAAACTAAAATGATCTTATCTTCTTGATGTTTTCTTATTTAAGACATTCCTTTTTATTTATCATGTACCCTGATATGTACAAAATACTTTACAATATAGTCTTCAATGTTACAAGTTTTCTACTCTCTCTCTCTCTCACATATATATATATATATATATATATATATATATATATATATAATATATATATTTATATATATATATAACATATATATAATTATATAAAATATATATAATATATATATATATATATATATATATATATATTATATATATAATATACATCCGATCGTTTATTTTTAACATCAGAGATGTTCTTGGCCAATTATCCTGGACTTATCAAATAACAGTTATGAAAGTATGCTGTTATATCTCATTTGCCTTCACAAGGTCCTACATCTCTTATCTCCCCTTCTCAATTATTTCCCCTCTGCCGTCATTCGCTCGTAGGTTCGTCTTCCCTCTCTTTCCGCCTCCTCTCCGTGGCATACACATCCGAGCAGATGCAGACCAAACACTCAAGGAGAGGCATTAATGCCAAAACGGACACTCCGATCGCGGGGATACATCATCATCTGTGATCTTGCACACACACACTGGTTCGGAGCTTAATGTTGGTGAATGTGGCTGACATGAGAGATGTCCCCCAATCCGTGTTTGCTCTAAGTTAATGTGCGCAAATGTTGACTCAAGTGATACACACCTCTGACGTCTGGGATGGATTAACTGTGGGAATTCACGGCTCCCGGTGCAGTGGTTGCGTCTACTCGTCAAATCACGTGGGTGCTCCAACAGATTGACTTTTTTGATAATCAAATATAAGCAACGGCATTTTCGCGCAACAAAGGAAGAAACAATAGTTTCAGACGCATAAACAGATCTGACACGGAAATTAAAAGCTAAAGGAAATATACAAGGAAAGCACACGCAAGAAACGAGGAAATATCGACTATCTGTATTCTTCCCCGGCAGGCCCCTTCGAGGTAAAGTACCTCTCGCCTACGTGATGTTTCCCCGAAACCAAAAATATCTCTTTTGCTTTTGTCTCGTTCGTGATAATATTGGAATTAACAAAAATGTTTCATTCTCGCGATACTGTATGAGGCAGAAACTAAGGAAAAAGGTGAAATTTTCGTAACCTATTATTTTCGATTTGTTAAGTCGTACTGACGAAGTCTAAGGTTGAAGAAATAACGTTCAACTATTGACTTAAATACGAAAGTCTTGCGCGGTTAACTTACTGATTTTATGTAACGGTGCTCCAAGGAGATTAGCCATTATTTACGCATAAAGATGTTTATGAAAGATACACAGACTTCTCCAGGCACTTGCATCCAGAGGCATATCATAAAACACTGCAACAGGGTGAGAGTTTAGGCGTATATGCTTTATAGACACTAAAAAAATATTCTGATAGGCAATGAGAAAGTAAGGAATTCGTCAGAAAAATTACGATCTCACAATGTGTACACTTAAATAAACATCTGTCTCCGGTATTGAGCTCTTTGGGGCCAATTCCACTGTAGGTGCTCTACAAGGAAAAGAAGAAATAAAGAGGCAAGGTTCTTGTATATGTAGTAGTGTTGAAGCCAACTGACTGGGTAATGCATGATAATGGTGGAAATGACTGACAGCGAAACTTGTTATTAAACATAGGGAACACATTTACGGAATCTGTTCATGGTGAACTCTTACCAGTGGTTGAACCATTTGAGAACCTCTGAAGGATCATTGGCAAAATTTTAAAGGCATGATTAAAGTCGTATAGAGGTCGAATTCTTACCCATTCCCAACAAGATTAGGATTTGTAATTATAACATCTGTTATGATTTGCAATAAAAAGTCCTAGGATAATAATTCAATGCGAATAAGTTTGGCCATTGAGGGCAAAGCCTTGATAAGAAACGGGGTTTTGAACTGCAAGAGAAGACTCTAAACAGAACTTACACAGAAAAGGAATGGAGGTTTAAAGGTCCCAAATGAGCAGCAGAGGCCAAGTGAGACCTTTGGGGACAAGGCTAAGGCTGCTGATGTCTTAGCGGACAGCCCTTTGCGCCCCGGTCCCCAAAACCCCCATCAATAACTGACATAAACGGAAGGCAGTCTGCCAAAGAAAATCTTTCAGGTCCTGGGAGAGGCATGAACTTGTGAGCAAGAGAATTGAAATTGCCGACCATACCAATGAGTTACCACGACACAAGGTTTGCCACAGGTAATGCCATAACGGCAAAGAGGGCATGGAACACAGAAAAATGACCTGGTTGAAGACAGCGAGTAACTCTGGGAATGATGAAAACCGGCTTGACTTGAAAAAGCTGGCACAAGACATTTCTCCAGTGACTCCAGTAAGATCCAATTTTTTTTTTAATCACGTGCAACTTTTTTCCTTACAATGAGTTGTTACTCTTTTAACATTCAGGTCCACTTTCTTTTTTATGTGCAGCGTCCTTGAGTTAGTACTCATCCTTTAACCTTTAGACCCCATGTATGTTTAATTAAGTACAACTTTTCTTCTTATGAGTCATTGTTCCTGAAACAGTTATCTCCTGTTAGTTTCATTAAGTGCAACAATTTTCCCAACACCGACTCTTAATTATTTAATCCTCAGAGCAATGTTTTAGTCAAATGATTCTTCTTTTTTTTCAGTCCTTGCTCTTTAAATCTTATGTCCAATGAATGTTTAACAAAGGGCAGCTTCGTACCACGCATTTAATCTTCATTCACAAAACATCTTACTAACTGAAAACGTTAGGAAAGTCAACAATAAAAAGGCTACATAATTCTAAACCATTCTCCAACATCAACAAACAGTTTGATCATATTTTTCATATTCTCTAAATACTAACAAAATTGGCTTTAAAGGTTTCCCTCACCTCTAGTGTCACAAGACTCGGTAGATAACACTTCGAGTCTTCGAAGTCAATCTCTAAGTTCAACACCAGCCTCGAATTCTACAACTGACTCATCTTATAAACCTGACTATTTAGTGTGAACATTACCTCCAGTCACGCCGCATCTACGTCTACTATAACCACTTTACGTTCTGGTTTACCAGTGCGTTCCTTTGACAACATTATTTATTTATTTGATAGACGAAAAAATCTATTTAAATTCTGGCATACTAACGCTCGAAAAGCTGTACCACTTGATAACAGTAAAATGACAATATACCAATGCATTAGATAGCTGGCAAGAAGGGCATGGTGCTCCAAGCGGTAGTAGATTCCAACCCAGTGAGGTTTTATCTTTCAGGTTTTGAATTTGCAGATGATGCTAAATGAATATAGGAAGGATCTGATGGTTCTTTAATGGCACGGGACTGAGCTTACAACTGTCCAGTAATATGAACCTCTAACTCTCTTAACTATAGATATGCGCCATTTTGTAGAAAATTTACTATTTATTACAATGCGTCTTTCATTCTTTATATCTGCATAACAGTTACTGTCTTTTCAGTGTCATTAAATTTTATATTATCCACTGGACTTTCCCTACATATGCATCGATGAAATTTACGACTGGTTTTGTTTTGACTATTATTGTTTTTAATGTAAATCAAATGTAGACTAAATTTGTATTAATGTTTACTGTGGCAAAACACCCATGTCTCACGCCAGTTTTATTTTTCGTTTCTCCTTTCGTGTGCTCCCATCCCCATTTTTATTCATATCACGCTTATTCCCCATCTCATCTGACAACCTACATATTTTTCTGTTTACCGGCGTTATCCATATCCACAAAACACCATACATTTCCAGTTCCAAAACGATTTGTTAAAATCCCAAAGCTAATTTCCGCAAGTAGAATTCTTCGCCTGTAGTTTCTCAGGTCCTTGGCTGATGGAGGCAGATCGGCCTACTATTTTGTCTAGAGAAATTTCGCACTTGTTGATGCGACGGACGCTTCTTTTACCCTTCGAATCTCTCTAGGACGACTCACTTCACGTTTCGTGTCCGACAGACGAGCCATGCAGGCGAGAGGCAAGACGAATCATTAAAACTCTTTCGCCATACTGGTTTGGGAATCCTGTACTGCCCAGCTTAGCAAGGCCTAAATACCGCGTCCGCTTGCAAGAGCTCCCTTAGCCAGTGAAATAAATCAGTGAATTACCAAATATAAGTTATGCACACTGGATCCATATATATATATATATATATATATATATATATATATATATATATATATATATATATATATATATATATATATATATATATATACATAAAACACACACACATATATATATATATAAATATATATATATATATATATATATATATATATATATATATATATACATATACATATACATATACATATATACTGATCATTTTTACTAGATACGTATGTAATTGCAGAACCCACAATGCCCTCTTAAATGCTTGATTTCTTCACACTTATTGGATACGCCTGTCACTACAAAGCCTAAGAACCAAATGAGGAACACGAAATGAAAAAATTCTGACGTGGAGCAGCAAAAATGAAAATGATTATCTTCGTCTTGCTGCCACTCGCACTGCGGATGAGCTCTTACGGAGGTAAATAAGAATATCACCCCTGTTACCACAAGTCACGCCTCTTGCACGCCCAAAAAAGCTAAGCTTAAAAATATCCTTTCAAAACGCATTACAACTGTCTGTCTCACCATATTCCTCATTAGTTTTTTCTGTATATAGATGTAAAAATACATTCAATTTTTAGTAGAGAAAACATGCCGTTCTTACCCGTGTTCTGAGTTACAGTAAATTCTTATTTCTTGTCCAAAGATAAATTGGATTTATAAATGCTGTCTCATCCCCCCCCCCCCCAAAAAAAAAAAAATCTCTCGAAAATTCATAATATCAGATATAAGGCAAAGTAAAAGTGTTAGTCAAAACCCCCAGTGGAAGGTTCTTATTTGTTTGTTCCTTGAAACTGTGAAATAGTTATTCTGTTGATGGATATAACGCACTGGCTGTTCATTTGGAAAAAGGGAAGACACGGAATTCCCTATATCCTTGTCTGAAGTCAAAATTTCTGATTTCTTAGATTGTGATAGTTTCAGCACAATGATACTTTTCTCGAAATTGCTGTATCAAAAAACTGATGAGCGTAAAGTGATTGTTTCACATTCAACTTTAAAAATGCTATCCTGACTTCGATTCAAATAGCAGAGGATTTAAGGGTCAGACTTGGTAATATTATACAAATATACAGTATATACAGTATATACATATATATATACACATACACATGTATATATAAAATATATAGTGTATATTTTATATATATATATATATATTTATATATATATATATATATATATATATATATATATATATATATATATGTATATATATGTATATGTGTGTATACATATATACATATTATACATATATATTACCGTATGTAATTGTAATAACCCCAATGCCCTCTTAGCTTTTCGTATTCTTCACACTTTTTGATATATATTATATATATACATATCAAAAAAGTGTGAAGAATATATGTATATATAATATACATATATATATATATATACATATATATATATATATATATATATATATAATATATATATATATATATATATATATATATATATATATATATATATATATATATATATATATATATATATATATATATATATATATATATATATAATATGCGTGTGTGAATACTGTCGGTGGTTGCGAGATGTTTTGCTCTGAGACTGTGTGAAACCAGAATAAATGTCAACACAAACTGTAAATTAAAACAGATTGAGATTTTCTGTTCTTCTGGCTAAAATACTACGTTAAAGATTGCAATTTCGTCGAAAGAAGGCGAGGAACCGTTTGAAAAACTTTGTCGCGCTTTGTTACTCCCATTCAACGTAATTCATTATGAGTTAAAAAAAAATAAAACTCTTTAAAACTTTCCCCTAGCCTAAGCGTAAGATGTGTTTCTGGGTTTATGAAGCTTTTTTTTTTTATCCTAATAAGACATATTTTTATAGTATCTTTTTAAATAATGCTTTTAAATAATGCATTTTGTACAATGTATAAAAAGATGATGTATTTATAAGAGGGGATGAACATGCCGACGTGGATCCTGACGACCATTACCCAAGAGCAACAAACTCCCCCACCCCCCCTTTTTTTTTCGTCTTCTGAGTTCCCAGGATGAGAATCGGGACGAGCTAAAAGATTAAGATTTTTCGTTCCTGAAGAACTTTAAAACAGAGGAACCCGTAAGTTTTCTTCTCGTACTAAAGAGATATTTAGGTCACTGCTTTGAATGATTACAGTACATGCCCTGTGATATCCCATTTAGTACGTGTGTCCTTTTATTCACAAAATCAGACAATATATAAAATAACAGTTAAAATCATGAAGACGAGCGAAAAGGAAGGTAAATTCTATTTCAGTTGTAACTACCATTCACTAAAACTCTTTTACGGGAAAATTGGTGCCTTCATGCAGTTATAATAATGATAATGGTAAGAATTGTTTTGAAAAAAAAAATCTAACGCTTTTGAATTAAGTCTTTCTCGAGAACCAGCTGCGGCCTATCAGAAAGCGTGCAATATCAACGCCATAAACAACACGAATACCCAAAAATATACACCACCTGTTCATCTCTGGATTCCTAAGCTAGCGCTCGTTGACAACTTTCCCCCCTGACTTCGAACCGAAAGGCATAAACCTTGAAGAATTGCATTAACTGGGGTTGAATACTCGGACATATTCCCAAGAATTCCGTTTCCTCCCCTTATAGAGAATGACTCTCTGATTCGGGGACGTTAACATCGTTTTCCGTCCTCCTCTTGATAGAATCAAGTCCGAAGTGTCAACAGTCGAATCAAACTGACAGTAGCTTGCGTCTAGAAGACTCACTGTGCTTCGGATGCAAATTCGTTTAATTCTCCTTCGACTGTATTTCGACAACGTCCGCCTTCTGGAATTTGCTTGCCTTAAGATTCTCTGCAGAAGTGGAATAATTTGGAGGGGACGCTAATGTTATTATTACTGTCGTCGAAGGTCGGCACTATTTCTCGAGGAGAACTTAATTCAGAGGCATTAGATTTATATCTTTCAAAGGAATTTTTACCTTCAACATTATTATCATAATTACAGTAAGATATCAATTACTCTTCAAAAGAGTTTTAGTAAAAGCCATTATAATCGCAATGGCGTTTACCTTTCATTTTCGTTCATCTCCATGATTTTTACTCTTATTTTTTTATCTTGTCTGATTTAGTGGGGAAAAGGACACGAATACAGAATAGTATGCTATCATAGGCCAGGTAATAATTCAAAGCAATGATCTAAATGTCTTTTCAATACGAGAATAAAACCTGAGGTTTCCTCTCTTTTAGAGTTCTTTAAAAAGAAAGATTTTTAAACTCAGTTCATCCCATTTTTGTTCTTTGAGGTCACCTGCAGGGAAAATAATGGAAGTTGCAACACACGCGTTCCGCCACTCGATATCATCTGCTTTCCGCCCAAGGCCTTTAATTCTGCCGTGAGAAGAGACTTGCCTTCCCAGTAATGAATTTGAGAGGTAAAACAACTTTGTCAAATCATCATATTCACTGAATGTTTCCAGAAGGATTCACATAATTTGGTTAATGACGAAAAAAAAAAAAAAAAAATTCTCAGAAAGGTTTAAGTTGTTTGATTTGATATATGAAATGAAGGCTGTCAGGCCAGGCACCGGGGAACTTTCGGCCATTCTGTGCTTAAGGCGCTGAAAAGAGGGAGCTGGATAGTTGGACAGAAAGGCAAAGAGAGCAAGACAATTAAAGAGACGAAATACAGGGACCAACAGATGAAACTGGGAGAAAACCCCACAGTTGCACTCAGAAGTAACAGTCAGAGGTGTTGGACAGTAACCACGACAAATTTTTATGCAGTTCTTACTGGCTCCCAAAACGGCAAAATACGCGGGGACTGAAACGGTCAGGATGCCGTGAACATTTGACACTGACTGAATAATAATAACTCTTAGAGTGGTTCTGTTGGATTGCATGTTATCGATATTTATACATGGGAACTGATTATGTTTGAGATCCCTGGTGAAAATAAGATCTTGTTTACTTCATTTTGACGTGGCAAATCGAAACACTGTGAAGATGGAAAATCACTATCTAATTTCTTGATGGGATGGAAACTTATATAATATATTCCATCTTCCTAATGATCCCCAAATTATTACGGGTATTTTTCGTGTGTAACATTTGTAAAGGGAAGCAGCCAACACTAACTGTTACATTTACAAATTCCACTTTTTCATTCACGTCTTACTTTAAAAGTTTCCACACAATTCCTTTCGGAATTTAAAATAGATTTTAATCTGGAGGCAGAGTTGTTCTTATGTACATACATTATATATATATACAGTATATATATATATATATATATATATATATATATATATATATATATATATATATATATATATATATATATATATAGAGAGAGAGAGAGAGAGAGAGAGTTTTATGCCACCTGCCGGCTAAATTTTGCGATCCAAATGGCGCAAGTCTAAAATCATTTCCCTAGCGACAATCCTACCTAACAAGATGACGCGAATGAACCGAAATCCGCTCATTACCAGTGGAATGTTCGAACAACATATATTGGCTCTTCATATCTATAATGAAAACTGTTCTCGTTATTGTCATGGCCTAACAAAATGCATTACGGCAATGATAATAGCAGTGAGAGTCCCCAGGGCAATAATTCTAATTAATGCATTCAGGACGAGTAGTCTTTTATAAAACTTGCTTTTATTCTCGAGCAGTCTTTTATACAACTTGCTTTTATTCTCGATGGAAAAAAAATTAAAAGAAAAGTTAATCCCAACTGTTCTTTATCTGACGAGCAAAAAAAAAAAAAAAAAGAAAATCAAGATTTGTCTAATTGGCTTTATTTCATCAACATTTTGCCAAATGAGACTGTCACTAACAGGTAATCATTACGAGAAAATTTTGACTTCTTGCTTGGACTTTCAGTAATGAGAGAGAGAGAGAGAGAGAGAGAGAGAGAGAGAGAGAGAGAGAGAGAGAGAGAGAGAGAGACTTCGAAATGTAAAATTTTGCAATTGATAAGACACTACTTGTAGCCAATGCACTCTTTCACAAATCTTTATGGATAAAGAAGCCCAAGAAATACCTCGAGGAAATATTTAAGGCCAACTGACAGAGCAGGTCGGAAACGGGACCTGTATCACTTTGAACCTGGGAGAGAAAGTTTGGTTGTTGGCCTCACGCGGGACCCTGATTTCTGCGAACTTGTCCCGGACGACTTACAGGTTTCCTCTAAATCCCCAAGCGACTTTCAATTAGTTGAGGGAATTGCTCCTCTGTCACCTTCTGATAGGGGTAGGGATCTCTCTCTCTCTCTCTCTCTCTCTCTCTCTCTCTCTCTCTCTCTCTCTCTCAGGGAGAGAGTTTAATATCGAGTTCTCTATCCACACTCAGTTCCTTCATTTTCCTTCTTCGGAAGTTTCCTGCAGATATTCCATTCCACGTTTAGTTTCACCTCCACTTTTTTGTTAAATTCTTCTTTTCTTTCCTTTTACGGAAGATTGTGGGCCAATGAGAACAAATATTATGACAGGGTTTCTTTGAAGTTGTGCAAGCGAAAATATAGCAAAAAATAAAATGAGAAACAATATCGTTTGGTCTTTCTTACGACGTCAAAAGTCGCGTCTATAAAAGAGGCATCGAGGCAGGCTTTGAAATAAAATGTCAGTAATAACCCTCCCTTGCTAAAAATCCTTCTCCCTCTCTCTCTCTCTCTCTCTCTCTCTCTCTCTCTCTCTTGCAGTTCGAGGAACAGATTACATAATTCATAGACAGTTTCAAGACATCGCATCTCTCCTTCAATATGGATGATTCAGTTCCTAGCATACAAACCCTTCACAAAGGTTACGCAGTATGAATACTTAAACATAAAACTACCAGGCTGTAAATGATTACTGAAATTATATAGTTCTGCGTAACTTATAATGTATCTGATATACAATGATCAAGAGGTCCTATTTTCACCTGCATTGAATCACCTGTATCTGGAATGCTCGTAATCTGAGATGGTAAGAAACTTTCACACAACTACATTCCGCAGACTCCTATTTGCTGTGTCATCAACTCCTGATGCCTTCTCAATATTAAAAATCAATATTGTCCACCAAAAATCCTCATCAGTCACTCCCGCAAGCACCCGCAAATTAGTAAAAAAAATGTTTAATTTCCTTTTCCAAGATCCGAGAGCCCTTTGCTCTTTGACCTTCCTCTCTGCATTTACATCTCCATATCCAGACTTTTCTTTTTCCCCAAAATTGCTAACTGAGATTCATACCAGATTTCTCATTAGTTGGCTGCTTTTCCAGCCCCCGTTCTTCTTGATTGCCTTATCTATCACGATCTTTTTTTCTGTCACACAGTTGTACCTCGAGTAATCCCTTTTCGTGGCCTCTAAACTTTATCACTTTTTCGCTCCACCACTCTTTATATCTATACCCTTTTCTCACTGTGGTATACTGTACTCAAAACCATTATCTGGTGATTCTACAACACCATCCTTGAATTTTGGATAAGCCTCTAACATCCCCCTTCCTCTTCAGTGTCTTTAGCCCTAGTTTCTCTCTCTCTCTCTCTCTCTCTCTCTCTCTCTCTCTCTCTCTCTCTCTCTCTCTCTCTCTCTCTCTCTCTCTCTCTATATATATATATATATATATATATATATATATATGTGTGTGTGTGTGTGTGTGTGTGTGTGTGTGTGTGTGTAGTTGCCGTAGCTTAGTGCTGAGTACTAGGATCGCATTTGCAAGGTCTGAGTTTCGAATCTGGACTACCACCAGCGTCGGCCGAGGTCAACACCCAGCAATCTCATTCTTATGAACCTTCGATAGCTAGAAAGCTCTGTCCCTCTGATGTTAAGTTGCATGAAGGAGAAAAATATATGTATTATATATGTATACAGAACCTTCTAGCTATCGAAGGTTCATAAGAATGAGGTTGCTGGGTGTTGACCTCGGCCGACGCTGGTACCCATTCACAACTGAGATGACTGGTGGTGGTAGTCCGGGTTCGGAACTCAGACCTTGCAAATGAGATCCTGGTACTCTGCACTAAGCTGCGGCAACTACACACACACGCACACATATATATATATATATATATATATATATATATATATATATATATATATATATATATATATATATATATATATATATATATATATATATATATTATATATACATATAGATATATATGTATTTTTTATATATACATACATATATATTATACACACACACACACACACACACACACACACACATATATATATATATATATATATATATATATATATATATATATAACATATATATTTAAGGCAAATGAAATGTTAATTTTTACGTTATACTTATATAACATGAATATAGCTTTTGCTAAGATGGCTTTAAAAAAATTACGAAATTAAAAAAAGAAGCCGGGATTCAAAAATGACCTTTCGGAAAAAATGGAAAAGGATTAAAAACTTCTTTAGTATATATCAGTATTTTGCTACTATTAACATTACCGTACGAAAAAAAATGTTGACTTTTAATTAAAATTTTACTTGTTAAGCTTATCAGCTTATAAAAACTGAATCTGTGACCACCTGAAAGAGAAGGAAAATGTTATCAGTATTCCGACAAGCAACACGGTCAACGGGTACGCAACTGATCATATTGCCTTTCCCCTGCTGACCACAAGCTATATATATATATATATATATATATATATATATATATATATATATATATATATATACTGTATATATACAGCGGTGTCCCAAGCGAGAAAAGAACAACATTGGAAGAATGGAGACGTGACACATAATTCTGTCGTGCTCGCTACCCCGGGGGAGACGTGGCACCTTCCCAGAGGTAGGAAAGACCGTCATACAAAATACATAAGGGGAAGAAGCATGATAATCAGAATAAATTAGATGTCGAGGAGGTAGACGGACAGAGGAAGAACACAAAGAAATTAACTCTGTTATACACCTCCCACGGGAGGCCGACTCTTAATTAAATCAACAGAGCCGAAAGGAAAAAGAAAGAGAAGAAGCGTGCAGAAGAAAAGATCATTATGGGAGCCAGAGAGGGCGTGGCTCATATGAATCTTCATGTGCACACGAGGCCGACCCCATAACACACCACCTTCCCTTCTAATCAAAGCTTGTGTTTCCTCTGAGGTCTTTTTTTTTCATTCATTTACTTTTTTTTCGTTGGGTTTCTCTCCTAAGGATGTGCGTAGGACTTTCAAGCGTCAGACGTGGGACCGCTACTTTAGCTCTTACTGCATCGTTAGTTATTGTCAATGTTATCTGGCACCACAAATACGATTCCTAAACGTTTCTACATAAGATACTCATGAATACTGGTTCGGAGTGTCAGGTATAAGAGCCTTCATTCAATTAACCTCGCATCCATTAGGCAAATATTTCACTATGTGTTCATGTGTTTTCTGGTATTAACTACTGACTGCTGACTCTAGCATACATTATCGAAGGGGTACAGCAAGGTTGATAAACATCCAAACGAGAGAGAGAGAGAGAGAGAGAGAGAGAGAGAGAGAGAGAGAGAGAGAGAGAGAGAGAGAGAGAGAGAGAGAATTTTAAAGGTAGAAAAAAGTATGCCAAGTGAACCAACGCAACGACGCTCAAAAACTATGAACAATAAAATATATATATAAACTCGAATCAAAATGACATCATATTGCAACGAAAAAGGTGAGAGCAAAAGCAATTTGCCGAAGACGAAATAACACCTGAGACAAGGAGAGAAAGGACGCGGGTCGAGTGAAGAAAGGAAATGTTTCAATTACAGGGTGAAACCCGATACCCGAGATTTAAGTATTTTCTGTTTGGATTCTCGCTTCTGCTGAACGCGAATTTTCTACCTGTGGCCACAAGGAATAAATATATAGATTAGGATATGAAATCTGGGGCTAGTGCTCGGACCTATGAGGTCAATCAGCACTGAAAGGGAAATTAAGAGTATATAAAGGTTTCGCATGTGTAACAGGAGGAAGACCTCGCAGTTGCACTATCAAACAATTGTTAGGAGTGCGTGGAAAATAAGAAGGGGAAAAAGACCATATGAACGGAGGTACAGTAAAAGGAATGAAAGGGGCTGCAGCTAGGGGCCGAAGGAACGCTGCAAAGAACCTTAAGTAATGCCTACAGTGCACCGCGTGAGGTGCACGAATGGCACCACCCCCTACGAGGTGCGGCCACATGAATCACATAAAAATCGCATTTAAATAGGATTTATGGGCATTGAGGCTTACAATTATGCATTCAAATAATAAATATAAAGGTAAAAAGGTCACCTACTATACCTAGAGAAAGTCATTAAATAAATAAATCCCGGGAAGAGACCCTTCACGACAATGCACTGTAGAGAGAAAGCAAATGAGCAAAAATAAAAATCATTGCGAGGCAGGACCACGCTTGGGAAAAGAGAAATGGTTGTGTAGCCTAAAGTTCGGGGGTGAATTAAAATATCGCTGGTGATGATTTGGAAGTTGCTTGTGGCTAATCAACGCAATTGAACCCCGATTGAAATGGGTCCCCTGAAGGCCATTATTCCTAGAATTCATGCTCCGGCTTCGCTTGCTTTGATTTGGTATGTCACAAAGAGAAAGGATTACAGCGTTTTAAATCCCTCGAGGGACTTCTCATCAGAGATTTCGCAAGAAATGCGAAAAAAAGGGGAAAAAAAGGTCGGGCGGCAGAAAAACTAGAAACTAAATCAACAGGGAAAATGAAGTAATCAGGTTTGGTTGATGGAAGGGAGACTCGTTTAAACTTCGACTAGAAGTTCTTTCCCTGGTGTTTTTTTTTTTTTTATCCATGAAGCGCACCTCTGGAATAAAGTAGGATATCTCTACCGTTTTTCTATAAAAACATACATACACACACACACACAGAGAGAGAGAGAGAGAGAGAGAGAGAGAGAGAGAGAGAGAGAGAGAGAGAGAGATGCAGGAAAATCAATGTGACATAACGAAACTACCATCACACAGCGAGTAAGAATGGTCTGAATAAAAAAAAAAAATTTTCAAAGATAAATAGACACCACATATAACGGAAGGCTGTATGTACATAAATGGAAAGAAACGATATAGATATGGAGCTAAAATAAATAAACTTCTAAAACATACGAATTTATCGCCTGAAATCTAGGCTTAAGCTTCCCATCTGTCCGTCTCTTATAGCCTTCCTTTAAAAGGCAGGTCAGTTACTTCGTGGTTGAGCCCTCCTCTGAACCCCTTCCCCCTCCCCTCCCCCTCCCCGCCATCTTTTCTGTCTTCCTCAAGCCAGAGCTGGAAAAGGGAATTAGGTTGTCCGTCTCAATGGCCTTTCCACAAAAGAAAAAAAAAGAAAAGTCAGAATCTACGGGTGTACAATCTCAAAACCACACATTCATTCTTTTAACATATAAAAGCATGTATCATACTTTACCGATACTGCCAAGAAATCTATAAGATATCATGAATACTCATGTCCCTCATAGTGAACTAAAGCAATGTCTAGGACAAGCTTTATAAGAAAACAGGCAATATACAGGAATTATTAATATTTTCTTAGACAGCGTCACATTGACAAAGATTATTTTCTAGCAGAATCTTCCCAGCTGAAGTAAAATCAAGTTGCTGACGTTTGATGAAGCTAATCTCATTGTTATAAACTAAAATCAAATTGGGTTAACTGAAACACAATGCCCACAGCAATCAGTAATGCAAACCAGCATTTCTATAACCTCGGAGATTTCTCGTTATCGCAGCGTAAGGAACGGAAAATTTAAAGAGAATTACCCGAGATGTGCTACCAGGTGCAGCAGAAGAAAAACGATAAAACACACTGCGAGCAGTGAAAAAGAAGTAACGAGATTTGGTTTATAGAAGGGAGACTCGTTTAAACTTCGACTAAAAGTTCTTTTACAGCTTTTTCTTTTTGCAGAACTACTCTGAAATGAAGTGGGATAACCTGAGCATATTCTCGTTGAAATACAGAGAGAGAGAGAGAGAGAGAGAGAGAGAGAGAGAGAGAGAGAGAGAGAGAGAGAGAGAGAGAATGCATTTCGCGGCAGTACCGTCATAGTCCAGTTACGAGGAGGAAAGTTGACTGTTTGATAAAGTCTTTCAAGATTAGCGATGATTACAATACCGAAGGAAGCCTTATGAAAAACAGTTCAGAATAAAAAGAAGAGCAAAAGCACATAATTCTTTCAAGATAAGACCTGAAAGTGTTGGGTAAAACATTACCCGAAAGAACAACCGTCAAATACCCTCAACATCAAGAAGGGCAGTAGAAGCGGTAGTAATTAATAGTATGACACTGATGTAATTTAGTTACCTTCGCCAATAATTTACAGAACATTGAGTGAGTAGTCGTGTCTGCAGATCTGCACGACGTTTGGAAAATTAAATATAGATACTAGACTCTTACTAACCTAGAAATGATAAGGGGAGCATAACTGAAGAGTTAACTAATTCCAAAGTAGGACTAATTGAGAATACAGTCCACAGAATAAAGAGCCGCTGATGTAATGTTACAACGTGGATGCAATTTCACTTATATTACTGTCCTTTCTCGTCAAAAATCAGCAAAATATCTAAGCAATTTGGAACCGCATCGTGCTTGTAATGTATTGAGCACTTCGTTACCTACAGTTTGAGATTTTATGATAATTAAACGTGGAGTTCATTACCAGCGCACAATTTGTCACACTAAAACTAATTACAAGGTTACGCGGTACTACAGAGTAGGGTAAGTTAACTACACTCATAACAAATACCCTTCTTTTGCGCACTAATCTGTTTAACGTGTTTCTTATCAACAGGCAGGTTTTCCATCGTTCAGAAAATGAATAAAATGAACATAGTTCACCGTGAAACCACTCACTTAGATTTGTACCGGTTAAAGGTCGATCTCTTTAACCATAAAAGAAAACTTTCACGATGTGTTCCTGCCATACAGAAGTTCTCATTTATTCCATTCTATATTCATGTTGCTTACTGATAAACGCAGTGGATGGCTGCAGTGAAATTCTGCTTGTCTAATCTATAATTTAGGATACAGCAACAACAACATATTTCTGAAATAATTCTTTGCATTTAGATCTTCGCAGACCATACCGTCCATCAGGCTGTACTAGACATGGAGATGACCCTTGATGTCTTGCCTTGCCTGTTGTGAGATTCTATAATCACACTTTTCCAGAAATTTTATTTCTGTTGTGAAATGATCTTCCCAATATTGCTGCTGAATCGTTAGAACTTAAAAAATTATATATATATATATATATATATATATATATATATATATATATATATATATATATATATACTTATACATATACATATACATATAATTTATTTTTTTGATGAGCAGGCTCACTTCATAGTTTATTTGTTGTCCAATCTACTGAAGAATGTTACCCCAACTGTTGTTATATATTGTATCTTATTTGTTTTTCTTTGTTATTTCTCTTCTGTATTTGAGCTTTATTTCCACACTTCATTTTCCTTACTAGGCTTCCTTCTATACTGGGCCCCTGGGCCTTTAAAAGCAACTTGCTTTCCCAACAAGAGTTCCGCTTGTCTTTTAATAATAAAAAAATAGCAAATACCAATCCCGAGAATGCTTCAGTATCACCGGCGGTTGGGATTTGTTCGCGAGTTTCAGGGGAGACTTTAAGGAATGACGGCATTTGTTTCTTGTGTCAGTTCATGACGTGTAAAAAGATAATGCCAAAAAAATTATTTTTGACAATTACTGCATAATAATTAAGCAGCAATTTCGACATGCTTTTGAAAAGCATGGCAGTTTGTATGTCGTTGGGATTATACTGCACCTGCTCAACTTGGCTTACATATTATAAACTTCTTAGGTTTTAGCAGGTGCATCATAAAGCAGCTAACCGAAGTTCAATTGTTATCCCGACGTTTCGGGGTAATAAAAGAAATTCGGTCAGCTGCTTTCTAATTTACTGCTGAAACAGAGAAACCTAGGCGCCAAGATGATCAGGCACAGTACAAGTTCAGCAGCATACAAATTGCTAGTCTTTTCAACGAAGTGTGTCTCAAAGAGGGGTCTGCTTCCAAGCTATTATGGCAGTTTCGACTGATTTATTTTATCCTTTACTGTAACATTTCATATATTATTCATCATAATTCATAAAAATTTTGTGGTATAGCCAGATAAGTAGGTGCAAATAAAATAATTCAGTTATCTTAAAACTTTGTACTCTACAGCGTCATTAGTTACTGTCTAGCACGTTCCGGTCAGAAGAATGTGCTAGATTTTTTCTTTAGGCTGTGCCAGTGTAATAAATACCTGCATTGAACCAATCTGCTACTATCAAAAAGACGATTTTTTTGTTTTGTTTTGTTTTAACCAATTCTCACTCTGTTTGCGCGAGACTGGGTTGCGAAAAAATGTCATTTATATTTGCATTTTATCACGGTCTGCACAATTAACCATTTTTTTCCAATGATTTCATGATTCTCTTTCTTTTTGCTGTACCATGCTCCTCTCATTTGTAATTAGCAATGACAAACGATTTTTTTAAAATGTTGATCAAAATAATGGTGTGCCTGAATATGTGATGGTTCTTGAAGCTGGATTCAATTATAAATCCTCAAGTATATCTCAGTTTAACGTCTTACCCTCATACTGTTTCGGCATGAGCCGACGCGGTTGTACAGAGGTGCGGTGGCTGCTTTGAAGAATCTTACAAATCTGCTTTTGAAATCGCACTGACAACCTTGCCAGGAATCCGACGGCGTTATGCGAAAGGACGCTCATATAATAATAATAATAATAATAATAATAATAATAATAATAATAATAATAATAATAATAATAATAATAATAATGGTGAAGAAATCCTCAATGGTGTAGATGTAAATATGTATATATTTACAAATAAAAGCCTTCAAGAACCTGCTTGATTCTGATCAATCTGATTGAGAAGGAGAGTCGAGCAGGTTCTCGAAAGTTTTCGTTTGTATATACTTCTATTATATATATTTACATTTACACCATTGTGGATTCCTTCACCATTTTAGTGACTCATGCTATTATGGGATTTATAATAATAATAATAATAATAATGATAATAATAAAGGTGAAGAAATCCGCAATGGTGTAAATATATATATATATATATATATATATATATATATATATATATATATATATATATATATATATATATATATATATATATATATATATATATATATATATATATATATATATATATATATATATATATATATATATATCTGCATATGCACAAACGAAAGATTTCGAGAACCTGCTCGTTTCTCCTTATAAACCTGATTGAGAAGGAGATTCGAGCAGTTTCTCGAAAGCTTTCGTTTGTATATATTTCTAATATATATTTACATTTACACCATTGTGGATTTCTTCACTATTTTAGTGACTCATGCTAACATGAGACTTTTATAAATAATAATAATAATAATAATAATAATAATAATAATAATAATAATAATAATAATAATAATAATCAATCAGACCTGGGAAAATAGTCAGTAATAATGTAGTTTAATTGTATAATTTACACAAAGAATATCTGTTTACGTGAACAAAGCCATTATACCTACTATCACTCTCAGTCACAAGTTTTGATTTTCATATTAGACTGGCAATAATGAAATTAATTATTCATATAACGCTTCAATAACATCAGGGGTTGGGATTTATTAGAGAGTTTCAAGGGATGCTTCAGGGGATGACATTTTGCTTCCTGCGTCGGTTCACGATGTGTGAAAAGATTATGTTTACAGTTACCGGAAAATAATCATATGGCGATCTCGACTACAGGTGTCACCCCTTGCAGTAAGATTTCATATATTATTAGTCGTAGCTTATAAACCTGCAACAGTGTTAGGTAACTAGGTACAAATATATAAAAAATAAATCCGTTATCTTAAAGTTTTGGGTATAAGTTTACTGTTATACCACAACTCGGTAAACAAGTTTTTGTGCTGGGCTCTTAAGTCTCCTTAATATGCTTAAAACGAAAATCATACTGATATCTATCGAACATTTACTATCACCACAGTATTTACCGTCATTTTATTTTTTTTTTTTGTTTCAACACTCATTCCCGTGGGATTGGTCTAAACACGGCGCTCAGGGGAGTGGTTGCGGCATTGAAATAAAAATACACAAAATTTTGTACTAAGCTGCATCATTTATGATTTCTGGTTTGGAAAACTCACTAGATTTTTCCCGTAAGCTGTGCCAGTGTAATAAATACCAGATTTAACCAATTTGCGACTATCATAAATACAAATCTTTTTTGTTCCAACCAATTTTCACTCAGCACGCGAGTAAAAGAAAGGGAGTTCGAAATAAAATGTGGTTTACATTTGCATTTTATGACAGTCTATATAATTAACGTTTTTTAGTAATGATTTCATGCGTATCTTTCCCTGTACTGCATCATATCTGATAATTATCATGATAATCATAGAAAAATTAGCGACCCTCATCTGTCATTAGCAATGATTTGTGAATCTACAGCGCCGAACGATTTTTTTTATTGTACTTTCTCACACAAATGAACTCAATGTGCTGACCTAACACCGTTTCGACGTACAGAAGCCCACAATGGTTTATCGAGGCGTGGTACCTGCTATGCACAATCTTACAAATCTACTTGAATCGTATTGAAAACCTTTCCAAAAATCCGGACGGCGTCATGCGAAAGTGCGTTCATATAATAATAATAATAATAATAATAATAATAATAATAATAATAATAATAATAATAATAATAATAATAATAATAATAATAATAATAATAATAATGAAACAAGACGCCCCTGTAACGAGGCTACAATATCGAGTAGGACTGATAAGGGATACGAAGTAGTATCTGAAAGTCTCTCCTTTTCGTTTTTAACTTTGTACATAAATATTTTTAACACTACTGTGTGGCTTTTAATTCTCAATAATAATAATAATAATAATAATAATAATAATAATAATAATAATAATAATAATAATAATAATAATAATAATAATAAGTGAAAGCTGTGAGAATAGGCAGGACTAATGTATTTGCAATTTACACAACGAATGTCTGTTAACCTAAACAAGATATCATATCCACTATTACTCTAACGTAAGGTGTTTGATCGAAACGATCGTTTGTCAAACTATCTTGCAAGCTGATTTTCATATTAGCCTGTCAACAATGAAATATCTTATTTTTTTCCGATCAGAATTTGCTGATGTGATCTATCAAGCAGGCGAAATGGCACTGAAATTACTTTAATCCGCAACAAATTAAAAACAAAACAAAAAAAACATTTTTACAGTCATCTAGGACTCTGGCCCTTATGGCAGATTTTCTGAGTGCAGTTGGTTTCAGGATGACCATGAATATAATCTGAAAGATTAACTCTTTAACTGAAAATTCAACACATTTCTATTCATACTTCTCGATATGCGTTGTTTATATGCTGCAGGTTTTCCTTCAGTGATTTTCTTTTTGTCTATAATTGAAAAGCCTTTTTACGTCCGTGAATACATATATTGATTAAGTCATTCGCGCTAACAAATGTCTACCCGTCCTTTTCACATTTATAACCTTATTGTCTACATTTACTTAATATCTATGGCGTCTGATGCAAAGTTAATACATTCTATATAAGAGTTATATGTTTCGATATATTGCGTTCTAATGTCTATTTTCACAAAATCTCTCTTTTTCTGTCTTCATCGCTAATTCTTTTGATTTCTCCTTCCTCGACAAGACTGTCTAACAGTGCATCAGCACATTTTGACATGCCCGATATTGGCTTGTCATAATGCAATTTAAAGTGGCTGACCATTTTTATACTTTGTAGTGATCTTAAGTGATCATCCATACCAACTTGCTTCACGCTGAAGTTATCATTTAGAAGTTTCTGATCCACTACAGTTAGTCAAAGGTGTTTCAGTGAGGTAACAACAAAGAACAATAATCACTCTTTACAATTAAAATTCTCTATTCAGATGGAAATAAAAAGAATTAGTTGACCGCATCGAACCAAGTTTAAGCTACTCAAATGTGTTGCTCGCTCCTTAGTTATTTAGGAAAATGCACTTGGACTTGGACCACGAATTCACAGCTGTCTTTGTACAGACCATATCCATCCAAGTACAGGGATTACTGATTGATTTAGAAAAATGTATCTATAAAGCCAAACACTGAAGGAGCACTTTCAGCCATTCAACATGTAAAACAGTGATAAGAGGGAATTGGAGTGGTTGGACAGCAAAGTGGAGGGAAGGAAGAGGGAACTGAGGTAAAGTAAAGGGCTTAAAAGTGGGCGCACCTAAGGGCCAAAGGGTGTTGCACACAACCTTTAGTATATATTAATACCTACAGTTCTCCACGTGAGGTGTACTGACGGCACTAAACCTCCTGCATGGAGTACAGAGATTACGATTACTCGGTTATTCGTTGTTACAGAGTACGTAAAGTTACATCAAACACCACGTGATACCACAGACATTAATCTGGTATGGCAAATATCTGTATTCCATTTTCCGCCGTGTGCCATGATGAATCCTCGCTGCATTTTGTGGTTGGATTTCATTAACCGATGCAGCAGTTCACCTTTCATTTGACGAACCTCTATCGGAATTAATTGCGGGTATATTGCACAATATGTATGCTCGACCCCAACTGAATACCGACAGTGCACATCGGGCTGTGTACATTACAGTGATTATTAATTAAGTCTATTGGCAGATACTAAATCACCAGTATTGTGCATCCAGTATTCGTTATGATGTGAACACGATTTCCCTTTTTTACCGAAGAACATTATACCCCACTTAAAGAGGAAGAAACCTCATTTGTAATTAGACCGACAAACATGTGTAATACCTGTTTTCGGCCGGGATGCGAGGAAACAGCGTATAAATATCCGGGAGCGCAAATAAAACGTGTTTACAGAGTTCATAATCACATTAATGGATTACGTATCCGAAGAGACTGTGTGCTGGCGCTGAAATCGAAGCGCGGTGTATTTTCCTCTGGAGTCTAACATTCCAAAAGTGTCTTGATTGTTGACAGTAACGGTCGGAAATTGCTTCTCCACTGACTGAGCAAGACTGCGCGGCTACTTCGGATATTAGGGCACGAGAAAGGAAAATACTAGAAAAAGCAGGGACTCCCTAATTATTAATAGGCAAATGGAGTTACACGCATTCTATTTTCAGAGAGAGAGAGAGAGAGAGAGAGAGAGAGAGAGAGAGAGAGAGAGAGAGAGAGAGAGAGAGAATGGGAGTAATTTATTTGAACGTATATACTATAGTAACAAAAATATGAACATGACGTTCGCACAGCAGAAACTCAAATATAATAAACACCAATTTGCATGTGCAACAAAAGCAAATCGTACAATGCTTTAGTTACGGGGTTGTTTGCATCATGAATCTAGTCCTTTAATACTAGAAATAGAGTATTTTCCCTTTTCATTAAACATTACAACACACTGCTTAGTGCCACACAGCATTCAAAGCTACACAGTATAGGCCTTTACCAAAATATGGTGCGTTAGGTATGAAGAACAGTGGTTTTCTTGGCATACGCCGGTCTTGAAGTTGACTTTGCATCCAGTTAATAATCTTAAGTAAGTACTGATCCTAGGTTACGTACACTCAATCCCTGCCATGTTGGCAACAGATTGAGTCAATTCACCTAATACTGCACGATACTATTCTAAATATTGTAAAACTACTGACCGTAAGACACGGTGGTCATGGAATGGCTACTATGTTTTCTCCCAGCTGGTTAAACACGTTCCTGAGTCACAGGAGTTAATAAGCTTTCTGGACAAGACGCCATACAACAACAGACAGATACTGCGGATTGACAACCGAGGTTACTGTTGGAATACTTTGGGTTCACATCAACAAGTTCTCTCGAACCACAAATCTAGAGGCTCGCTCTTGCTAGATCAACGAAAGATTCAAAATAAAACTGGCATTTGATACATGACCCAATATGGCAGTGCACTTCCATAATCTGGGCACCGCTGAAATCCAATTAGACTCATAAGAGATTACGTAAGGTGAAGTACACTAGAGTGGTCTAGCTGAACGTAATGCTTGTCGGTGTACTAGACTCCCAGCATGTGATTAATACTTAACAAACAGCCTTCAGGATAAAAGCAATGCATTGCTCCACCTGGCCATTTCCTATAATGAAAAATGGTTGTTCTACTTGTTGTGATACCCTGCTAAGAAATAATACCTTAAGCTCTCAATCTGTGAAAAACATACCGCTATCTGAATAAATGAAAGAGAAAATTTCAAAAACACTAGAAACTCTTGGTCACAGTTTTCATGTGGCATTTCAGAAGTGGAAATACAAATGGAAACCATGTTAAAGTATATCTTAGTTTAACCAGACCACTGAGCTGATCAAAAGCTCTCCTTGGGCTGGCCCGATGGATTAGATTTATTTTACGTGGCTAAGAACCAATTGGCTACCTAGCAACGGGACCTACAGCTTATTGTGGAATCCGAACCACATTATAGCGAGAAATGAATTTCTATCACCAGAAATAAATTCTTCTTATTCTTCATTGGCCGGTCGGAGATTCGAACTCGCGGTCAGCAGAGTGCTAGCTGAGAACGGAACCCACTCTCCCAACGAGGAACGATGGAAACCAAGTACTCGTCAACTATGTATACTTAGTTTTTAAGTCCACCAAAACCAGTGCTAGTAGCATCTTTATCAACAATCCATTCTAATGGACAACAAATGTGAAGTTTCAGTTGTGAACAGCCTGTGGAAGCAGAGGACTACTTAACATCTCATCACAGCCCTGCATCTTAGTAAAATTTCACATTTTAGTATGTTTTACTTAATTTGACCTCACGAAACAGACTCTTGAATCTAAGCAGGGCTACATGAAGGAAAAACAGAGGAGCAAGAGGCTCCTGTCAGAGTTTCAGAGGCCACATTCTGTTTGCCAGGATGGTATTGTACAGTAAATCTGAAAGATGCTAATTCCAGCTTCCATTCTTATAAAATATTGTTAATAATCCTTTTAGTTTATTTACTGCAATTCAACATGAGCTCCACATCAGACTAATTAGAAATAAAGTTAAAATGTTATTAAACTACGAAGTGGCTACAATTTCGTATGGCCAAAATAATGGTGTTAGATTTCCTTCCCACTATTGGGTAATGCACCTTACTACTTTGCAAGGTCTACGATATAAGTGCAAGCAGGCATCCAAACTTCTTCAAAACTGCTGAAATATCTACTTCTGAGGCATAATGCACAATAACAAAGGGGAGGCTCCCTGTATAATGTAGTCCAGCATCCGCCAATTGCTACATTCAAAAGCTAAATACCGATGGTTCTGACCCACACAGTTTGATCTTTGAGATCTTCTGAGGTGCAGATAGATAACTTTGGTCAATGTGCACCATACCTACGGTAACAAAGTCAAGAGATCTTGTACTCAGCGAAGATAATACTGTACAAATCTAACACCTTTCAAAATTATGTTGCCAGTTGCAACCCATGTAGCACCTGCACCTGTGAAACTGCCATGGATGCAGCACTCCCTTCATATGAAGCCTTTTTGTTATGAAGTCTGTGACTGTATGAAATAGGCCTGAAGAAAATATATAGAGACAATACTTGTAAAGGACAGTGGCTGGGAAACTTTGGCAAAATGGACTTTCTTACCATATTTATAGTAGTACAAAAACCATCACTTACATGGAACTTAATTTTGAAGTAAAGGACAGAGTCTAACACAGTAATGAAATTACAAAGCAGCACTCTTCCTTAAACGACTAAACACCAAGATACTGATATGTACATTATGCTGCTCTAAGTCCACCAAGTATACCTGACTTTATCTGCTTTTCATGTCTTTGCTCTACAACGAGAGCTGGCGAATGAGTGACGAAATAGACCATTTAACAACATCATAAACTTAATCCCATCATTGAAGATAATCCTGAGAGAGAGAGAGAGAGAGAGAGAGAGAGAGAGAGAGAGAGAGAGAGAGAGAGAGAGAGAGTTGAAAAGTTATCCTCACTGATTCTCCTGAACACTTCCATCACGAGTTGCAATTTGTCGCTCCATAATTTTGTTGTGGGTCATGTGAATAGCTCATAATCTGATATTCAGTGAAAATTTGGGTAATTGTTTTAACTAATGTTTTAGAACATCCAGCTGAATATTTCATGACAACATTGTTATAAGTTATTATCGTATTTAATCTCTTATGATAAACTTTTTATTCAATTGCATAAAATATTAGCATACTAAATTTCGTCTTTTATGATGCATTTCATATTTGCCCTGTAATTACCTTGAATATTACCATGACAATATCTAATTTCTATCACTAAGTGTCGAATAATTACCTATCGATCGATGTAATAAATACAACGCAATATATGGATTTTGTTATTTGTAGAGCGTGCCTACTTTTTATCGTTTATGAACAACGCTACAGACTTTTGGGCATACTTTTTACCAAAAGGTTATTCTCCATTAAGTTAATTTTCTTGTATATCACATATTTGTTAATATGAATAACGTTTTCGCTTTTTAAACACCCATTTCCAGAACTGCGGAATTCCTACATATTTAAACACTATATACTCACAGCTTGTATAAAAGGGGTCTAATCTCATCCACCCCTGACTCATCATTTACGATAGTTAAGAGGGATTCCGAGAATCCAAGACGCAGCCACGAGTAGTTCTCATTCCTCTAAATTAGCCTAAGAGCTCCTTTACTCCTAGGCCTCTTTGTACGTATAAAAGGCGTGTCTATCACTTACGGTGAGAGGTCTAGCTTACACCCTAAACAGTTTAATTTCTCGTCTGTTTGGTATCATTTACTTCCTTCTATCTCAAAGTAGACCTGCTATGCCGCATGTCGACTCGTCCTACACGCGTAATCAATTATTGATTCGGGCGAGACTTTGATGTTACTGCTCTCTGTTAAAAGGCCTAGAAAGATGGGCCTTCGGAAGCCCATATCAGGCTCGAGCGAAAAAGGAAAAAAGAACGGGAGGCGGCTTTCCGGCCTCTCATTACCGGGGATAACGTGGCGGCCCTACTGTAAGTATCAAAAAAGTCTGTATAATAATTATTCTTTTGCTTGAATTACGTGCTCAAAAATTTGCGTCAGCACTGACTGTACTATGTGGGGATGACACACTCACTCACGCACTCTCTCTCTCTCTTTCTCTCTGCATAATGTATATATATACAGGGTGCGGCATAAGTAACGTCCTTTGTTTAAGTGGAACAAAATTAAAGCCTTTTTGATTATCCTTTATTTTTTCGAACATGAATGTACTGCCACAGGTTAATAGATTAATATAATATATTTAAAAAAAATTAATATAATGCTTATTCGGTTTAATAATGCGGCATAAGTAACGCCCTTTTTAATTTTATATCTTGTAACATATTTTCTTTATTATTTTCTTTAATTAATTTGCTAAATCTTCATTTTTTCAGATATTTTATACAACCATGAGATTAACAAAGGAACAGAGAGTAAAAGCAATTCAATTGTACTATCAAAACAATAAAATGGTGTTGAAACCGCAAGATCGTTATCAGCTGAATTTAACATCCCAAGGGTGCAAAGCCGAAATATAATTTGTATTGAACATTATTAAACCAAAAAGCATTATATTAATTTTGTTAATATATTATATTAATCTGTTAACCTGTGGCAAAACATTCATGTTCGAAAAAATAAAGGACAATCAAAAAGGCTTTAATTTTATATTCCACTTAAGCAAAGGGCGTTACTTATGCCGCACCCTCTCTCTCTCTCTCTCTCTCTCTCTCTCTCTCTCTCTCTCTCTCTCTCTCTCTCTCTCTATATATATATATATATATATATATATATATATATATATACACACACACATGACAAGGGGCGAATGAAAGATAAAAACTTAACAGTGGAGCAATTATGAGATGCGAACCTTGGAGATGTTAACGTTCTTGTATGAGAAGATTTTCAAATAAATTTCTGTAAAATTCAATTACTGAACTAAAATGTTCTTTCTTAACACTGTCGATCACACACCAGTATTCTACCCTAATAATATTAAAATAAAGTCGTCAACTTTGTTATCCCCTTATATTAATAATATTAATCTCCTAATTTTCTTCCAGGTTCCTTTTTCAGGGTTTCAGGAGGCCTAGGTCATTTTTCCCTGTCCAGTTTAGGGTGACCATCACCAGGCTGTATGACATGTCATCCGCAATTAGCATTTAAATGTTGGATACGCGGACGAAATAAAAACGAAGTTGGCTCAACAGTTTAGCTTACTTGTGGGTTGCGGCTAAGCCCTTCCAATGGCGCCACTTTTTCTTGTCTCTTAATACAATTAACTTTTTTTGTGAAGTGAAGGAAAATTTCGGCAGTCGATATCATGGCAACCTATGATGAGTACCGAGCATCATGACTAGCCAATCACGATGAGTTTCAATGGTATCGGTTGCAGATATTTATTATTGTCAAAAAAAAAAAAAAAACATATTATAGACACTGCCATATTCGATGGCCAATGATGGGCTGCAAGTAGTAACCTAAAATCTTACGTATGTTACGTGTAACGCCAAAGCAATTTAAATGATCTTCCGTCAGACATCTGAGGAATAATCAAACGTACTATTCTTTTTTATTTTTCTGACTCTCCAAGCTATGAATGATAATTTACTAGTTTCGTGTATTAATTAGATATTTCGAGATACTTTGAGGCTGAGGAGAACTTCAAAAGGATGTAACTAAGTCTGAAGAATTTGGGGCCTACCTCCCTTTAATCTAAAGATATATAAATTATATATGTGAGCGTTCCCCATGAAGAAGAGAGTATCAAATAAAACTTTCCTTTTCTGCCTTTCTCTTCATTAATTTAATTAGGCCTAATAGAATTTAGGAACCTACAGAATGAAAGAGAGAGGAGAAGGGGAGGAGGTAAGAGGAGAAATAGGAGGACTTGCAGAGTTAGGGGAATCAAAATGGACGTGGAGAGAGAGAGAGAGAGAGAGAGAGAGAGAGAGAGAGAGAGAGAGAGAGAGAGGAGATGAGATGAGACAGGGGTGAGAGTTTATCTTCAAAAGGGGCTTTTTTTCTTCTTAGGCCTACTTGGTGGGGGTGTGCGTGTATAGAGAGAGAGAGAGAGAGAGAGAGAGAGAGAGAGAGAGAGAGAGAGAGAGAGAGAGATGAAGTTCTAAGAGCTTTCATCCGTGCATCAAGAACAAAAACGTCCCTTTTCCCCCGTCTTGTTTTTGTGCTGAATATAGAACGAAAAAAAAAAAAAACCTTAAATGGCAGTTTCTTTCGCGTGTCCGTTTGTTGTTCAAAGGAAAACTGTCATTTCTTCTGAACGAGCCTCTGAGCGTTTGCAAGACTGCTAAACCAGGATGCCTTTCTCTTTCGAAGAATGTTACAACTCTGGGATTATTCATTGTTATCTATAACTGTTGTAACTAATTCCGCGAGTAACAATGATATAATTCAGGGATTACACATTACTTATAAACGCAGAAACCATCTTGATTGTCCAGAAAGGGATAAAAAAGCTTTTTTACTTCCACATTTGAAAAACTGCGGTTTTAATCACTGTAGCTTAAGGTGTATATACACACTAGTATGTATGTATGTATGTATGTATGTATGTATGTATGTATGTATGTATGTATGTATGTATGTATGTATGTATACGTGTTTGTGTTAGTCTATAACATTTCAGTAGAGGAATTTACATTTGTCTTCTTGCTATATTATACACTTTAACCTACATATATTTATTATAAGAAAACCCCGAGATGTGCTATCTTTTTTTTTTATTTCGAATAATAAGTTTCATCTGAGAGAGTAATTTAACAGAAGACGCTTTAGAATTCTTGTTCCTTCATCATGGTCCGACTGTGTTATTGCTTTCGAAGGTCAATTATCAAAATTGTCGACGATTTAAAGGGTCAAAGTATGGAGACCAGTTAATATTACCAAGTCAAGAATACTCAGATTACCTCGTTTATTATTCCGAGATTAAGCGTGCTTTTTTTCATTATGGATATGGTAATATAATGTTAAGTCGAAATATTGAAGGTATAAATTCAAATCCATTTATGATATTCTTTTGAACTCGACGCAGCTACAACTGCCGATGAACTGCACAAAAAGCCTCAGTTCTGGACACTTTTTCTCGGCAAAATTGGAAAATTGCTATTTACACGTTAAGCAGTCTACTACTTTGAAATCAAATTTATATTCATTCACACGTATTAATCCATTTCCTTTCCATTATTAATGTTAAATCATGTTTAAATTATATTTCACTTCACATCTAATCATGACTCACTTTCTTTTGTACAGATTCATGGGCAAGTGAAATACTGCAGTAGCTTTTTTCAGTGTTATACTTAGAGTTATATTCATATGTGGGTTTTTACATTAGTCATTCTGTGACCTACTGACCTTGATGAAAGGTCTATGTCACAACCATTTGCGTTTCAAAATGAAGGCACCATGGAGTACCTCTTTGATGAACTTCATGATGATCTGATGACGACACCTAATTGTAAAAGTTGACACTGAGGGTAGCCTTTTAATAATTTTATAATAATAATGAACTTGGTGGCATAAGTGAAAATAAATTCAGACAAACATTATGGCAAATTTCAAATTCTGAATAAACAACTGACAGCTGTAAAATTTTGATGGTTCATTCATATGAATCTGTATAAAAAAAAGTGAGTCATGATTGGATGTTAAATTAAATGTAATTTAAATATAATTTCACATTAACAGAATTAAAATGAATGAAAAGTGTGCATGAATGTAAATTTAATTTTAACGAGAGATTTTACTCTCAAAATTTTGGTAGCAAGTAGTAATTTCTACAACTCTGACAAGTACCATAGAATCTCGCTTAGAAAAAGGATGTTCAGTTCTTTACGCTTGAGATAAAGCGCAGAAACTGTCCAAGCACCAGCTGAGCTACGCGGCGCATGAAGAGATAGCCTGACAACCAAAGCACCAACAAATTCAGGTTTACAATGGTCAACATAGCTACGTTCGTTCCAGCATCCATTTTAATGTAGACATCAAAGTCTCCACTCAAATGAACATTTTACTAATACAGGGGTCCAAATAATACAAGCCAAGACTAAGATTAAAATTATAATAACTGGACGTAAGTTGTACAGTATAATAGGAGATTCTAAAAGATTTCGTGAGGAGAAATCTTTCGATCTGGAAATCACTGAACTTTCAGTCCAATTTATCCTATGAGAGTTTTCACTTAAATGAGTGAATATTGCATTGGATGTTTGCCCAGTTTTGACAGAATATTTATGCTGTTTGATTCGTACATCTAAATCTTTACTGGATTGGCCAAAAAGCGGGGCAGTCCAAGCATGGAATTTTATATATAATGCTGTAGCTTTTCTTAGGGCTATTTATTTAATATTAACATTCCTTTTAGTGCATTATTATAGGAAATAACCAGGTTGACATTAAGAGCTACGAATGTTCTTAGGGGTTTCTTTCTCCATGTTACTAGGCTAACATCCAATGAAATATTCACTCATTTAAGAGGAAAACTCTCACAGGATTTTTTGGTGGTCAGTATCTTTCCCTGTATAATATTTTAACTGACCTGTCCCTGCTTTCGAGAGGTTGGACCTAATCTTTTGTAAAACCTCTTAAATATATACCTTTGTTTTGGTAGGTCTACTAATTCTTCAACTGTGTTGGATTCCAGGTACAAATTTTCCTTTATATTCCCCATCTGTCATTTATACGAGCTTTCTTTGTAAACTTTTGTTTCTATCAGTCTGCTAAGTAAAGGACAGTATAAGTCGACAGGCCTAGCACCACTCTGTCGTTTCTCTTCCTTCGTGGCATTGCCTTTATATTATATATATATATATATATATATATATATATATATATATATATATATATATATATATATATATATATATATATATATACATATATATATATATATATATATATATATATATATATAAATATATATATATATATATATATATATATATATATATATATATATATATAATGAATTTCAGTTACATACGCTAAGACAACATTTTATATTCACAAACATTAAGCCACAAATTCCGTTTAATACCTATTCACTACACCGCCGAAATTACTTACACCCAAGGGGAATTATAAGCGATATAAGTGCTTCACCACCAGTGGGACGAAGCACTTATCACTTATAATTCCCCTTGGGTGTAAGTTATTCCTGATGTATAGTGAATTGGATATTAAACATAATTTGTGGCTTCACATATACTGTGTATATATATATATATATATATATATATATATATATATATATATATACTGTATATATGCATATGTACAGTACATACATACACACACACATATAGTAAATACGAGAGTTCTTATGCTAGATCGGTTTACATCAAGTAGAATTATACTTACAGCACTTTTAGAAATAATATGAAATGCCTGGTTTAGCGTAAGTATATTTTTTATTAGTAAGGTCCAAGTTAAACCCACTGCACTGGGCTACTTTGGTGTGATCGAGCGCATCTTTTTCATGTCAATAGTAAAACATCACTCCAAAACAGCTATAATCTGCTATACTTTCAGAAGAGGCGCATATTTTCCCTATCATGAATAGCATTGTGTTTCCAAAAAATCCCACAACCCCACTGAAACAACCCTGTTACTTCCTCGAAAATGAAGTCTGAAATTGTCATCCCACCTTCAGGAGATCCCCATCCATATATCAAAGTTTATCGCTATATAAAATGATATAATATTCCACTTTTCCCATGGGAACTCCACTCAAAGCAACAGCCCTCGTGTTGGAATTCGTGGAATCGATGAATATGCAACACATGGAAATGAGAGCAATGCTATGCATTCATTTGAAATTAAACCTGACCAAAAAATATGATTGATTATAGACTTTAGGATAATGGGACGCATATCGTGATTAGATTATTTTTCTCGTTCTCTCTTTCTCTCTCTCTATCAATATGCTGTTCATTCCTCTTTTTTATTTATTTTTTTTGGGGGGGAGGGGCGCTCACGGATATCTTTTCCGATCCATTTAATTTCACGTGTCACTCTATTGAAAAGAGAAGTAATAATGTTTACAATATAAATTTACCGGTGATCTCGCAAATATATTATCCAATTAGTTTCTCTGTTAATTTATTTTTCAAAATGTATGCAGGTACAAGAGCACACACACACGCTCTCGCGCACTCTCTCTCTCTCTCTCTCTCTCTCTCTCTCTCTCTCTCTCTCTCTCTCTCTCTATATATATATATATATATATATATATATATATATATATATATATATATATATATATATATATATATATATATATATATATATATATATATATATATATTTTTACATGTCGCCTTCCCACCCCACCCCTTTGGTGCCAGTGATGGCACCAAAGGGGGTGGGGGTGGGAAGGGGGTGACATGTAAAAATAACCGAAAACGACAGGTATTAGTGTCTAATCCATAGTTTTCGAGATTGCTGAGATGAAAAGTGACACTCCCGATGCCCTTTAAGTCCAAGTTCAGCTCCAATAGAAAGGGGTGGGGGTGAGAAGGGGGGAAAACTCAAATGTCAAAAATGACAGAAATTAGTCTAATCCATAGCTTTCGAGGTTGCGGAGATGAATAGTGACACTCCCAATGCCATTTAAGTGCCAGTTCAGCCCTGATAGGAATTGCGGGGTGAGAAGGGATGAAATATAAAATGTCAAAAATATTGGGCAATGTAATTGAAGCAACTATCTTAACTGGAGAGAGAGAGAGAGAGAGAGAGAGAGAGAGAGAGTTCATCAGTTATCATTCAGAGTTTTCCTGGTCAGCACCGGGTTGGTCAGCTTGTATATATATATATATATATATATATATATATATATATATATATATATATATATATATATATACATATACATATACATATACATATACATATACATATATATAATGTGTATGCATGTGTAGACAAATACTAGAGTAATGATCATCTTTGTTACTGTTAAGCTTTCAAGAAATCTGTTTCCAACATCAAAGCCTAAAATACAGAATAATTAAGTGAACTTAAAAGAAACACACAAAATACAAAATTAATACAAAACTAAAACAAGTGTTAATCAGTTTTAATATAATACTTTTTACTTTATTTTTATGATTTTTTAAATTTCAGTTCAATATTTCTTGTTATTTTAGCCTGATGGAAAAAACAGAATTTTTCCGAAAGCTCAGCAATGATGTTGATCACTAGGATAGTATCTATCTTCATATTGAAATCTTATTTTTTTCTTAGAAGAAATAAATAGTTAAGGTTATGCTCAAAGACACATACACCCAAAGGAGAAAAGGGGAGGGAGGGGAAGGGGAGGGAGGGACACACACACACACAGAAAGGCAGCCAAGGAAATTAATATAATAGATTTTCATATACCCCCTGTGGTGTCTGATATATATGTATCTATATATATATATATATATATATATATATATATATATATATATATATATATATATATATATATATATATATATATATAATATATATGCGTCCTTATCCTTCAGAATAGGGTCACTTACCTAATGCCTCCCCACCCCTAGCTGCAACCTACTGCAACTACTAGTTACCTATTTCGCTAATTTGGTCAACAGAGGCGCAACTGGTTTTCAAGAATTATGTAAAAGCCGGTCCCCCCAAGAACGGCACTGATCCCAGGACTCTTACTGCTGAGACGCGGTTAATATCCACTGGACCACGAGTGTGTATATATATATGTATGTATGTATGTATGTATATATATATATATATATATGTATATATATATATATATATATATATATATATATATATATATAAAATACACATATAGCTGTACATGCATATATATTTACACATGCATATATGTACATGGACACACATATACATAAATACATACACACGCAATATATACATATATATATACATAGAATGTATGTATGTATGTACATATGTATTTGCCTGTGTGTGTGGATTCGTTCAAAGGCCTTGTCTTTTTAGAGGTATGGCAATATGAGGTGTTAACTTTGATTTCTCTGCTAGTGCTGTGGATTAAGTTTAATATCCAAATACCCATCTCCACCCTGGCTCCAACCCACTCCCTTCAGCTGATTTCAAGGTAATAACACATTGGTTTGGTCGAAATAGGCATAAAGGGTTTTTACGGAAAGTATGTACAGTATATCACACTCTTCAGTTATTTAAACCCAAGTTCTCTCGCTGGTGAGGTGAGGGTCTTAACCGTTAAGAGTACTGAGCTTCGTTTGTGGGTTAGTTTGTTTTCCAAAAATAAAAGCTAAAAAGGCGCCGCTTGACGAATTTTGTCTTGAAGAATCTCAGGGGCGCCTCATGTTCCGTGCCTGGAGGCTCAATATGAAAATCTATGGAAATTACCTCTCGCTATAGTTTATCCATTCACATTTAACACGTAGACACTACTTTGTGTAAACTAATGGAATACAGGTTGAACAAAAATAAAAGATTAAGTAACGCAAAGGTTTTTGCCATGATTTTTTGTTATATCTGATATTTCGATAATTAGCGCGTAATAACATTTTATAACGACAGCACAACAAATTCTTTAGTATCACGTAGCAATCCTATTTCAAAATTTCAAATTTTTCCACATTACCGTGGACTAATCAAGCCTCAAAGTTTTACTTATTCCTGCATAACATTACATATTCAATCTACATTCACATAACTACAAACTGGAACAAGTGAACAACTATTTATCGGTAATCAAAAATAACTGAATCGACGAGTATTTACCTAAATTACTGCCAATTTTAATCACTCAACCTTCTTCAGCAACTACTTGTCACAGACAATGAAGTTTTCGGACTAGGAGGCCATGAAATATCTTTCTTAGCCAAAAACTACAATGCTCAGGCTTATTCTCTCCCATGAAAAATATATATGATCAAACATCCTTATTCTGCACAAATACTTTGTTAACGTAAATTATTCAAAACATTCACCAGATAGATTAATATCAAGCCTCAACGCAGATCCAGTGGGGAACTCTTCTTTCTTTACATAACTTATGCACGAGAAACACACCTGTAAATTATTCTGTCATTACTGCAGAGTAAGTAAAAGCAATTTTGTAGCTAAGGTCTCTTCTAGTATAGCTGCTAGTTTGTTACTTCATGGCAGAATAGTTTTTTTCATCTTTAAGCTCCCACCAGACCTGGCCTCAAATAAAACTAGAACAGGCCACAACAGAGTTACAGATGCTATCATTTGGTTTTTGTTCAATATCATATGATCAAAGTTGCAAAGGAACTCCTGGTCACTACTATCAAACTTGATTCATCTGATCAGATGCAATTTACCTGGATAGACCTGAAAAAGATATAAAATATTTACAAACCATATTTATGGACTTAAGAAGCACACGCATACCAAGTGAATAATGACTGCCAACCCTATTCATAGGAAGAGGTTCTGTACATCCAATAACAGACGGCTCAGCTGACTTAATCTCTAAATCAGAACTTCAACGTGTACAAGCCTCAAAAAATTATTTTCCATGCTGTCATGAGACAGGAAATCACTTACCAATATTCCAGCTGAGCTTTCTCATGCTTTCTCTAAGTCTCTTGTAGCAGAAGTAGGTGAATGAATTTTGATTAGGTGAGCATGGTTCGTCAGACTGGATTAGTGTTTTGGAGACTTCGGTAACAATCACCAATCTTGGTGGCCATATCTTTGCCATGCAATAAGGAAACATCCTACTGATCTAAATTGGAAAGATGGAGAGGAACACTGATACCATCAACTCGACACCTTGCAATATAACGAAACATCCTGTCGATGTCTCCTGCAAGGGCAACACACATTCCAGCAATAATGCCTGGAATGTGTCAATATTGCATAAGGTTTTTAAAGGCCGAAAAGCAGTACCAACGACATAAACGGAAACCAAATGTTTGGCCAAAAAGGTTTTTATAAACCTCTTGTGAAGCTTGCCTTCACTGTAACTAGTCAATACTATTGCCTGAAAGCATCAGCCACTAGCCACTTCTTTCATAAACCATTTCTCATCATACAACTGCGCCTTCAATTGACATTTCCATGACCTTTCTTATCAAACCCGCAAGAAAACATCAAACAGTGATGAAGATATTAACCGCTCTTCCGTAAGACTTCCTGTTACACCAAACCAGTCACACTCACTTTTATGCACTATGCTTTAGCAAGCTTCGAATCACTCTTCATATATTATCCAGCATCCTGAATAGGTTTCAACGAGCATTCTGAAATATACCTTAATAGCTTCAAATCTTGCATGATTCAGATCTGGTTCTCTTCTCTCCTTCACATTCAATATTCCCTCAAAGTTCTCATTTCATTAACAGCATTATTCCATCAGCACCTTTGATTCCAAGATGCATTTTGCCCATTAACCTTTCTCTCTACGTTACATTCTACAGAAACTTTTTATTCTTAAGATATCTGTTCAGATTCACAACTGTGTTTTCGTTACCTCCTACCTTTTCTGACCGCATTTTTCTTGATACCTTTTTTCAGTTCGTAAATAACTGTTCATTGATGTGCCATTCTTTCATTCATCCTTCCAACCTTCTTATACCATAAACACTTCCTCCTGAGCTGAGCCGAGGCTAAATCCTTGATTTTGTATATACAATGTAAACAAGGTCCACTACGATATCTTGCCACTACAGTATTCGTCTTTCTTACCAAATTAATTTTTGTCTTACATGCATTCTTAGCTATATTCTGAATCCTTTAATTCTAAAATTGTATCCTCCTTTCACTTTCACTTCCACTAGGAAAATATCAAATATAAATCCAGTGAGACTCCCCATTGTATCCTTATCCTTAACATTCGATCTGTTTGTACTTCGTCACACGACCCCACACGGAAATGGATCGTTTGCAATAGTTCTTTGCGCTGTGAATTTGCTTTGCTTTCTGTTTGTCCATCTTTAAAGGGCATATGATTGTTTTAACGTGGCTTATCGGATGCAACCTTCGCTCAGAAGAATATCTGATTTATTCGCACAACAGTAAAAACGTCGCAGTGACTGTTAAAAAGATAGGTTATACTTGCTATTAAATGGGGGTTCTGTTGTTTCCACCATTTCTTCGTATCTCTGCACAGTTCGGCCGATTTTATTTCCCTTTTTATGATGCAGTAAAGACGACACTAAGCAAATGAATGTCTCCTGCAGGCTTGCTGTGTTTCGCTGTTGGAAATAAAGATAACGTCTTTTGAGAAGACTATTACTCATAATGGCCGTAAAAAAAAGCATAATGGGGTCCTGAGTGAGTGACGCGATATCTTCTGACTTTGTTGCGCGGGTTTATTTCTCTCCTGATGGAATTCCAGTTCTGCTATTTGCGTAAATAAGCACTTTTCCTTCCAGATTTACTCTGTTTTCAACTCATCTCTATTCATAGCTTTTTATTCAATATTTGCGCATCCTTTCTGTACAAAAAATAATGGCAATAGTAGGTCTAAGCGGCAATTCCTGGATCCCAGGGACATTACGTACCATCCCAAAGTTCAATAAAATGGTATCTTCATTCCTGTACTTATATGCGGGCCAGTTGTGAGATGATGGGTTGTCCTCGGGCTGGAGGATGGCAGGTAAACATGTACTTTGTCATCTGTTTCCTATCAGTGCTACACAGAGAGAACGTACATATACGGGGACGCATTAAGTTTTATTAAAGTTTTTCTGATTTATTTTGTTACTTTGTTTTCCAACACAGTCACTTCCTTGGGCAATCAGTACACCATTAATCTGTTTCGCACTCTTGGGAGCGCGCCGCCCTGCCTTCACAATTACCCTCTTTACAGTATCTTATTCGTCAGTGACATTCCTTTTTCCTTCGCTCTCTCACGTGGGGGCTCGTTTTTCTCTCTCTCCTCTTCCTCTCATCCTTCTTGCTTAAGGTCCTTTTCTCACTCGGCCTCGACTTTTCCCAGCACCCGTCGGTTAATATTCCTTTGGTGTTGACAGCCTTCGTAATTAGGTAGTGCTGAAACGAGCACTCAGGCTCATCCATCTTGCCGGTACTTGACAGCGCCAACAGCCAACAACGTGTCTTCACCTCTCGCCGTTTGCCCGTGTCCTTTCTCTCTCTCTCTCTCTCTCTCTCTCTCTCTCTCTCTCATCGCTTTTCGCCTGTATCCGCTTCGGGTGATGATCCGTTGACTCGACGCTTCTAGGAAAGTATGATGCAGACTCCGACTTATTAAGGTACTCTACTCAAGACACAGATGAACTGTCAACAACATACGCATACACATCATCATACTTGCAAGAGAACCCGGGTTTACTGTATATCTTTGGCGAGGATGAAGCGACATGGGCATCTTCCACTGAACCTCACTATGCTTCTGCTGTCCTGTGCAGTGAATTACCTTATAGTTAGATAGGTGAAGTAGTTACAGCCAGGGTGGGGATGCAATCTCAATTCTAAATACTAGCTGAGAATCGGAATACTGTAATAGGACCGAGCAAGCACGTTTTAATACATGCTTGAAAACAGAAGCATTCTTAGATATGCATACTGTATTTACAAACTTGTCTGTGTAATACACACACACAGATACATACATACACAAACATACATGCACACACACACACACACACACACACACACACATATATATATATATATATATATATATATATATATATATATATATATATATATATATATAATCAACACAATCACGTGTCGAACAGAAATAAATTTCTGACTCACGTCGGGATCGAACCCAGGTCTTTCAGGTGGAAGGCAAGGGCGCTATCCACTATATATGTGTGTGTGTGTGTGTGTGTGTGTGTGTGTGTGTGTGTGTGCATGAAGATGAATGTATATGAAGTCACAGCAAAATAGTTCTGATTTTTTTCTTCGAAACAGTTTGGGCAACAAAGGGAAGTCTGAGGCAACAATAGTATTAAACGGAGATGTTGAAACAAGCAGGAAGTATGGCGTTAAGGGTCTGTGTACGAAACACAGCTGGCTGGGTCTCTTTGATAAGAGCTTGAGCCTGCTTGACAGTTCAAGAGTTGTTCCATTCTCTTTATATGTCTGTTCCAATTAATATCCATATATACTGCACTACACGGAAAGGTTCCGACAAGAGGGAAATGCCTTCGGTCTCGTTTGTTTGTTTGTCACAAAGGGTTGTCTCTGGATTCTGACGAGATTTTAACCAAAAGGGAACCTTGAGAATGACAAAAGATGAACTGGATTTTGAGAAAGACCCGAGAGGTGTTAAGGGACCTTAAGGCGGGATGTTGATTGCTCAGCCTTGGCGGAGGGTTGCTGTCTCCGAGCGCTGGTTCTATTTTGAGTTTTGATGACATGAGGCTGTCCTTGACTGAGGAAAAATGTGGTGAAAAGTGAAAAGTTAGTCTTTCCTTGTTGCCAAAGCTGTGATATTCTCACATTAACTCATGGAGGAAGGTCATGTGCTTATGAGCCTGTGTAACCCTTAACTTTCAAAGAGCTTTCAAGGTGAATTGTACTTGCCGGTTATTGAGATCACCCCCCTCCTTTTTTTTTTTATCAGTGCCAATCCTCGGAGAAGGATTGGCACTGATTTAAAGGAGAATTATCTCGTGTACTGTTCTCAAGCGAGAATTATATCTTGAGTATTTTTTTTTATTTTTTTTTTTAATTACACTGCCTTTCTGTTGACTTCAGCAGCAAATTATGTATCTGGTTGTCAGGGCCCCTCCTATAAGAGATTTGTTGAAAACCGGAAGAATAGTGCCCCTGAAGCCATCTTCCCTACGGGCAAACTGGCGTATGTGGAATATGTGTGTATATATATATAAATCTATATACACCTATATAAAATATATATATATATATATATATATATATATATATATATATATATATATATATATATATATATATATATATATTATAATTACGTATGTATATGTGCGCGTGTGTGTGTGTGCCTGGCCCCATGTTCGCACACATCGACGAGATGCACGTAATAAGAAAAATGACTTGACAAGATTCTTACAAAACCAAATGAAAGTTCGAGTCCCATTCCCATCTGACGCGAGCTCTCACCCAAAGATCTCCGGCCATTTAAAAAAAAATGCCATCCCCTAATAGGACTCCACACCAACAGCGTCAAAATACGTACGAGCGTACACAGGGCGCAAAAAATGGGGAGCAAGGCCGACCGGAATAAGTAAATTTCCTTCTCTTTTTTTCTCGGAAAGCGGTGTGTATATATACATACGTACGAATCTTGGGGGGGGGGCGTGTGAGAAGAGGTAAATGTAGTGCTCAGCTCTTGGGGTGTGTGTCATTCGTGTCAGTTGCTAAAAGCATTTTTTTACTTAATGTTCCAGGGATCTGGAGGTCATGGGACTTGACATCCATTATGACACACTGCAGGCAGAATGTAAATGGATTCCATTGAGTTCAAATTCCACCGAAATGAAAGGGTTTTATACTTTTGGCATTCAGATTTTCTTTTTCTTTTTTCATCCTTTTGTCAGTCAGCAGGAACGTTTCATATTTCCTAGACGATAACTTATGGTCTGAACTGTCTTCATTTTTCTCCAAGCTACTGCTCACTGTTATTTCGTGAGGAGAAAAGTTAAGTATATCTTAGTTATACCAGACCACTGAGCTGATTAACAGCTCTCCTAGGGCTGGCCCGAAGGATTAGATTTATTTTACGTGGCTAGGAACCAACTGTTTTTCTAGCAACGGGACAAGATATTAGGATTATTATATCTATGAGGATATTCTAATCATAAGAATATCTCGTTCCACTGTGCGGCATTAGAACAATATCCAATATTCATATATACAAATAAATGATTAAACATGAATTGAGGACTTGTCGACAAAGGTGTATAATTTTATTTCAGTTCCAGCAAGGGGGAGTATGATAAGATTCTCGTCTACATACGGAAGTATTTTGTGTCTTCTCTCCTCGTTCTTATTGAAAATCAGCCCTCGGGCGATGACTTTACCGATCATCAACGCACATTCTCAAAGGACTTCTTGTTTCCGCTGTTACACTGGAGTGTGTGCTTAAGTTGGTGCGTAAACATTTGTTTAAGAACAAACGAACGTGGAAATTGTCGTCGCACTGTTTAACACTTAACATTACAGTCTTTCTTCTTGTCGCCTGGCGTCCTTGTAAGTGTTATACCAATAGTTATTTTTCAATAATACATAAACTGAAGTCCTCTTTATAAGAAGATTTAAACGTTCACATTCAAGTGTCCCAGTTCTTCGAAGATCAATCTCGTTTGTAAACAAGTTCACAATCTTCAAAGATCCGTGACAGATCGTCATACACCTGGAGAAAGGACGACGCACATGAGTAGTTAATGTTTTCTGTCTCTTTTGTTTCATCTTCATTAGGTTTCTCCGATCAAACCTGTCTTCAACACCTCTTCACATTTTTCACAGCCACCCACTGTCTTTCCATCAATGGAGCTCTCACTAGCCCTTAGCGCTTTAACCTGTGCGATTTCATTTCGACTTTCAGTGGAAGATTAGTGTTCTAATTCCCAATTCTTACCCTTGGATTAATCTCGGCAATTCATTCCGGGAATCTCTTTCTGCATTCTGATCGTACAAATTACTTTTCCAAAGTTACAAAAAATCGGTGTAATTAATAACAGAGAGAAAGCAATATTAGTCATTGACTTTCCAACTCCACCGACGTATTATTTTGACCGAACAATTTCAGTTTTCAGTCTGATGGTACTATGTCTGTATCTGTCTAATAAGAGCAATGTGGTTTTCCATTTCTTACTACCACTCCTTACAATAATCCGCTTACCCAGTTAGCGAACTTAATCATTTTCATTTCTGTTTATCCTACAGAGTTCCCACTGAGAGAGCTCCAGCCTCTGAAGAAAGTAAGGGAATCTGAACGTGACACCACCCTCCCGAGTCTCTTCAAGAGTTCGTCACCATCATTAGTGTTAGGCTCAACTTTCAAGGCAGCGCAAACATCGTGTACTGTACGTCCTTTTTCTCTTTTTTTGGATGTCTGCTCTCGCTCTGCTGGTTCTCACTGACACCCTGCCCTATTGCTCTACTTTTACAGCACCATTTTTCCATTATTTTTTAATTCGAAATTCATTTTTATTTAAGTCTAACACAACTCGATTTTCATGTCTTCCTCACTGTCACTATAAAGAATTTTGCAGGAAGCGATTAAGTTGGAAACTTGTGGGGTCTACAAGCAGGATCTTATATAAGGCCATGCTAGTTTAGTTCAACATCTTGTAAACGGTTTCACTCCTCCAAAGAATGCTATTTTAGAATTCATAAGTGACTGCTATACCTAATCATCATTGGCAGCGATTCTTCATCTGACCTTTCCCATAATTCTGAAGTTTCTCTACAAAGCTACGAAGTCCCCCTCTTTTTTTCGTGCATTATCTTGGTCTTTCATTATTGCCCTTCTCCAAAGACCCATTTTTTCACATCCTCTCCTATGATAATGATTTCACTCGCCCAAATATTCCCCTTCTTTCTTTCCCAATCGTCAACTGCTGATTATTATTATTAATATTGTTCTCACTATATCTTCTTGACATCTGTCATCTTGAGCTACTTTTCAAAAGCTTTGGTTTTTGTTCAATAAACAATGAACTGGCCTCAGGGACCCAAGTGAGGATGCCCGAAAACATGTTATGGTGTACGAGGAGATGAAAATGTGTCGCTTATCTATCTATCTATCTATCTATCTATCTATCTATCTATCTATCTATATATATATATATATATATATATATATATATATATTATATATATGTACACAGACACAGACACACACACACACACACACACACACACATATATATATATATATATATATATATATATATATATATATATATATATATATATATATATATATATATATATATAATTCTTGTCACTTATACACGTTAAGACTTTTTCAAATTTATCAATATTAAGCTCCAAATATCGTCTAATATCGAATTCACTACACCTTGAAAATAACTTACACCCAACGGGAATTAAAACTGATAAATGCTTCTGCGCCTGCCAGGATTCGAACCATGGTCTGGTTCACAAACAACGATAGAAGTGACTCGGACAACCCAGCCATCAAGATACATACATACATACATACTTACATACATACATATATATATATATATATATATATATATATATATATATATATATATATATATGTGTGTGTGTGTGTGTGTATGTATGTGTAACTAATTGTCACAATGACCTCTGACAACTTATTGAATTCCTCACACTTTTGGAAACACTTGTCAGTACGACGTCTTATGTAACCTAATTCCTGCCAGGAACCTAAAGGTTTATTCATTCGTTTCTTCATTAGGCTATTACAAATTCAATATATATATATATATATATATATATATATATATATATATATATATATATATATATATATACACAGCAAGAGTTTAGGTAAAGCAACCTCTCATTAAAGGCTGCAATATCTTGGTTGCTGAGCAATCGCCGGAACAAGAAAGGAGTTGCTAGGCGAAGTTCCGTGTAAGTTCAGTGATGAGTGTTTGATTTCCATCCGCTTCCGAATTAAACGGAGTTAGCAACTGGTTCCATAGAGCTCCTTCGTCGACCTGACATAGGCTAACTTCGATTAATGAGTTTCCGAAAGAGGAGTGTTTTGCGGGACTAGAAGCACTTGAAAGAGCTCTTTGTACACAAATTGAAAGGGGCAGAGAATCTGGAGGTACTTCTCTTGATTTTAATTTAATGATATCAGGAAATTCCGGTTTTACTGAACGCTAAGACCATTGACAAGCCAATATACAGCAGACATCGCTTCATATGGACGAGTGCAAGGCTCCCATGAAAAATTTTTCTGAATATATGTTGAAATTGGAGAGAGAGAGAGAGAGAGAGAGAGAGAGAGAGAGAGAGAGAGAGAGAGAGAGAGAGAGAGAGAGAGAGAGAGAGAGGGGGAAGGCGGAAATTGTACCTCTCTTTTGGATAGGACAATGCATATCAGTAATTAAAGCACTGCTGAATAATTCCCACCTCAATAGAAACTTCACATCCGAACCTTTAAATATAGAAACCTTAACGTTATTAAAAAAAAAGTGAGTTATTTAATTATTTCCTCGAAATTTACATTTGAACCTACTTTGAAACTGTGGAAGTGCATAAAAGAAGCCATTTGGTTAATTACACCTATTTCGTCTTTGCTCGGTTGTGAAGAGAGAAGAACACTGTATTATATATTTTCATATTTCATATTCATTTCCCATGTTTAAACAACTTTTAAAATGGGCGCCTTGTAGACCTTCGTTAGGGATTCATTCGCAACCGGTGATGTTTAGGATATTTTTGTTTAATCGAAAAATATTGAAGAGATGAAAAAAAAAGTTACGAACGGTTAAATTAACTGTAGCCTAGAGCAGGGTTTTGATGGACTGTAAGTTGATCGCCGAATATCCTGTTGCAGTTTAATTATTGAGGAATTCGTTGCGTGTGGTTTTTCCAGGATATATTACAAAAAAAATTCACTCTACTGTTTATATATGTGTACATCAATTACGTATAGGAATAAATAAAGGACGTTAACTACCAATAATAAAAGACCAACAACCAAGATTATAAGGTACTGTAGAAATTAGATAATTAAAGACACTTTTTTCTAAAAGCGACCATTACTTTTTTCCGATATCTTTCAGGAACTATGTATCACTTTGACATTACTACAGACTCCATTTTCCTTTGAGGCGTTATGTTTAATCGCATTGTCTTTCTGACACCAGTTCAACAATATTTAAAGTAATAATCAAAATACCAGCCCTTATCTCTCTTCTTCACACTGAAAATGAAAATGCAATACCCTTTGTACCTGTGGACAACTATTTGAACATCTTCAGTAAGTACATTCAACCACAGAATAGCTTCTTACGTTTGTTAAACAAAAAGGAAATGACGCCGGGTATTTGTGAAACAATGCAAATCACGTCCTCGTATTCGCGAAAGAAAATGTGAACGACGAAGAGTATTTGGGTAACAAAGGTAATCTCATTGGCTGAGTGCCAGTTCTGATCATACACTCCACGTAGGCCGCACTAATTCTCCTCGAAATGATTTCGATAATTTTGTCTCTTCTGGGTAAGGATAAAAAAATATATATTTTCAAATCCCTCTCTGTAAAATTCTCTTCCAAAGTATTAGGTTTCATCACTACAGAACTTTTATTTCTAGGTTACCTGGATTTATAATCATGGGAACATGACAAAATGCAAGTATAACAGGAAAAAATATTAAGTAAAAGAATATATATACAAAAAGATCGCGGCGATGTAAAGATTTTCTTAAAAGCGCTTTGGACATCATTTATGCGTTAACATGCCAGCCAAAGAAAAAATTCCTTGGAGACTAAAACCAACGAGAGAGAGAGAGAGAGAGAGAGAGAGAGAGAGAGAGAGAGAGAGAGAAGCGAAAACACTGAACTATCACCTGGTTGCTTTTCCAGAAAATAAAAGGGCAGAACTCTCTCGGGCGGTCTTTCAAGAGGAAGCCAAGTAAGTGCTTATGTCCGGAAGGTCTGTTAAACGCTTTCTAAAACCACCGTTTGCTTAAAACCACCATGAAAGTTATTGCCAGATCAAAGGTCTCGCTTGCTTTTTAAAAGCCGGTCGAAGACCGAAATTCTTCTCACATTATTTTCAATATTTGAAAAATATGAAACCTGATTTCCGCCGGATTTAGTTGCTTTACAGTATTGCTGTATTCACTCTCTCATCTTTCAGCATTTATTCTTACCATATGAAAACAAATGTAATTTATTTTCAAATTAGTAGAAATAATTTTGGTTCATAATAAGAAATACCTAGTTTTAAATATTCGAGCATGCGCCGTGCCGTTATGCTTGTCCGTCTTCGTTCATTTGGAATCCTGTTAGTACAGAGATGGCATTTTCACATCATTTATTTCAGTTCTTCTGTTCGTTAGTTTCAGTTGTGTTATTGTTTTCAGGACTGCTTGGTAAAAGGGTAATGTCATCCCCACCAGATGTTAAGTTATCTCTAGTTCAGAATATCAAAATAAAAAATCACCTCTTCACCTGTTATCATTACCTGTCATCTCGAAAAAGCCACCCGTAACCTACATCAAAAGTTCCGCAAGGTACAGATAAAAAGGTCGAGGTAAAGATTAACGGATGATGCAACTCGTGCTGAAGTTATTAACTCTCCCCTGACTACAAAAGGCAAGTTATTTAGAACTGCATACTACGCAGTATGGTACTATGAAGAATATGTCTTCTCTCCAGTAAAACGAAAATGTATAATCACTCGACCTCATACTTTGCTCCCATTCAGGCTTTCTTTTGTTCAATACTCAGAAAACGGAACATGAAATGAAATGTCGCCAAACAATTAAAAAACTAGACTTTGTTCATTTGGAATCTTATTAGTACAGAGATGGTATTTTCACATCATTTATTTCAGTTCTTCTGTTCATTAGTTTCAACTTTGTTATTTTTTTCAGGCCTGCTTGTCTTAGAGAAACTGCCTGAAATAGTGACCTCCTTTTCCCAGTAATATTATATATGATTTAGAGAAGAGTCAAAAGATATTCTGTTTAACAATGCCCTACAAGCTTGATTTAGACAGGAAAATGCCATCATTATTTTGTTTCTAGAATTCGTAAGCGCTGCTCTTGTTTCAGTAGCCGAAAATCTCACTACGTAGAAGGTCCACGATGCACTTTCACCTATTGCTCATTACCCATTATTATGCGACAGTTTATCTCTTTATTGTGAAACAGTATTCCTTGCAGCACTTTGCAGAGGTAGGGATACTGACTGCCAGTTCTGTACCACTTGGCTTTAATTTTCTTCTCTTTCTGATGGTGTATTTTTGTATGTGCATTTCTTTGCTTCTTACTTTATTTTACTTTACTTATTTCCCCTTTTAATGAGCTTTTATTGACATAAATTTCACTTTTATATATGAGCACTTTCTTACATTGCAGCTTCCTCACATATGAACGGCCTCTGACACTTTCCATATGGATATAATAATAATAATAATAATAATAATAATAATAATAATAATAATAATAATAATAATAATAATAATAATAATAATAATACATCTTCATTCTGCTTTCCTTATCATGTAGGCCGGATGACAACAATGCATAGCAATTAGCATCTGTGAATGGTAACAGATGTTGATTTTAATATGAAACGGAAATACTCGTCATTTTTTTCAAAATGGACAGGAACAAGATCCCTCAACTACCTCCTCATTTAAAGTCCCTTTGCGAACCCTCTGCTGGAAATCTGATGGAGATTCCATCTGAGAGCTACATTAGACATCATGTTTGATCACTGAATATCCATTGGTATTATTAGCACGATAGATACAATATCCAAATAGTACGAAGATATTCCGAATGGAGAATTAAGTAACGTTGTATCCTCCACAGGAAAGATTAATTAAGACACCGGCGTGCTGAAGAGTGAGTGTCATGATGTGGTAAGTGAAACTGGGAGTTGTTTTGTGAGGATCCGTCAGGTCGCTCCGGAGATCAAGGAAAAAAACAATAGGCGCCGAAAAATAAGTCTCCATGATCGTTCTAATCATCAGATTAACAAGATGTTTTGTACCTCGACAACACCTCATACACCTATACTTATTCCTTCTATCTCTCTATAGGTGAAAAGGCTATCTGCAATATCTGTATGCGAGATCTAGTAGTTCTATCATAAGCTTTTCTTAAAAAGACTTGAAATTCCTGTTATAGAATCTCTATTATTTTTATTCCCACCGACGTATTCGCAACGCTTCGTGCAAGCAATCAAAAGCAAATGAAGCTTGAAATAAGCTAACGTGTTCTCATCGTCTGCTGTCAGAGAGCGCGAATGAAATGTTTCCTCAGAACTTCTACTCAGAGGTTTCCCGTGAACGGAACCTGCACTGACTCTCTATCCTCTCTATTCCACGTCGTTCTGTTCACGCGTTTCGTTTGCATTATTAATATGCTGGAAATATTTTCGGTGTCGTTTGAACCCGACTATTCCTACAGTATACGAACCTTTATGTTAAATGTTTGAGTTTGATTCTGGTTGATTAACAAATAATGAAAAAATGGCTGTAAATAAGGAACCATAGCTATCTTTCATAAATACGGAATAATTAATGTGTATTTTAAAACGCTATAACGTTCTAGTAAATAATTTACCATCTGACTTTGACAGTATTAGCCTAAATTAGGTTATTCTTTAGAGCGCGGTCGAACATAATGTTATTGTCAGTTTCCAGAAACAAATTAGTGTTAACGTCAGTTTTCGGAACAAATAATGGGAGGAAATTTTTTTTTTTTTGTCGCTGACAGGATCGAATGACTGCAACAAAATAGAAGTAAGGCGACCTGCTTTGCTATTTGCGATCGTTGGACACCTCAAGTAAGTGGGAGTTCCTCATTGGCCAGGTGGGTACCGTTCTCAGCTAGCACTCCGCTGGCCCCGTGTTCGATTCTCCGACCGGACAATGAAGAATTAGAGGAATTTATTTCTGGTGATAGAAATTCATTTCTCGTCATAATGTGGTTCGGATTCCACAATAAGCTGTAGGTCCCGTTGCTAGGTAACCAAATGGTTCTTAACCACGTAAAATAAATCTGATCCTTCGGGCCAGCCCTAGGAGAGCTGTTAATCAGCTCAGTGGTCTGGTTAAACTAAGGTATACTTAACTTTTCAAATAAGTGGAAAGCAACGAAGACATTTACCAGGTGTGGTTTTTGTTCTAAACTTTATCAACAGTCGAAAGGTAACCGGTGAATTGCTCTGTTGAGGAAATTATTATGATGGCATAAATAAAACTGATACTTTTGATACCATTTTGTAAAAGGTATAATAGGAATGTTCTAAGTGGAATTCCTTTTCTATTTCCATTTGTATTTCATGCTCATATCTAGAAAAATCTTTGTTGATCAAATCCCGTCCATTTTAATGGCATTCTGTTGTACTCATTTGCCCGAGAAATTTTCTTATATAGTAAACTTGACCCTTTTATTCGTCAAAAATTTCATGTCATACAAGATTAAATGAAAAAGATATTTCGGAATTTAATTTCACTTAAATCAAGTTCCCACCTCCTTCCACCCCACCATCAAAGAGGAACATACACAAAACTACCCCAGGAAGCTTCGCAAAGTCTGCGCAGACATTTTCCCAAAGAAAAACGCCAATTATTTGCGTATCGTATGAACTGACCAAAGTTCGGACTTCAAAAACTTCTCGAATTAGGTCCCTAAAAGAACTTCTTAGCAATTAGGTTCAGCTGAAGTTCGTTAGATTCGGAGATTCATTTTCTTGTGTGCTTCTCTTAGGCCTTGTCGCTAATCTCGTGGAAAGGACACTCAGCTCCTTCTCCCCCCTCCAGAAGTTTTAGCACTGAAGTTATTTTGAAAGTATATCACCGAAAAAACTGGATTTTTCTTCGAGGTAAAAGTTTCATTTACGCTGTTTTAACAGAATATGAAATGAACTGCGTAGTGAACGGGGTCAATCCTTTATTACCCCAAAATTTTACAAACCAGTAATCCATCATTCATATCCAATGACAAAGAATTTGCTAATACATCTCATAGCGTATCACAACTCTGTCTCGCTCTGACTACCTCCATCTAAAGCCTAGAGGAAGTGAAATTTGTTCATAAAAAAATAACTGAAACCTCCAAGGGAGGAACACAGCTAAGAAACAACACCAGGCAGACGTCTGAATGATAATAGCAACTTTTAAAAAGTCTTCTTCTTTTTTCAGGAACAAATTACAAGAATCCTCATTTTACATAAGTGAATTTCCCATCCAAACTCCATTCCGGTCATACACACTTCTATCTTCGAGAAAACACCAATGATTTGGACATTTTACTGGTGTTGTGTTCAATTCACTGGAAAATTGCTTATCAAAGGTGTACTGATAATTACTTCCCTCTCACGTATAAATATATTGTAACTATGTCTCTTTGCAACTGAAAAAGCTTTAGCAGCGTTCCATATTCCTCTTTTACTTTTATTTTGAAAATCTTATCCTCATATTATGCATTTCCTTAAACTTGAGAAACATCATAGGTTTCATAAGATTTCATTAAAGGCCTTCGACAATTCCTTTTGCTTAAATTAGGCTCTATTAAGCTCCCCCCTTCCCCCCCCTCCCCCACATCACAAACGAGGAACAAACTCAAGGGCAGTCAAGGAGACTTAACAAAGTCCTTGCAGGCATTTTTTCAGCGGAAAAGCCTCCAGTATTTGCATATTGTGAGACCCGGCCAAAAGTTGTCTTCAAAGACTCCTTGAATTAGGTTCTTAAAAGAATTCCTCAACAATTAGCGCTGGTAGAAGGCTCGGTAAGTTCATCAGAGTCGGTGCTTCATTTTCTTCTGTGCTTCTATTGGACTTTGACACTATGCTCGCCCTAATCTCTCTCTCTCTCTCTCTCTCTCTCTCTCTCTCTCTCTCTCTCTCTCTCTCTCTCTCGAGAGAGAGAGAGAGAGAGAGAGAGAGAGAGAGAAATTTCAGAGCAGAAGTCAATTTGGAAGGTAGATAATAAAATGTGGTATTTTCTGCGAGGCACAAACTTAATTTCGTCACTGTAATTATTTCGCAAATCAGTTATAAAAACGGAAATTTTCTATGAGGTACAAATGTATTTACACTTATTTTACTGGATGTAAAATTACAATCCATGAAGAACGAAAACATTTCCTGATTGTTCAACTTTTTACAGCAGACCAAAGACTTGTCATATATTTCAAATATCACAAAGCACACCAATAAACATTATCTCGAAGAGGATCATAACTACACTTCGCTTTAATTAATTTCTTAATTAAAAGGCTTCTTAATAATAAAGAAAAATGAAACCTCCAAAAGAGGAACACTGCTAAGAAATAACATCACCCAACAGGCGTCTGAAAGACCATTACTTCTTTAAAATTTCCCACAAAAAAATCCTGTTTTTGCTCAGAAAAAACATGCAAAAGTCCCCATTTTACATAAATAAATTTCCCTCGTAACATCCATTCCGGCCATACACCTTCTGTTTGAGAGAAAACACCGACGACTTGGAGGCTTATTTAGTGTTCTGTTCATTTCACCGGAAAATTGCTAATCAGATGTGTCTTGATAATTACGTCCCACTCACCTATAAATAAACTGCAATAGCTCTTTTTTGTTTCTAGAATTCATAACTGCTGCTCTTGTTTCAGTGCCCGACAATCTCACTACGTTGAAAGTCCACGATGTCCCAATTTCCTATTATTACCTACCCATTATTATGAAACGTTTCTTTCCTTTATTATGCAACAGTATTCCTGGCAGCGCTATATGGAGGTAGGGATGACGACTGAAAGTTCTGTACCACTTGGCTTTAATTTCGGTGTATTTCTAAATAAGCAATCCAATGCTTCTTACTTTACTTTCTATTTTCATGAGATTTTCTTGACATTATGTTGACTTTTATAAATGAGCACTTTATTACACTGAAGCTCCTTAACATATGAACGGCCTCTGACGCTTTCCACATGGATATGATTGCATAAAATAATAATAATAATAATAATAATAATAATAATAATAATAATAATAATAATACATCATCATTTTGTTTTCTTTGTCATGCTGGCCGGATGACATCTAAGCATGGCATTAGCCTCTGTTGTTAACAGATATTGATTTTAACATGAAACGGAAATACTCATCATTTTCTTCAAAAGGGACAGGAACAAGATTCCTCTCATAAAGTCCCTTGGAGATTCTTTTGCTGAAAATCCGATGGAGACCCCAGCTATAAGCTACCACAGACACAATGTTGGTTATCTGAATATCCCTCGGTACCATTTAAATATCCAAGTAGTACAAATATTTTCCGAATGACGAATTAAGCAAATTTTCTATCTTCCCTGGACAGGATAGATTTACTACGAATCTGTCATGCTGAAGAGGTAAGTGTCATAATGTGAGAAGTGAGGCTGTTAGTTGTTTTGTGAGAGCCCGTCAGGTCGCTCCGGAGGTTAAAAAAACAAAAAAATAAGCGCCGAGTATTTTTCAGTGTTAAAGTTCCCCTTTAATAAAAGAAAAACAAGTCTCCATAATCCCTCTAATCATCAGATTAACAAGTAACGTTGTACCTTAACGACTTATACACCTATACTCATTCCTTCTATCTTCCTATACATTGACAAATTAGTAAACCAAGCAGTGCATATAGTTTATAAAATGTAGTAGTTTCATTCACAGCTTCCTGCATCATCCTATAGGTGACAAGGCTACCTGCAATATGTGTATGCGAGATTTGGTAGTTCTATCATATGCTTTTCTTAAACGACGTGAAATTCCTGTTATCGGATCTCGATTGTTTTTATTCCCGCCGAAGTATTCGCAACGCATCGTGCAAGCATTCAAAAGCAAATGAAGCTTGAAATACGCAAACGAGTTCTCATCATCTGCTGTCAGCCAACGAGACGAAATGTTTCCTCAGAACTTCCACTCAGAGCTCTTCCGTGAACGGAACCTGACTGAACGCGGAATTGCTTGGTTGTCTTTCCCAGCTGCACAAAGCGAGGCAGAACAGCATTCTTGTCCTCTTTTTTCCTTTTTCTTCTGGTCAAGCTTTTTCCTCAAGGGAACAGTACTGGGGAGCAAGACGAGTTTTCGTTTGCCTATGCTGGAATTATTTATGCTGTCGTTTGAACCTGTCCAATCCTACAGTGCAAGTACTTCCGTTATGCTTAATGTTTGATTTTGATTTAAACTAATAAATAAATATGAAAAAATATAGGCGTAAACAGCGAATCATAGCAATCTTTCATGCATTAGCAAGGTCTGTGGACTCTGATAAATACGGAACACTTAATGGTATATCCACGTCAACACGTTCTAAAATATAAATTACCATCCGACTTTGACAGCCAATAAATTAGATTATTCTTTAAAGCGTGGTCCAACATAATGTTATTGTCGGTTTTCGGGTCAAACAAATATGTTAATGTCAGTTTTCGGAACAATAGTGAAGACATTTTTGTCGCTGAGAGATTCGAATGAATGCAATAAGAAAGAAAGTTATAGAGATCTAATCTATAATAGGCGATCACTGGAAACCTCAAGTAAGTGGAAAGCAACGAAGACACATTGACCAGGTGTGGCTTTAGTTCTAAACTTTATTAGCAGTCGACAGGTCACCGATGAATTGCTCTGTTGTGGAAATGATTATGATGGCATAAATAACACCGATAATTTTTATACCACTTTAAAAAGGTGAATTACGAATGTTTCTAAGTGGAATTCCCGTTTTCTTTGCATCCGTATTTCTTGCTCATCTTTTGAAAAAAAAAAAAAAATTATCAGTTCCTGACCATTTTAATGGCGCTCTATTTTACTCTTTCGTCAGAAAATCGCTCCTCTATAGTAAACTCGCCCGTTGATCGTCAAAAATTTCATGTGACACAAGATTAGGGGAAAATAAATCCACCCCACCACGAAAGAGGAAAAAATAAAAGCTATCCCAGGAAGCTACGCAAAGTCTGCGCAGACATTCTCTACGAGAAAAAAGGCAACTATTTGCATATCGTACGAATTGGTCAAAAGTTCGGATTTCAGAAACTTCTCGAACTAGGTCCCTAAAAGAACTTCTCAGCAATTAGCACTAGTAGAAGGTTCGGCTCAAGTTCATTAGAGTCGGGCATTAATTTTCTTGTGTGCTGCTATTAAGCCTTGTCACCACTCTCGTTGAAACTCGACTCCTTCCCCTCCCTCGAGAAATTTCAGCTCTAATGCTATTTTAATATTAGTATTTCACAAAAAAGCTGGAATTTTCTTCGAGGTTAAAGTTTCACTTACGCCGTTTGTACTGAATATGAAATGAATTTCGTAGTAAACGCCGTCATTTCTTGATTACCCCAAATTTTACAAACGAGTGATCCACCATTCACATCCAATAACTCTAAACATATAAGTATATCTCAGAAAAGTATCACAACTGCTTATCGCTCTGAACTAGCTCCACCCACAGCCGAAAGGAAGCAAAATTTGTTAATAAAATGTATAACATGAAATATGAAACCCTTGGCCCAAGGAATGTACACAGCTAAGGGGCAACAGACAGAAGTCTGAATGATCACAGCAACTTTAAAATTCTCCCCCCCAAAAAAGGCCTCTTATTTTTTCACGGGAAAAAATACAAGACTCCTCATTTCACATAAAAGAATTTCCCACCCAACCTCCATTCCGGTCATACACTCTTCTCTTTGAGAGAAAACACCAATGACTTGGGCGCTTTATTGGTGTTTTGTTTATTTCACCGGATAATTGCTTAGTAGATGTGTCCTGATAATTACTTCCCTCTTGCGTGTGAATATATTATAACAATGTCTCTTTGCAACTGAAAAGTCCTTAACAATGTTCAAAATTCGTCTCTCTTTCTTTTTTATTTTGGAAATCTTTTCGTGATATTGAACCTGTCCTGAAAGTTGGGAAACATTACAGGTTTTACGATGTCAAATTAAAAGCCTTCGACAATTCCTCTTGCTTATATTAGGCTCCATCTCCTTTCCCATACACCCACTTTTCCCCAGAAAAGAAGGAGAAACTCAAGGCTAGTCAAGGAAACTGAACGAAGTCCCTGCAGACACTTTTTCCAAAGGAAAAGCCTCCAGTATTTGCATATTGTGAGACCCGGCCAAAAGCCGAGACTTCAAAGCCTTCTTGAATTAGGTTCCTGAAAGAACTCCTTAACAATTAGCGCTGGTAGAAGGCTCGGTAAGTTCTTTAGAGCCGGTGCTTTATTTTCTTCTGTGATTCATCTAGACTTTGACACTACGCTCGCCCTAATATCACTCACTCTCTCTCTCTCTCTCTCTCTCTCTCTCTCTCTCTCTCTCTCTCTCTCTCTCTCTCTCGAGAGAGAGAGAGAGAGAGAGAGAGAGAGAGAGAGAGAGAGAGAGAGAGAGAGAGAAATTTTAGCACAAAAGCCAGTGTGCAAGGTAGATAACAAAAAGTGGTATTTCCTGTGAGGTACAAACTTAATTTCATTACTATAATTATTTCGTAAATGTAATTATAAAAGCGGAAATTTTCTACAATGTACAAATGTAAAATTACAATTCATGGAGAACGAAAACATTTCCTGATTATTCAACTTTTTACATTAGTCCATCGACCTACTAAATATCGCAAATATCACAGCATACCAAAGAACGTACATTATCTCAGGAAGTATCACAACGTTATTTCGGTTTAAATAACGTATTCATAAGTCAAAGGGAAGATGAAGCTTGTTAATAATGAAGACAAAAAATGAAAACTTTAAAAGAGGAACAGCTATGAAACACAAAACACCAAACAGATGTCTGTGTGATCATTACCTCTTCAAAGCTTGGTCCAACATTACGTCTTGGCAGTTTGTCGGGACAAAGAATGTAGGATATTTTGTCAATGACAGGATCGAATGATTGCAAAAAATAAATAAATAAATAAATAAAAAGAAAAGGTATGGCGATATACTTTGCAAATAAGTGGGAAGCAACGAAGCATTTAACAGCTATGGCTTTCCTCCTAAACTTTTTTTATCAATCGAAAGGTAATTGATTAATTGCTCTGTTGTGGAAATTATTAAGATGTCTACATCAACTAAACAATTCTGACATCCACTCTAATGTTTCTAAGTGGAATTCCTGTTTTAAATCCATTTGCACTTCGTGGTTATCTCTCAAAAAAAAAAATGCACTTATCAATTTCTGCTCATTTTACTAACGTTCTTTTGTACACAGTGAACTCGCCATTTAATCGTCTAAACTTTCATGCGATAAATAGTTAAATGAAAAAAGTCCAGAATTTAATTTTACTTAAATCAAATTCTCTCCTCCATCCGCCCAACCACAAATGAGGAACGATCACAAGGCTACCCTAGGAGGCTTCTCAAAGTGTGCGCAGACATTTTCCAACAGAAAAACGCCAATTATTTGCATACCGTATGAACTGGTCAAAAGTTTCGACTTCAAAAACTTCTCGAATTAGGTCCCTAAAAGAACTTCTTGGCGATTAGGGCTCGTAGAAGGTTCAGCTCAAATTCATTAGATTCCGGGATTAATTTTCTTGCGTGCTTCTCTACATTTACAACCCTACGACAGAGATAATTGTTTATGAAAAAAAAAGCACGAAAATGAAACCTTCAAGGAAGGTACACATCTCAGAAACGACAACGCCAGACAGATGTCTGAATGATAGTAACAACTTTAAAATCCTCCACAAAAAAAGGTCCTTTTACCTTTTCAGAAAAAAAAAAACCGCAGGAATCCTCATTTTACATAACTGAATTTCCCACCTAACCTCCATTCCGGCCACAGACCCTACTGCTTGAGAGAAAACGCCACTACGCCAGTGGCTTGGACACTTTACTGGTGTTCTGTTCATTTCACTGGAAAATTCCTTATTAGATGTGTACTGGTAATTACTTCCCTCTCACGTATAACCATATTATAACTATGTCTCTTTGCAACTGAAAAAGCTTTAGCAACGTTCCACATTCCTCTTTTTTTTTATTTTGAAAATCTTATCCTCATATTAAGCTTTTCCTTAAATTTGAGAAACATCATAGGTTTCATAAGATTTCATTAAAGGCCTTCGACAATTCCTTTTGCTTAAATTAGGCTCTATTAAGCTTCCCCCTCCCCAACATCACAAACGAGGAGCAAACTCAAATCTAGTCAAGGAAACTCAAAAAATTCTTTGCAGACATTTTTCCAAAGGAAAAACCTCCAGTATTTGCATATTGCGAGACCCGGCCAAAAGTCGAGTCTTCAAAGCCTTCTTGAATTAGGTTCCTGAAAGAACTCCTCAACAATTAGCGCTGGTAGAAGGCTCGGTAAGTTCATTTTCTTCTGTGCTTCTCTTGGACTTTGACACCACGCTCGCCCTAATAGCACACTCTCTCTCTCTCTCTTAATGTGAGGAAAAACTCAATTTCATCACTATAATTATTTTACTGATGTAATTATGGAAACGAGAACTTTCTGTAAGATACAGATATATTTGCATTTATTTTACTGAATGTAAAATTAAATTCCCAGAGAACGGAAACATTTCCTGATCAACTTTTTACACGGGACCTGTTGTACCTTTCAAATTTCACAAAGCATACCAATATATATTATCTCGGAAAGCATCACATCTGCATTTCGCTTTCACTAACTGCTTTAACAGTCTAAGGGAAGAGGAGAATAAAAAATAAGATAAAATAAAACCTTCACAAGAGGAACACTGCTAAGAAATAAAATCACCCAACAGGCGTCCGAATCATCATTACTTCTTTAAAATTCTCCGCAAAAAAACAGCTTGTTTTCGCTCAGAAAAAACGCGTAGGAATCCCCACTGTAAACAAGTGAATTTCCCACCAAAACTCCATTCCGGCCATACACCTTCTGTTCAAGAGAAATCACCAATGACTTGGCCGCTTTGTTGGTGTTCTGTTCATTTCACCGGAAAATTGCTTACCAGGTGTCGACTGATAATTACGTCCCACTCACCAATAAATAAACTGCAATAGCGTTTCTTTTGAAATCACTAATAATCACGCAAGAGCGTAAAGGAAAAGAACATACTTTTTATCTTCTTTGATAATTAGGGGCACTTTCAGCCATTCGGCGATTAGACAGTGAAAAGGGGTTGGAGTGGCTGGACAGTAAGATGGAAGAAAGGAACTGGGAACGGAGGGAAAGTAAAAAGATAAAAAGTGGGTACAGCTAGGGGCCTAAGGGACACTGCAAACAACCTTCAGTATAATGCCTACAGTGTAACACGTGAGGTGCACTGATGAGACTACCCCCTATAGAGACTTATGGGAGGTGTCTCCTTTGGAGGCAAAAAACCGGTCGCTAGGAAATTATCCCCTTCTTAATTTTTACATAAATACTTAGGGCGTCATGGATTAATTAGTTCGGAAAATGTAACTTCTTTTCGTTTCAAATAAAATAAAAGCATATTTATTGGAGCGGCTGTAGAATGTGAGCATTCAATGGAGAATAACTTCCTATGGTTGGTGGTGATAATGGGAATTCATATATCTGCTGATGATTCAAGCGATTTTTTTTTATCCTAAAGTTTCAGCTTCAATATTCCCAGTTATATTTGATGCAATTCACACTTCTGACTCATATAACTATTTAACAGGAAATCATCTACTAAATGTTTTCTGCTGTCACACTCTTTCAGGTAATTCAATCTGGAAGGCATTGAATTGATGCTCTTCTCTAGAATTGGGAGAATAATCCCATTTTCGTGAATAACGCAAAAGTAATCAGCCAGGTTAAAGGGTTCCAGGTATAAATGAAATTGGAATACGAAGGCTGAATGGGTATGAAAGAAAGCAGGTTGAAACTTTTAACGAGAATTGTTTCCATTGTATATGAGGCATATGAAGAGTTGAAAGGGTGGGAAATGTGAGAGACAAAAGTGGTGCGAAGATTATTACAGATGAATAGGTGGATTACATCGTTTCGAGATGATCTGATCAAGGCCTGATCATGTGGAGGCTTCAGAACGAAAGGATGATGAAATGAGTGTGCGTTTTGAAATGATAGGAGAGAAGAGAAGAGGAAGTGTTTAAAAGACGCACTACAAACGGCATTGGAAAGGAAGGGCCTTAATGCCTATGAAGCCTAAGAGTGAGTGCGAGATAGAAGGCAGTGGTGCAGAGCGTGAGTAGGTGGGTTCGATGGACTGCTGATAAACATTCTGAGTAGGTATGTAAGACGCCCGAGATTGCGGAAGGCTTCTGCACAAGGTTTAGAGCATGCTTTGGCCGTGACTGCAGTGTTATATATATATATATATATATATATATATATATATATATATATATATATATATATATATATATATATATATATATATATATATATATATAATATATATATATACATATATATATATTTATATATATATATATATATATATATATATATATATATATATATATATATAATTATATATATATATAATATATATATATACACACACATGTGTGTGTGTGTGTCTGGAACGCTATGAGAAAATCAACCACTCATATAAAAAACATTGCTGCAATAACGGATGGGATGTGTACCATTTTAGAGGAAAATATTAACATAAACTGGAGAAGAGGAAAGCTGACGAGGAAGCTGTAAAAATGTCAGACTGCTTGAAGCAGATGATGGAAGCAAAGTGTTTATTTACGTCATGCATCAAAGCAAATAAAGCATAGCTACACTTTTCAGAGTTCTGCATTTCTCAATCCATGAGATGCAAGTGTATCCCGTGATATGGCTCTTAATGGGATCTTCTCATATTTGCCAGTGAAGTTGGACTGCCTCTTCCAAACACCGTCAAATTCTAGGATAGTAATTTTGCAAACTGGGAAATATGCCACAAAGTATATAGGTTTCTTAACTTGGGTTATCTTCAAGAAAATGTGAAGGCCGTCTTCGCAATTATGTTCTCGTTATCCAACGTTTCGAAAATTAAAAAACAATATTTTCAAAAGAAACAGAATCAACAACTTCCACGAAAAAGAGCGCGGAATCAGATGACACTGCGCTTTCATGCAGATGCTCCTTAATATTAATTACCGCGAGAAGCTCAACATGACGATGTATGTGCCGAGTTTCATCAAGTGCAGTTATCTGCTTCTTCGGGTAGTTTGCAAACGGCCACACAGACGATGATAACCTCCTCCAAACTTCGCTTTTAGATGCAACGAACGAAAAGTAAAATTCACGTTTGTTTTCCTTTTACATATCCTTACTGTAATTAATTAATTGTTATAACTTTGCTGCCGTTGTTCACTAGATGCTCTAGAATGATGATTATTTTAGCTTTCATTCTATTAACGCACAAGTTATTTGAAAAAGTTTTGCCGAGATAAAATGACTCTGACATTTTCTTTCTCGATATTTTTGTAGCTTGTAAGTTGTGACGATACTTGTTACCTATTTCAATGTTTTTGTAACTCAGTAACCAGAAAGCGTAACATGTAACGAAATGCCTTGAAAAAAAAAATGCTAGATTTCGTTCGTCCGGAATCATTACTATGGAGATGGTTTTTTCGTGCCATATGTTTCCGAACTGTTGTTCTGTTTCAATGCTATCAGTTACGATTTAGACAAGAGTCAAAGGACATTCTGTTTAACCACGTCCCTTAAGCTTGTTTTGCTAGGACACTGCCATCATTAATTTGTTTCTAGAATCCGTGAACACTACTCTTGTATCTGTACCCGACAATCTCACTACCCTCGAGGTCCACAATGCCCATTTATCTATTATCCCTCACACCCTAATATGAGGCATTCTATTCCTTTATTGTGGAACAGTATTATTGGCAGCGTTAAGGATGTTGGCATTCGAAGGATTTACTGAAATAAGAATGATGGTTGTTCTATACCACTTGGCATAAATATTTCTTTTCCTTTATATATGAATCTGTTTACTCCTTGCTTTTTTACTCTGTTTATTACTTATTTTCTTGAACTTTTCTTTATATTAATTTCTCTTTTATACAATCGAGAATTTTTTTGGATGTAGGTTTCTTCACATATGAACGGCCTCTGACGTTTCCATGTGGATATAATAATAATAATAATAATAATAATAATAATAATAATAATAATAATAATAATAATAATAAATCTTCATTTTTCTTTCCTTGTCATGTAAGCTGGATGATAACAATGCACGGCAATTAGCCTCTACGAATGTTAACAGTTGTTGACTTTAACATGAAACGGAAATACTCATCATTTTCTTCAAAAGGGACAGTAACATGATTCCTCATTTAAAGTCCCTTTGAGATTCCTCTGCTGGAAATCCGGTGGAGACTCCATCTAAATGCTACATCAGACGAAATGTTGGTTTTCTGAATATCCAATGGTACTGTTAACAAGATAGATAAAATGTCCAAGCAGTACAAATATTTTCCGAATGACGAATTAAGCTAATTTTCTATCCTCCCTGGATAGGAAAGATTAAACTACCAAAATGACATGCTGAACTAGTGAGTGTCATAATGTGATAAGTGACACTTGGAGTTGTTTTGTGAGGGCCCGTCAGGAATGGAATGGAATGTAGAGTTTACGCCAAAGGTCAAGCACTGGGACCTATGAGGTCATTCCGCGCTGGAAGGGAAACTGAGAGTAGGTAGGTTTGAAAAGTGTAACAGGAGGAAAAACTCGCAGTTGCACTATGAAACAATTGTTAAGAGAGGATGGATAGCAAGATGGACGAAAGATAATATGAACGGAGGTACAGTAAAAGGTCACTCCAGAGGCCAAGGACAAAAAAAATTAGGCGCCGGATACTTTTCAGTGCTGAAGGTCCCTTTAATAAAAGAAAAATAAGTCTCCATAATCCCTCTAATAATCAAGTTTCTTTGTACCTTAACGACGCATACACCTATACTTATTCCTTGTATCTCTCTATAGGTGGCAGGGCTGCCAGCAATATCATATGATTATCTTAAACGACGTGAAATTCCTGTTACTGAATCTCAGTTGTTTTTATTTCCCCCGCCCCGACGCATTCGCAACACTTCGTGCAAGCATTCAAAAGCAAATGAAGCTTGAAATAAGCGAACGTGTTCTCATCATCTGCTGTCAGGGAACGAGACGAAATGTTTCCTCAGAACTTCTACTCAGAGCCCTTCCGTGAACGAATCCTGACTGAACGCGAAATTGCTTGGTTGTCTCTCCCATCTGCACAAAGCGAGGCAGAACAGCATTCTTGTCCGCTTTATTCCTAGTCCCTCGTTCACGCTTTTTCTCAAGGTCAAAGTAATGGGGGTCTGAAAGAGTTTCCGTTTGCATAATATGCTGGAATATTTACGGTGTCGTTTGAACATGTCTATTGCTAGTGTACGTACGTCCTTTATGTTTAATGTTTGATTTTGGCTGATCGACAAATTGAAAAAATATGGCCAGGAACAGCACATCATGGCAATCTTTCGTTCGTGTAGCAAAGTATGTGGACTTTGATAAATACAGAATACTTAAAGGGTCTGTCCACGCTGAAATGTTTTAATATATATATTACTTAATGACTCTGACACTCATTAAATTAGGTTACTATTTAGAGCGTGGTCTAATATTACTTAAGTGTCGATTTTGGGAGTTAATAAAATATGTGAATGTCGGTTTCCGGAACAAATAATGGCGGATTTTTTTTTTGTCTCACCGAATAACTGAAGAAAAAAAATGGCGATCTACTTTGCAATTTGCGATGGTTGGAAACCTTTAGTAAGTGGAAAGCAACGAAAACACATTTAATAGGCATGGCTTTCCTTCTAAAATTTATTAGCAATCGAAAGGCAACTCATGAATTTCTCTGCTGTGGAAATTATAATTATGGTTTAAATGAAATTTAACTTTGATACCACTCTGATAAAGGTTGATTAGTAAAGTTTCTATAATCGAATTTCTGTTTTATTTCCATTCGCATTTCATGGTCATATCTCGGACAACCTTTACTTATCAATTCCTGGCAATTTTAATGACGCAGTTTGAAAATCTTTTCTACATAGTAAACTCGACCTCTGATCGTCAAAAATTTCATGAGATTAAATGGACAAATTTCTGAATTTATTATTACTTAAAAAATGAGATTCCCTCTTCCTCCCACCCCACCACGAACGAGGATCGAAAAAAAGATTACCTCCCGGAAGCTTCGCAAAGTCTGTGCAGACATACCCACAACCAAAAAAAAAAAAAAAAACCGCCAGGCATTTGTATATTTTATGAACTGATCAAAAGTCCGGACCTCATAAACTTCTTGAATTAGGTCCCTAAAGGAACTTCTCAGCAATTAGCGCATGTAGAAGGTTCGGCTAAAGTTCACTAGATTCGGAGATTAATTTTCTTGTGCTTCTATTAGGCCTTGTCACTAATTTCATGGAAACGACACCCAACTCCTCCTCCCTCGAGGAATTTCAGCATCAAAGTTGCATAAAAAAAACTGGATTTTTCTTTGAGGTTTTATTTGTGCTGTTTTGACTGAATATGAAATAAATTTTGTAGTAAACGAGGTCATCTCTTGATTGCCTAGCGTTTTACAGATCAGTAATCCCCCCATTCATATTTAATAACACTAAACATGTTGATATATCTCTGAAATTATCATAACTACGTCTCGCTTGAACTTCCTGCATCAACCGTCTAAAGAAAGAAATTTGTTAAGAAAAAATATGAGACCTGAAACCTCCAAGGAAGGTGCATAGCTAAAAACACCAGGCAGACGTCTGAATGATCACAGCTACTTGAAAATTCTCCACAAAAATAGTACTCTTATCTCTTCAGGAGAAAAAAAACAAAATACAGGAAATCTCATTTTTCCTACATGAATTTGCCACCTAGCCTCCATTCCGGTCATACATTCTTCTATCATGGAGAAAACACCAATGACTTGGACGCTTTATTGGTGCTCTGTTCATTTCACCGTTAAATTGCTTATCAGATGTGCACTGACAATTACGTCCCACTCACCTGTAGACAGACTACGATAGTCTCTTTTGAAATCACTCGTAACTACGTATAAACGTTAAACTCTTTCATGATTCGTATAGATTTTCCTTTATTACTACTTGTATTGGTGGAGTTATTCCTAAACAGTTACATTCATTTACAGTGAGTCAGATACCCGCTATCGAGATACTGAAGCAAGCTTGCCATTCGTGTCGTTTAGCCTCATTCTTATCATTGTGGGCAGACGGTTACCATTTCTTATTTGTGCGTGTGGAATCGAAGCACTGAGAGCCGCTGCCGGAAACGTTAAGACCTCTGTAATTTTTTTTTTATATGACAGGTCACTTCCTGGAGGCGCCTCCAATGAAGTGAAAAAAAAAACCGTTCACTAGGAAATTATCTTTTTTTAAATTTTTCATACACAAAGTGACCAATATTCTGGCCCCCATAGATTAATTAGTAAAATAAATGTAACGTCAGTGTATCTATCTGGCTTCTTCAGAGACTAATCAAAAGATTATTTTGGTGTTGGTGTAGAGCGCGCATGTTCATTGGAGAATAACTCCACATGGTTGGTGGTCAAAGACCATTCCACAGGTTTGCTGGGAATTTTTTTTTTTTTATCTAAAGTTTAAATTCCTTTATTTCCAAATATATTCGATGCAATCCACACTTTTCTTTCTCAAATAATAACTCATAGGAAAACGGCTCATTGCCAGTCACCTACAAAGTTCGTAACACTATATCCGCATTTTGGAAATGTTTTCCGTTGCTATATTCTTTCAGGTAATTCAGAATAAACGGCACTGTACTGATATTTTCTTTAGTACTGGGTGAATAATCCTATTTTCACGAGTAATGCCAAACTATTCAGCCTGGTTTAATAGATGCTGAATGAGTATGAAAGAACACAGGTTAAAATTTTGAACGAGAAGATAGAAAGATAGAAAGAAGATAGAAAGACGTATTGAAAAGGAAGGGCCTTAATGTCGAGGAATCGTGGGAGTGGAAGACAGAGGGGGCAATGGTGCAGTTTGTGCAGGTGGATTCGATGTGGTGCTGATAAACCTTCTGTGTAAGTGTATGAAATGGCCAAGGTTGTGCAATATTTCTGCTAAGGGACCTCATTCCCGATTCCTTTTTAAGTATAAATTCGGAATTAAGACCTGTGTTTTTTTCCTTTGAAGCGATATATATATATATATATATATATATATATATATATATATATATATATATATATATATATATATATATACATATACACATACTGTGCTATATACATATGTTTATATATAGTGTATATATATATATATATATATATATATATATATATATATATATATATATATATATATATATATATATATATATAGTGTGTGTGCGTAAGTATTAGTCTGTAACGCTCTGAAAGAGAAAACAACCAATGTAATACACTAAAATCGTTAGAAAAAGGGATGGGATGTGTACTACTTTAGGGGAAAATGGGGAAAACCACACGAGGAAAGCTGACGAGGAAGCTGTAAAAATATCAGATTGCCTGAAGCAGTTGATGGAAGCAAAGTGTTTATTTACATTATGCATCAAAGCAAATACAGTACAGCTACATATTTCACAGTTCTGCATTTCTCAATCCATGAGGCGCATGTGTATCCCGCGATACGGTTCTTAATGGGATGCTCTTCTGATATTTGCCAGTACATGGATTGCCTCTTCCAAACACCGTCCTATTTCGCAAAATGGGAAATATACCACAGAATTTATGGCCTTCTTATCTAGGCTAGCTGCATGAAAATGTGGAGGCTATCTTGCATTTATATATGTTTTCATTATCCTTATTTTGTAATAAAACAGAGGGTTTACGAAAGAGACAGAATCAACAGCTTCCACAGAAAAAAAAAAAAAAAAAACAGAATCAGATGACCCAGTTTCTCCTTCTCGATAATGATCTCGAGAAGCTCACCTATACGATGTCTGTGCCGAGTTTGATCAAATCAGCTAATCTGCGAACGCCCACACAGACATGGAGGAAATCATGACCTCTCACAACTTCGCTTCACAACTCCGCTTGAAGTTGTAATGAACGAAAAGTAAATTTAAAATCTCGCTTTTTTTACAGCCTTTACATATATTTTAATTATTTTCTTTTTACTGCGGTTGTCCGCCTGAGGCTCGACAAACAATAATATTCTAATTAAAATTCTGTTAATGCACAAGTTATCTGACAAATTTTTGCCGTGATAAAATAACCCACATATTCTTTCTCTTGTCACTTTTCTTATTTTATTTTTTCCCTCTGTCTTGCAATCAACTGAAATTGGAGGAAATTGTCGGTTGCTGACAAGCAAAAGATAGTAAATATAATATCTGTAATAATGACTACTGAAACGTACTTTTATTAGAATTACAGCTTTTCATTTTCAAATAAGCAGACATAATATTGGCTTATAAGATGTTGAAAAACCTAGTTTTGAATATATGCGCATACACTGTATGTACAATCTATACTCTAACATTTGCTTATAGGTATGCGCGCCCGTTACTCTTGGTGGAAAGTGTAAATGTTACCCCCCACTAGATGTTATCTCTAACTTACTAAATCAAAATAAAAAAATTCACTCTTTACCTGTCATCATTACCTGTCAGTTCGAAAAAGCCACCCCTAACCTACATCATAAACTCCGCAAGGTACAGATAAAAAGGTCGAGGTGAAGATTAACGGATGATGCAACTCGTGCTGAAGTTATTAACTCTCCCCTTACTACAAAAGGCTAGTTATTTAGAACGACATACTACGTGGTATGGTGCTATGAGGAATATGTCTTCTCTCCAGTAACACGAAAATGTATAATCATTCGACCTCATATTTTTTGTTCAGCACTCAGAAATGAAATGAAATGAAATGACGCCAACAATTTAAAAAACGAGACGTCGCGTCGTTCGCTTGAAATCTTATTACTACAGGGAAGGTATTCTCGCACCATTTGTTTCAGTTCAAATAAATTTATTAAATCAGCAAACCGACAACGACATAACGTTAGACCACGCTTTGAAGAATATCCTAATTTAATTACTGTAAATGTCAAATGTTAATTTATATTTACAGAACGTTTAGACCTGGACATACCATTAAGTGTTCCGCATTTATCAGAGTCCAAAGACCTTGCTAAACGCACGAAAGATTGCTATGACTCGAAGTTCACGGCCATAATCTTTTAATTTGTAGATTATCCTAAAACAAAATCAAACATGAAACATAACGTAAGTACGTACACTGCGAATAGACTGGTTTATGTCGGTTTCAACTGTTTTACTGTTTTCAGGCCTGCTCGTCCTACAGAAAAACTGCTTGAAAAAGTGCTGTCTTTTTTTTCCTCAGTAATATTAATTACGATTTAGACAAGAGTCAAAAGGTATGCTAATTAATCATGTCCCAAAAGCTTGATTGGAGAGGACACTGCCATCTTTATTTCGCTACCAAAATTCGTAAGCGCTGCTCTTGTTACAGTGCCCGACAATCTCACAACGTTGGAGGTCCACGATGTCCCATTAACTATTATTCATTACCCATTACTGCGAGACATTTCATTCCTTTACTGTGGAACAGTATTCCTGACAGCGCTTCGCAGAGGTAGGGATACTGGCTGCCAGTTCTGTACTACTTGGCTTTAATTTTCTTCTTTTTCTGATGGTGTATTTTTTTATGTGCATTTCTTTGCGGCTTACTCTATTTTACTTTATTTATTTCCCCTTTTAATGAGCTTTTATTGACGTTTAATTCACTTTTATAAATGAGCACTTTATTGTACTGCAGCGCCTTCACATATGAACGGCCTCTGACACTTTCCATATGGATATAATAATAATAATAATAATAATAATAATAATAATAATAATAATAATAATAATAATAATAATAATAATACATATTCATTTTTCTTTCCTTGTCATGTAGGCTGGATGACAACGAAGAATGGCAATTAGCCTCTGTGGCTGTTAACAGATGTTGATTTTACCATGAAATGGAAATACTCACCATTTTCTTCAAAAGGGACAGGAAAAAGATTCCTCATCTGATTCCTCATTTAAAGTCCCTTAGAGATTTGTCAGCTGGAAACCCGATGGGGACCCCAGCTATAAGCTACAATGGATTAACTGAGACAGTGAGATGCTGAGCAGGTGAGTGTCATAATGTGATAAGTGAGACTGGGAGTCGTTTTGTGAAGGCCAGTCAGGTCGCTCCGGAGGCCAAGAAAGAAAAATTGGCACCGAGTAAGTCAGTGTTCAAGCTCCCTTTAATAAAAAAAAAGGGGGGGAATCCACAATCTCTATAATCATCATTTTAACAAGTTACGTTGTACCTTAGCAACGCCTTATACACCTAATCTTATTTCTTCTGTTTCTCTACAGGTGACAAGGCTGCCTGCAATGTCTACGGGAGATTTAGTAAGTTCTATTTCATACATTTTATAAACGGCGTGGAATTTCTGTTACTGATTCTCGGTCGTTTTTATTCCCGCCGAAGTATTCGCAATGCATCGTGCAATCATTCAAGAGCTAAAAGGCTTGAAATAAGGATATGTGTTCTCATCATCTGCTGTCAGACAACGAGACGAAATGTTTCCTCAGAACTTCTACTCAGAGCTCTTCCGCGAACGGGACTTGTCTGAACGCGAAATTACTTGGTTGTCTTTCCCATCTGCACAAAGCGAGGCAGAACGGAATCTGTCCTCTTTATTCAATTTAGCTCTGTTCACGTTTCCCTCAAGGTAACCGTAATGGGGAGTAGAAAAGACTTTCCGTTAGCGTAATATGCTGGAAATATTTGTGGCGTCGTTTAAACCAGTCTCCTTGTAGTGTACTTAACTACGTTATGTTTCATGTTTGATTTTGCTTCAGGCTAATCTACAAATTTAAAAAATGATGGCCGTGAACTTCGATTCATGGCAATCTTTCGGAGTGTAGTAAGGTCTTTGGACTCCGATAAATACGGAACACTTAATGGTATATCTACGTCAGAACGTTCTGTAAATGTAAATTAACACCTGACATTTACAGTCATTAAATTAGGATCTTCTTCAAAGCGCCCTCTAACTTTATGTTATTGTTGGTCTGCTGATTTAAAAAATACGTTAATGTTAGTTTTCTGAACAAATAATAGAAGATATTTTATTTTTGTCGCTAACGGATTCGAATGACTGCAATTTGGAAAAAAAGTATGGTGATCTAACTTGTAATAAGCGATCGATGGAAACCTCAAGTAGGTGGAAAATAAGGAAAACATATTTACCAGGTATGGCTTTAGTTCTAAACTTTATTAGCGGTGGCAAGGTAACCGATGAATTGCTCTGATGTGGAAATTATCATGATGGCTAAAATAAAACTGATAATTTTGTTTCCTCTTCGATAAAGGTATTTCATTTGTATTTCATGCTCATATCTCGAAAAACCTTTATCAATTCCAACCCATTTTAATGGCGTTCTATTTCAATCATTCGTCTGAGAACTTTTTCTACATGGTAAACTCGCCCTTATTATTCATCAAAACAAAAATTCCTAATTTAATTTTACTTAATCACATTCTCTCCTCCTCTCACCCCACCACAAAAGAAGAGGAAACACAAGGCTACCCCAGGAAGCTTCGCAAAGCCTGCGCAGACATTTTCAAAGAGAAAAATGCAAACTATTTGCATACTGTACGAACTGGTCAAAAGTTCGGACTTCACAAACTTCTTGAATTAGGTTCAATTCAAGTTCATTAGATCCGGGGATTAATTTTCTTGTGCTTCTATTAGGTCTTGTAACTAATCTCGTTGCAACGACAATGAACTCATTCTCCTCCCTCGAGATATTTCAACACTACATTTATTTTGCAATTATACAGTAAAAACTGGCTTTTCCTTTGAGGCAAAAGTTTAATTTACTCAGTCTCAAGTGAATATCAAACGAATTTCGTAGTAAAAAGGGACATTTCTTGATTAAGGAACATTTTACAGACCGTAATATATCATTCATATTCAATACCATTGAACTCACCAATATATTCCAGAAAGTATCACCACTATCTCGCTTTACCTAGCTGTTTCTACGGCCTAAAGCAAAAGAAATTTGTTTATAAAAAATATAACATGAAACACGAAACTTCCAAGGAAGATACACAGCCAAGAAGCAACAACACCAGACAGACGTCCGAATGATTACAACAACTTTAAAACTCTCCACAAAAAGTGCTCTTATCTTTTCAGGAAAAATGTGCAGGAATCCTCATTTCACATAAATGAATTTCCCATCCGACCAACAACTTGGACGTTTTATTGGTGTCCTGTTCATTTCACCGGAAAATTGCTTATCAGATGTGTACTGTTAACTACTTCCCTCTCCCGTATAAACAGACTATAACTGTGTGTCTCTTTGCAATCGGAAAATCCTTAACAACGTTTCATAATCCTCTTTCTTTTTCCTGATGTTATTGATACTTAAACTTGAGAAACATTATAGGTTTTACGAGATTTAATTTAAGGCCTTCGACATTTCCTTTTGCTTAAATTAAGCTCCATTTAGCAACGCCCCCCCTCTCTCCGCATCACAAGCGAGGAAAAAACTCAAGACTAGTCAAGTAAACTTAACATAGTCCTCGAAGACACTTTTTCCAAAGGAAAAGCCTCCAGTATTTGCATATTGTGAGACCCGGCCAAAAGTTGAGTCTTCAAAGCCTTCTTGAATTAGGTTCCTGAAAGAACTCCTCAACAATTAGCGCTGGTAGAAGGCTCGGTAAGTTCATTAGAGTCGGTGCTTCATTTTCTTCTGTGCTTCTCCTTGACTTTGACACTACGCTTCTTGTAATGGCACTTAGTCTTAGTTCTCTCTCTCTCTCTCTCTCTCTCTCTCTCTCTCTCCCGCGAGAAAGAAATTTCAGCGCAACAGTTCGCAAGTTGAATAAATAAAAAGCGCTATGCAACGTGAGTAAAAACTTAATTTCATCACTATAATTATTTTGCAAATGTAATTACAGAAACGAGAATTTTCTGTAAGGTACGAACGTACGAGTATTCACATTTATTTTACCGAATGTAAAATTAAATTCCTGGAGAACGAAAACATTTCCTGATCAATCAACTTTTTTTCTGGAGACCAATGGCCTGTCGTATATTTCAAGTATCACAGAGCATACCAATACACATTATCTCAGAGTATCGCAACTACATTTCGCTTTCACTAACTCCTTCAGCAGCCTCGGGGATGAAGAAGCTTCTTAATAATAAAGACAAAAAACTTCTTAATGATAAAGACAAAAAAAAAATACTTCTTAATAATAGACAAAAAAATTTTACCTTCTAAAAAGGAACATGGCTAAGAAACAAAAAACACCCAACAGGAGTCCGAAAGATCATTGTTCCTTTGAAATTCTCCCCCCCCCCCCCAAAACATTCGGTTTTCGCTCAGAAAAAACACGAAGGAATTCCAATTTTACATAAATGAATTTCCCTTCCAAACTCCATTCCTGTCATACACCCTTCTGTTTGAGAGAAAACACCAACGACTTAGACGCTTTATTGGTGTTCTGTTCATGTCACTGGAAAATTGCTTATCAGATGTCTTGGTGATTATACGTCCCACTCACTTACAAATAAACTATAATAGCTTCTCTTTTGAAATATCTCCTAATTACGCAAGAGCGTCTAAGAGACAGAGCATAATTTTTGTTACTCTCTTTCATGATTCGTGCAGCTTTCTCTATTTTATTATATATATTAGCGGAGTGACTCCTCTAAAAGTCAATTCAGAGAGAGTTGTTATACAATCGATGTTCGTGCCGTTCGTGCGCTTATTTCTTTTAGTTGCAACATTGTGTGGATTCGAAGTGCTGAGAGGCTGACCTTGAAACATTATGATCTCTATGATGCATTCTTGAAGGGATACTCCCTTTGAGGAGGTGCCTGGTTTGAAAGCTAAAGGCCGTTCTCTTGGAAATTATCCTTTTCTGATTTTTACGTATAAACTATGACAAATCTTTAGAGGATCACCGATTAACGATTTATGAAAACGTAACCTTAGTGTATCTTGCTTCGTTATAGACCCAATAAAAGCATGATTGTTGGTGAGGTTGCAAAGTGGGCGAATTTAATGGACAGCAACTTCATACGGTTGGTGATGTTATGGAAAGTCCACAGGTTCGATTAAAGTGATTTATTTTTTTAAACTACTTTCAATTTCATTATTTCTAATTGTACTTTCAATTTCATTATTTCTAACTGTACTTTCAATTTCATTGTTTCTAATTGTATTCGATGAAATTCATACTTTTCTTTCAAAAATAACTATTAAATATAATAAAGGCTCGTAGCAAATCATACATAAACTTCGTTACACCATACCCGCACTCTGGAAATGTTTTCTGCTACAATATTCTTTCAGGTAATTCAGACTGGATGGCATTAAATCTAAATTTCCTGTAGAACTGGGTGAATAATTTCATTTTCATGAATAATGCAAAACTAATCAGCCAGGTTTAAGGTTCCTAGGTACATACGGAACTGGAATATGGATGTTGAATGGGTATGGGAGAAAACTCTTGAAACTTTTTACGAGAATTGATTGCTCAGTATACCTGGAATAAGAAGAGCTGAAAGGCTTAGATATGAGAGGGGTAGAATTGGTACAAAGTTTATTATAGCTAAACGGAAGGATTAGTGTTCTCAGATGCTTCTGTCATGTCGAAAAGGTGGAGGACGAAGAGGCGATGAAAGAAAGTGAACGCTTTGAAATGGCAGGAGAGAAGAGGAGAGGAAGACCTGCAAAATGCGGAATAGATGGAGTAAGGAAGAGCCTTAATACTCACGAAGAGTGAGACTGCATGCCATGCAAGGCAGAAGGGAATGGCGCTGCAAGTGCAGGTAGGTTTGATGGGATGCTGATAAACCTTCTCTGCAGGTGTATAAAACGGCCAAGATTTTATATTTCGGCGCAAGGGCCCCATCCACAATTCAGCGGTTACAGTATGAATTCGACAACGACCACTGTGTTGTTTTACCTCTTGCTGTAACCCGCTGAATTGTGGATGAGGCTCTTGCGCAGAAACCTTCTAAAATCTTGGTAGTTTTATGCACATATTTATGTATATATATATATATATATATATATATATATATATATATATATATATATATATATATATATATATATATATATATATATATATTATCCCGTGTGCAGGTTCAAATCCTGCTAAACCGTAAATATTTGTTCAGTTTATCTTATCTACATCTTAGGCTTTTTAGTGACAAGTGTATCCAAAAAGAGTGAAGAAATTGCGAAGTTGACGGTGCACTGTGGTTATTACAATTACATGCGTATCTGGTGAAAAAACCAGCAGATTAAACACACACACGCACACACACACATACATATATAACTGTAAAACTGAGAGAGGAATCAACCAATATCATATATTAATATCGTAGAAATACAATATTAACGAAAACTGCAGAAGAGGAAAGCTGACAAGGAAGCTGTAAAAATATCGGCTTGCCTGAAGCAGCCTGATGGAAGCAAAGCGTTTATTTACATTATGCATTAAAGCAAATAAAGTATAGCTACACATTTCACAGTTCTGAATTTCTCAATCTATGAGATGCATGTGTACCTCGTGATATGGTTCTTAATAGGATGCTCTTCAGATATTTGCTAGCAAAGTTGGATTGCCTCCTCTAAACACGGTCCAGTTCTACAAACAGTAATTTTGTAAACAATAATTCTGTTAAATGGGAAATATGCAATAGACTGCAGGGCCGTCCAAGTTGTTTAGTCTGAGGGCCACTCTTGAAAAACCAAAAAGCCATGCGGGCCACCTGTGTGTATGTATGTATGTGTGTATATGTATATATGTAAGTATATAAATATATATATATATATATATATATATATATATATATATATATATATATATATATATATATATATATATATATATATATATATATATATATATATATATATATATATAGTATATTACTCAGAATTTAGGAATAAGAAAGAGACAAGGACTTATTTCAGAGGAATTCCAAGAAATATATTTAAAGAAGGCAAACGTGGGTTTATTTACATGCCAAATCTTAATCCAAACAAAGGTAAATTTAGTGGGAGTGCTGATAATAGCTTGACTTTATTATTTTGGAAAACTCAGGGTGAAAATCAGTGAGAGTATATCTTAATTCGGACTCAACATTTACGTCACTAATTGAGGATCGTAATGTTGACTTTCATAACTTCGTGAATGAAAATGTGCTCTTGAAGAGCCAAGTTGAACCAAACATTGACAATACTTTTGACACATAATCAGAAATGTGTGGGTAATCATGTGAGCAGCATATTTGTGTCCAAAAATCGAATTTCGTATCTTGATGGACATATTTAGTTTTCATCACAATCAATTCTTCTTGAAACAAAGGTACATTGATTTTGCATACAGCTGACAATTTACATGGTGAATGTAAAAATCTAAAACAAAATCCTTACTGATCAAAGTCAGCAAACCTATTGTTAAAGTGAATTTTAACTTCTAAATAAGCATGCAATTCACGAAAATCAATTACTTCATGAGGCTCGAGACGCCTGAATGTTGGAAAGTGATTTAAATCCCCCTCTTGTATTTGCTCAATCCACATATCCATGTGTGTATATGTGGGTGTATAAATGCGGGGGTAGCAGGTGGGGGAAGGTAGGTAGGCGGGTAGAGGGATAGATGTTTGGTTAGGGGGATACGTAGGTAATAAGTGGGTAGGGGATAGCTAGTTAGGTAGGTGGGTAAGGAGATAGGCTTGTGCGAAGGGAAATAGGCAGGTAGGTAGGTAGGCGGTTGGGCGGGTGCATGCAAGCTTGTTTGTATGTTTGAACTCTTACTCTTCATTTCTTACATCTCTCTCTCTCTCTCTCTCTCTCTCTCTCTCTCTCTCTCTATTTTTCCTTATTCGTGTTTCAAATCCATATTTTTTCACTCTCATTGCAGATGCAGTTAACCGACCAAGGAAATGTTCTAGAAAAGCGATCTTAAATGAAGCAAAAGCGGATAGACAACGGTTGGGAGCCGCTGGAAGTTCACTGGCCCTGGAAGCTGGAACCTGGGAATGCAACAGAGAAGCCTGGACTTGTGGCTGAGGACGGAGGACAGGCAGAGGTTAATGGTCGCTGGAAGTTCACTGGCCTTAAAAGATGGAAACTGGGAGCACAACAGAAAAGCCCGGACTTGTGGCCGAGGCCAATGGATGGAGAGCGGTTGGGGGGCCGCTGGAAGTTCATTGGCTGTGGAAGATGGAAGCTGGGAGTGCAAAAGAGAAGCCCAGAATCGTGGCAGAGGCCAGCGGATGGACAGCGGTTGGGGGGCTGCTGGAAGTTCACTGGCCCTGGAAGATGGAAGATGGAAGCTGGGAGCGCAAAATAGAAGCCTGGACTTGTGACCGAGACCGGCGGATGGACAGCGGTTGGGGGACCGCTGGAAATTCACTGGACCTTCCGCTAGTCCTGTGACCATGTATGCTTTTGCAACAGACTAGGTTTCTTTCTGAACACAGAGATTGTGATCACTGTCTAGGTACAAAAAACTACGACGACATGGAAAGCAGTACCTTAGGACTGATAAGCCTTCCAGTTGGTATCTGCTGCGGTGGTATAAATAATACAAGGGCACACACACACACAGAGAGAGAGAGAGAGAGAGAGAGAGAGAGAGAGAGAGAGAGAGAGAGAGAGAGAGAGAGAGAATCTTTTAAAGTGACAAGGGCAATTTGGTGGCGTTAAGCCTTCCCTACCGACAGATCTAAACGTGCATTTTGAATCCTAAAGGCCTGTCCACAATAGGAAAAATTGTATGGAAACAAAGTTGCAAACTGTTCGCAAACAATGTTTCCTGTCCAGACCTCAGTTGTCGTCAGGATGCCTGTTGGTGCAGTAGCCTCTGTATTTTACTTGGCAGTTTTAACGCACTCGAGGAGGGATAAGAGAAAGGAAAAGAGATGGGAAGGAAGCTTTTGGAAAAAGCAGCGCGTCATGCTGACTTGCTTCTGGCGGAACTGAAAATAGATGGAACATATGTACTTGTACATATGTAAATATGAATATTTACATATGTATATGCACATACCGGTGTGTATACACTAGCGGAAACAGGGGGTTGGCACCTGGGCACGTGGCCCTCATGAAAAATAATGACAAAATAATATTATTGAAGATTTTGATAATAATAACATAAATGAAAATATAACAATTAAAAGCTATTATTTAAATAATACATATATATATATATATATATATATATATATATATATATATATATATATATATATATATATATATATATATATATATATATATATATATATATATATACAGTATGTATGTACAATATGAAAATTGGTGGCCCGCATGAAATTTACCTGGATCCGCTAGTGATTACACACTTTGATGTAAAACAAAAACTGTTACAGTTATGCAAGAATCACCGATGAAATATTTATGCGAGTGCCCTACTTGAGTAAATACGCCGACTACTTTTCTCGATTGGATATAAAAATGAACGCTATTTTTGGTAAATAGGTACAGGGCGACCTAATCATTTTTCAAAAACTTTGGTCAAATTGCATTGTTTTAAAAATGTAATGCTGCTTGTATATCATACGGCAATAAGCAAAACATTGGCTACTACTAAATTCCGAGATTGAATACTGACAGTCTGTTCGAAGAGAGAGAGAGAGAGAGAGAGAGAGAGAGAGAGAGAGAGAGAGAGAGAGAGAGAGAGAGAGAGAGAGAGAGAATGTTGACGATTTGATATAAATGAGAAACTGTTGACAATCAGAAATGAGAGAGAGAGAGAGAGAGAGAGAATGTTGACGATTTGATATAAATGAGAAACTGTTGACAATCAGAAATGAGAGAGAGAGAGAGAGAGAGAGAGAGAGAGAGAGAGAGAGAGAGAGAGAGAGAGAGAGAGAGAGAGAGAGAGAGTTGAGTTTGAAATAAATGAGAGAGAGAAAGAGTGAGAGTGAGAGATTGCTGACAATTTGAAACGAGAGAGAGAGAGAGAGAGAGAGAGAGAGAGAGAGAGAGAGAGAGAGAGAGAGAGAGAGAGAGAGAGAGAGAGAGAGAGCGTCTGTCGAATACCCGTAGGTTTTTTCCCCGGGGCATAAATAATTCACAGAGGCCCTTCCGCTATAAACTCCAAGGGCCGGGAAAAGACAAAATATATGCACTGGGGAAACGCTAATATGAGAGAGCTCAGAGCTGTGATGTGGCAAAAGACTGTATAGTAAGGGGTCTGATTTGCAAGAGAAGAGCTAATTTCCTTCCCTACCGGGGGCCCTTAACACTAAGCTGGTTACTGGGAGGGGAATTTAGATGATAACGTTACCGCCTTAGGTTTGGATGACTTTCCTTTAACAGAACAGAACTTAGGCCAAAGGCCAGGCGCTGGGTCCTATATAGGAGGTCATTCACCGCTGAAACGGAAACTGACAGTAAAAAGTATGAAAGGCGTAACAGGAGGAAAATCTCGCAGTTGCATTGTGAATCAGTTGTTAGGAGAGGGTGGAAAGTAAGACGGAAGAGAATATGAACGGAGGTACAATAAAAGGAATGAAAGGTGTTGCAGCTAGGTGCCGAAGGGAAGCGCTCCAAAGAACCTTAAGTAATGCCTACTCTCCTTTAAAATCAAACCCACACTCTAGATTTTGTGTCTGTAAATATCAGTTGGATTAACCTTGACAATTAATAGGGTTCAGCATCCGAACGAAACTGGGTAACAATGTCAAAATAATACCTTACATGTTTGACAAAAATGAACCCACCAAATACTATTCCACTGTAGCTTCTTACTTGCGGTGAATATATAGCGCAAATTTAACTTTCATTCCATATCATCAGTCTGCATTTGTATCCTTAACATATTCGTGAATCCAACTAGAACATGAAAACTGAATCTATAGCAATGACATATAAGATAAATTTTATGCGTATAGATCCAGCCCAGGATATTAGAACGTATAAGCAAAAATTAACAAGGTGAACAAGTCCCTTCTTCAAATAATTACATTAGGTGGCCCAACTTGCCAAAATTTCTTGCTACACAGTCAACGAATAAAAATTTGAAAGCCCTGCCCATAATGATGAACTGCACCTTTATATATATATATATATATATATATATATATATATATATATATATATATATATATATATATATATATATATATATATATATATATATATATATATATATATATATACACACACAGTATATCCAAACACATGTATTATATATGCAAAGTATTTCTGGACATATGCATGTAGATTTTGAACTACTCTACCACTATTATTACATTCTAATAATAATAATAATAATAATAATAATAATAATAATGTACCCATGCGTTATGCAAATGTACAAACAGTAAAAAAAAAAAAGATAACACTTACCGATTCTGGGCCACTCTGTCCTTGAAAAGTACCCCAACGTCACGATGACTAAGTACTTGACTCAGGAACACTGCCGGACACAATAACAACTTGTCAGTAGTTACTACTCATTATATTCCAAATGCGCCTGGTTTAAGTTCGTTACACGTTTCCTGAAATGTTAATCATCACTTGAGAGAAATCCAATGTAACATGAAATAAGAAAATAGACGCGTTTTCTTAATCTACGTTGAAAATACTGTTCACCCAAAATATCCGAAAATGAGCTAAATATCAACTGATAAAGAGAGATTGTGACAGAGACACGTGATAAGCCTTGGGGGCACTGTGAAGTTCACTTTATTAATTTCGATACTAATCGTTAGCAAGCTAAGGAATAAAATCTGGCAACTCCGCACGCTGACAACGCTGTCAGTGAAAGAAGGTCGCTAAACAAGTAAGTGACAAAAAGCACGGATACCGGAAATAATACTTTGCATTAAGTAAAAATATTAAATATCAGCATTTTAGCTGTCCCTTTAGCCTGCACTGATATGTACCCAAATTCTAAACCAACTGCACCAAACTAGCAACCGAATTAATGCAAATGACATTACTATTTTATTCATGGTACTGTCACACTGCTAAAAATAACCCAAGACAACAACAAAATTTAACTTGCTGATAGCCTCGAATGACGTAGCGTTTTAGAACGCACCCAAGGCAGTTTGTTTATCAACCCTGACGCAGTTCAGGCGTGGGAGGCATTGGGGTCAGTTGCTGTCTGAAGAGGCCCTCGCCTTACGGCATAGCGGTAAGCAGATTTTGCGTACGTTTCGTTGGGCCCGTTTCCAGTGACAATATGTGACTTGCTCTCTCTGATTAAAGACCCCTTTTCATACATTGTTAATTATCAGTGAAAAATGAGCTATGTGAATTTTTCATGTCTTCACACAGCAAGAAACAGAGCAAGACAAACGATAACCATGCAAAAATACTGCCAGTCATAAAAAAATAGAGCACACACAACAAAACAAACTGACATAATGCCATACAAAAATACAGCACACAGAAGAAAACAGACAATCATGATACCATCTGACTCCAGGAACACAAGGAAAATGGGATTACTTGCACTAAACAGCCATTTTTATAGCACTAATAATAGAGTAATTAATTGAAATCACTCTACCCAGCATCTTTTTCACCGCTCTCTCCAGATACCTCGGCCAACAGCTGGATGGCAATTAACCTCCGAAGAAGGACTCAACAGGTGTAATAATGTGGACTGAGATCGTCTTATCGTTGGTCATTCTGGTGCTCTTCGCCTTCATCGCTTCCAGTAAAAAGCCGTCTGGCATTCCTCCTGGTAAGAGCTCGCTCTGTAACCACCAACTGCATGTCAGCCAATGCTTCTATTTCACTTTTATTGCATTCGTATCGTTCTCATTCTCGCTCTGAAAATGTCGAATGGGGTGATTTCGGAAAAGCGGGTGGCTATAGAAAAAATAAAATTGAAGCCATTGCTTCTTCAAGAATAAGACAACCTCGCAAACCATCTCCAGTGTGAACGTCTGTGCGTACGTCATAAATAAGACTAATGGTTGTTATGCCATTCCCCATTTACGAAGGTGATCACATCTAGTCGCAGTTTTGCCCTTGTAATTCTCACACTTCTGGTATTTCTGTGACGCGCCGTTCAAGTTATGCACTTACTTCTAACATCCGAATTCCCACGAACGATTTTCAAGAGGAATATTACTATTTCAACAACAATCATCCCCTGGCAAGTCTTCAGTTAATATTTCACAACCCTACGAAATGCAAAAATAAATCAATAATAATCATTTACGAAATTTTAGCAATTATTCAAGAAAGAGAAGTACAATTTGTTTTTTCAGGTGTATGATGAAAAATAATTGAAAGTTGGCCAAAATATAGCCGTGATATAAAAGAATAATCCTCTTATTACTAAGATAATAGTAATATAACCTCAAATTTCGGAACGTAAACCAGTTTCTCTCTAAAACTACACATCCTACTCGGAATGATCTGAGCATGCTCCGTTTACACTTTAAATCTGCTCAACAAAAAGATGCTGAATAAAAAGGTGACCGGTTATCATGATTTACGTATAATGCGCGCAAATATTTCTTCATTTTCTGTTTACTGTTTTCTTCAAGTCTTCCACGTCTTGCCTAATAAACGGGTAATCTGTAAAGTTCTTTCTCTGCTGAACTTTGTTTTCCTCATTCAACAACACGTCATCCATTTGATCATAACTCAAGCGTGAGAAAGAACCATTGGATGAACACTTTCTGAAGTATCGTCCGTCATATCTGTTATTTTTTTTTTGTATGAGCGAGTTACGTAGCCTGTTAGGTAGGTCGGTTTACGAAATAATTCACGACCCGCATGGTCGGGCGTTGTGTGCAATTTGTTGGGATAAAATAGCCACTCCGACCGTCGTTTCATCTTGTTCTTTGGTACTGTGGTGGATAACCTCTATTACCACTTGAGCATTATTGAATATGTTTTAGATCAATAATCCTTACTGTTTCTGACTGTGTTCAGCCTGCATGACCTTCGTGTCTGTTAATGTTTTGATAAAAAAAGAGAATATACATGTATTTACGTGCGCGTTTTATACAATGGTATCCTGATGACTTAAATAATCACGACAGGTTTCGTAAGGAAGCGCATATTAAGTAGACTGAATTATCATACGCAGATTTCAAATAATGCACATTCTCAGAGAGAGAGAGAGAGAAAGAGAGAGACTGTTCTCGGCAAAGCTCAAGAGATTTCTAAACAAAGATTTTGTTGCTGAGAGAGAGAGAGAGAGAGAGAGAGAGAGAGAGAGAGAGAGAGAGAGAGAGAGAGAGAGAGAGACTATTCCCGGGAAAGCTCAAGAGAATTCTAATCAAAGATTTTGTTGTTGAGAGAGAGAGAGAGAGAGAGAGAGAGAGAGAGAGAGAGAGAAAGAAGCTGTTCCTTGGAGAGGGCAACACACATTTATACTTTTGTGGATCTTTAGATAATGATACTCTTCGAACTCGTGAGGTGTCTATGTTTATGCAAAACTGAGATACTGACGCGCCATCTCGGCGTTTATTCTTGTTTTTATGAGATTTTGTAGTAATATGATCATCAAATAATTATTATTCTCAAACATACAGCTAGTGATATGATCATCAAATGATTGTTATTCTCAAACATACCGCTGGTGATATGGTCATCAAATAATTATTATTCTCAAACATACCGCTGGTGATATGATCATCAAATAATTATTATTCTCAAACATACCGCTCGTGTATGCTGCTCGTACGAACTAGAGACAGTTTGATCCAACAAGAAAAAACTATAACGCTGAAAATTAGTTATGTCGAGTAAAGAAAAAAAAAATGGAGTTGGGATTTCCTTCAAATCGTAGTGTACACGAGAATAGCCCAACGCACTATTTTATTTTGAAATCAGCTGCTAAGCTTATACAAATGTGAGTTTGTAATTGTCTCTTTGGACGCATCTCCAAGTCAGCCTACTATCTCGAGAAAAAGGTGTGTGTTGCAGTAGCGCACGTGAAAGTAATACCTATATGACGTCTTTTGAAACTATCATAATAATTATCGCACCCTAAAATCTATCGCCCGACGTAATTCCCTATAACACCAGTTCAAAACGAATAACAACAAAATCACACCTTACGTATTCTTTCCTAGAACATAAAATTTAGGCCAAGGCCAAGCGCTGGAACCTATGAGGTCAATCTGCGCTGAAACTTAAATTAAGAGTAAAGAAGATTTTAAAGGTGTAACAGGAGGAAAAGCTCGCAGTTGTACTAGGAACCAATTGTTAGGAGAGGGTGGAAGGTAAGATGGAAGAAAGAGAATATGAACGGAGGTACAATAGGCGGAATGAAAGGGATTGCAGCTTGGGACCGAAGGGCCGCTACAAAGAACCTAAGTAATGTCTACAGTGCACCGCATGACTGCACTAACAGCACTAGCCCCTACGTAGAGTTATATTGAAGCATTTGTATACTGAATTCACTGGGTCAGCGCATAGCTAAAAAAAAAGTTAAGTACACCTTAGTTTAACCAGACCAATGAGCTGATTAACAGCTCTCCTAGGGCTGGCCCGAAGGATTAGATTTATTTTACGTGGCTAAGGACCAGTTGGTTACCTAGCAACGGGACCTACAGCTTATTGTGGAATCCGAACCACATTATAGCGAGAAATGAACTTCTATCACCAGAAATAGATTCCTCTTATTCTTCATTAGCCGGTCGGAGATTCGAACTCGCGGCCAGCAGAGTGCTAATCAGTCAGCGTATAGCGTTACAACAAATAAACTGAGCGAGACCTTGGTATCTACCAGGATATGCTATACTTAGTCCTGGTATCTACAAGGCGGGGTCCTGCTACAAGGTTACTATTGTTTATTTTGGTCTGCGTCGTCTGCGTGGGCAACCTGAAATCATGAAGTTTTTGCAAGTTTCGAAACTTCAAATAATGATTCTTTAAGACGCATTCTTTCTTGCGGGAAGCTAACCACACTATTTGAATTTTTCATAACATCTCGTTTTATTGTATATGAGAGTATTATAAAGAATCATTGTTTGAAGTTTCGAAACTTGCAAAACTTCATGATTTCAAATTGTCCACACAGAGGACGCAGACCAAAATGCGCAATAGTAACCTTGTACCAGGACCCCGCCTTGTAGATACCAGGATGATTATTATTATTATTATTGAAGTAGTTTAACCAGACCACTGAGCTGACTTTCAGCTCTCATAGGGCTGACCCGAAGGATTAGATTAAAATACCAGGTCTAGGCCTGGGGCCAAACACTAGGACCTAATAGGTCATTCAGTATGATGATGAACGAATTAAAATGAAATCTAAAACTGCACATAGGCACATGCTCTCATACTGAAACACATACAATAAATACATTTACCCAAGCTTCCTTATATACATACTAAAAAGGTATATTAAAATTCAGAATATGTTAAGTAATATTTTAAAATTTTGCTTTTTTTTTTAAATTCGACAAATGCTAAAAGGGTTTTCGTGCTTTTATTATATACTTATATTTACACTTTATTTATTGAATTACAGTTCTTCATGAACATCAAAATCGGAACGACGGAAAATGTAAAAGATTCTGACAAAATTTCCTCCATTGATTCATTTCCAAAAGTTGACAGTCGCTGTTGGTCATACTTTGGACACTCACATAACACATGTCTGACCGTTATTATCACCCTGCATTCTGAGCAACACGGCAGCTTGGCCACTTGGGCTGCTCATTAACTGCCCATGTGTCAGATGACGTGTTAGAATTACTTGTGCGTCTCAATGATAGACAGAACTGGTGCTTTATACAGTACAGTAAGGGTACGTCTATCGGCTCCCCAAGTAGTGTTCGACAGTTTTTTAATTAGTTAGATTTAACGCTCTTTTACATTTTGATTTTACATATGTTATGTGGGCTTTCCAGTTCAAGTGAGTGTCGAATACTAATCCCAAAAATGTTGCTGTTTGGCCAATTGGTATACTATGGCTTCTGATTTTTTAAATATATTTCTTCACCTTTCTTCCACCTTTTATTTTTATAAAACATGATTGCTTGAGTTTTATCTATGGAAAATTTAAAGTCTACAGATGAGACCCATTCATCTATTTTTACTATGCTTTTATTAATGATTCGTTCTGCATGTTTTATTCGAGATGCTGAATAATATATGGCAAAATCATCCATATGCAAGTTACTTTTAATGCCAATACGGAGATTATTACTGATAGCATTAATTGCTAAAGTAAACAGTGTGCCACTAATGACGCTTCCCTGTGGAACACCATTTTCCAATGGAAATGTTCTAGACAAAACATCATCGATTCTCACCTGAAAACTGCGATCTGTCAAGAAGTTTTTAATAAACCTAGGTAAATATCCACGGATGTTGTTGTTTTGTAAAGTTTTTAACATAGCATACCTCCATGTAGTATCATATGCTTTTTCAATGTCAAAAAAGACAGCTACAGTAATCTGTTTTCGTTCAAAACCTCTACGATATATAAGACTCTTGGACTCAAACCCGGGAACAAATTCCTGGGGTTCAAGAGCCCCCTCACAACGTCAAGGTCGTCCCACATCGAGGGGGTACCAGGATTAAGTATAACATATCCTGGTAGATACCAAGGTCCCGCTCAGTTTACTTGTTATGACGCTATACGCTGACTCAGTGAATTCAGTATACAAATGCTTCAATATGACTCTCTACGTTGGCATTTTTCATTCATCCTTAACTTCTTTAAAGTTACTTAATTTTATTTACCTTCCTTAAATCGGTACTTGCCATTTAGACAATTAGAAAAAAAAAATAGATTAATGGTGAAAAGAGCTGTCGTTTTCTACACCTTTTCACCCTCAAATTAAAAAACTTACCTTCAACTTTTTTAATATGAAGTTCAGTTTTTTAATATAAAAGTCAACTTTTTTAATATGAAGTTCAATTTTTTCTAATATGAAAGTCAACCTTTTAAAAATGAAGCTACATTTTTTAATATGAAAGTCAGCTTTTTTAAAATGTTCAATTTTTTTTTTTTAATTTGAGAATGAAAAGGTGTAGTAAGCATCTGCCTTTTTTTATTCAACTACCTGTAATATAAATAACTAGGAACTTGAATTGCTCAGTAAATTTTTATCATTTTAATGCATTAAAAAAGTTGTAATCAGATGTTTAATCACATTAATCACACTATGCAAAAGGGATACTTTGCAAAATAGCTTCAACTGGCAGAAACCCACTACTTCTTTAGCATGTTATTCAGAACAGTGTTAAGTACATAAAGAGGCCCACCTACATATGTTTGTTAGAATATACTGTTCTGTGCATTGAGAGGTCTGGGCAAATTATGCAAAATTATATAATTGTTTTACAGATACTCAACTTACTCTGAAATGATCAGAGCCATGCACATTACTTTCCTCTCTCTCTCTCTCTCTCTCTCTCTCTCTCTCTCTCTCTCTCTCTCTCTCTCTCTCTCTCTCTCTCTCTCTCTCTCTCTCACGAATTAAAGTAAAATAAAGATAATTCTGAGGCAAGCAGTAACAATACTGATTAACGCCATTCGCACTCGAAAATATTCATTCGTTCATACTCATTATCATCTCTTACCTTTTTTAATTATGTTCCTCGTTCCTTTTTGCAGGGCTGTGGGGAAAACCACTTATCGGCGTACTGCCTTCACATGACATACCGCTGGGAGACCAGGTGAAGGAACTGTGGAAAAAGCATGGAGACATTATTTCGTGAGTACAACTTCAGAAGAGAAAAATGTCGACTGAAATTATAGGTGATGACATCATAAGACCTAATTTTACGTTTGGTACATGAGAATTGTTTCCCGAAGACAGACTTTTCAAATTGTTTAGTTTATAAGGCTGGATCCTTGATAGAATTTAAGTTATACGTTTTATCGTAATTCTGAAAAACTCAGCCATGCGTTTTTTTTTTTGTCTAGTTACTTAAGATATTGGAAGCTGATTATAAAACCTAGACCAAATGCCAAGCGCTGGGACGTAAAAACCTTGCAGTTGTACTATGAAAATAACTGTTAGGAGAATGTAGAAGTAGGAGGGAGGAAAGATAACATGACCGGAGATACAGTAAAAGGAATGAAAGGGGTTGCAGCTAGGGGCCGAAGGGACGCTGCAAAGACCCTTAAGTAACGCCTACAGTGCACTGCGTGAGGTGCACTGATGGCACTGCCTCCCCACGGAGGTTACGATATTGAGCAAAAGATATTTCAAAATAATTTCGTTATAGAGGATTGTTAACTATTTCGTGAGTGTCTCTGGTACTATCGTCTTATTTTGAAGTAAATACTATTATGAGCATTAAAGTATCTGCACTGAATTGAGGATGGCCTATGCAATTTCTTATTGTCCCTTAGACAAGTAAACTATTTACTGTACATTATTTACTGGGCTTAAAAATGAAATATGCCCATTTTTTCTTTCTTATCGAAGTAATATCCTACGTTCACACGATAACGATGAAAATAAATCAATTAGTCAGCATTACTTTACGAGTGTCATTCTGTCACAATCTGACTGTTTCCATTTACAACTTTTTCTTCTTCTGCAGCTGGCGCATGGGAAGTCAACTCTTCATCTTCATCTGTGATTACAAGTTAATCAAAGCGGCCTTTGCAAAACAGGAAACTGCAGACAGACCTCCTTACTACAGTTTCAAGGCTTTTACCGAATTTTTTGAAGCAGGTAACTCGAGCTCTCTCCGTCTGTAAAGAGGTTATATTCTTTCTGCATTTTTAGGTCACTCTATTCATAAGCGTCTTCGCTGAACGTAAAACGGTAATCTTATCGCATTCATTTTTTCTGATGCAACTGTTTTATTTATTTCCCTCATTTCTTTAAAATTGTTATCGAATTGATGCAGGGAAGTAAGTTTTTTGTTTTTTTTTAATATCTGGCAAAACAACGAACTTTTTCGTCTCTTAAATATTTATACAAAACGATTTACCTCTGACACCAAGGAATAACAGCCACTGCATTAGTTATTTTTACACTGTGGTAATGCTCGCATTGAATCATGATTGATCATTCCTTTTCCGTTTACACTTTCACATCAAATCTAATCATTATTAACCATACAAAGAATTTTTGTTCTACATTTATATAAATCTGAATTCATAAGGAAGCTTTAAATGGAAAATTGTGCACAGACTCGAGGACGCTAAACAAGCTTCTCATACAAGGGTGTATGTTCACATTTTCCTATACTGTACTAAAATTTAACAATTATTTCTATCTCTTAAAGTGTGAACCAAAACTACTTGCTTTGCATCCTTGATTTGTCATTTTGTAAGTTAAATTTCGTCCCTTGGAATACCAAGTTCGCTTCTGTTTTCGTCTCCTATTTGAACGTTACTGAAAATTAGGCTGTCAAGCCAAGCCCTGTGGCACTTTCGGCCAAGCAACGCTTAAAAGTAAAAGGCTAAAAAGTAGGTGGTCTCCTAGTTGTTAAACGTTTTTCTCAACTTTTAATACCTTTTCGCTCTCGTAAGCATCCTCTTTCCTATGTTACGGTTCAGTTTCAGAAAAGTAGGATTAAATAATTGTCCTTCTATTAACCACGAAAAGAGCTAATAAATAATTCGATTATTATTATTATTATTTTATCAGTTATTAGTGAATAAGTTAAGTATACCTTAGTTTAACCAGACCACTGAGCTGATTATCAGCTCTCCTAGGGCTGGCCCGAAGGATTAGGCTTATTTTACGTGGCTAAGAACCAACTGGTGACCTAGCAACGGAATCTACAGTACAGCTTACAGTGGAATCCGAACCACATTATACCGAAAAATGAATTTCTATCACCAGAAATAAATTCCTCTAATTCTTCACTGGCCGGACGGGGAATCGAACGCGTGCCTAGGAGAGTGCTAGCCGAGTACGATATCGACCCATCCAATGAGGAATTATTAGTGAATAATGCAATATGCTCTACATTTCATCTCCAGGCTTCCTGCAGGCGCAAAGAACGTCGGCTTTAACATTGTTTGTGTCCTTTCAATTCACCTAAATCTCATCTGTTACAGTATTGTAGAGCATATTATATTAGTGAATAATGCAATATGCTCTACAATACTGTAACAGATGAGAATTAGGTGAACTGAAGGGATTCAAGCAATGTTATAGCCGACGCTTCTTTGCGCCTGCAGAAAGCCGGGAGATGAAATGTAACATTAAAATAATGCAGTGACGGAAAAATTATATAAAAAACTACTTCTCTTTTGTGGAATATATTAGGTAAACCTGACAAATAAGTTTCATATAAATTTTAATGGATTTCAATTTCAAAGATGATCATCACTAGCCCCATACTAATTCCGATTTTTTTAATACAAGAATATACGATCCTCATAATGAACTAAATTTAAACTTAGCATTCTCCCTGTTATAATAAACCATTTTAAATTCTCTGAGAGGTCTCTCAAACTGAATACTAAGGCACTTGTTTCACTATTTAGGGCACACTTTTCAATTTCCTAACCTGTTTACTTCTTACCTCTAAAGGTATAGGTACCACAAACGGCCCCGTTTGGTATAATAACCGAAAATTTGCTCTCCACCACCTGAAGGAGTTGGGGATGGGGAAAACCTACCTAGGAGAAGCCATCAAGGAAGAGGCGAGACATTTAGTCGGGGACTTCAGGAAACAGGTCAACCGTCCTGTAGATTTACCCTGGTCTATTAATGTTGCCGTGCTTAACGTCATCTGGCAAATGATAGCTGGTAAGTAAATTTGTCGTTGAACCGTGGGATACTTTGGCCACTTCATCTGCTCTGCCGGTGTTCATTAATTAGGCAGTGCAGTATTTAAGGCCATTTGACGATTTCCTTACTGATGATTTGACGTAAAAGAATTTGTATGAGAATACGATCCGGTCATTGTCGGAGAGACTACATGTATCGGAAACTTCGTGATGCATTTCGATTTTGTTCGTGAATCTAAAGCTAAATTTTGCTTTACTCTGTTAGAATGGGCTCATTTCCTACTGTCGTGGAGGCATAGCAAAGCTATGTGTATTTGGTGAAAAGAAAATATCTGAATAACAAGCCAATTAACCTTAATTTTCATCTAGTGCTCTTATTATCTTTGCTGGTTACCAGCACGAATGTTTCCAGAAAGCCAATCTGACTTTTTAGGTCTGAATAAAGCTAAGTTTAGCACTAGAGCATGTGACCGTCCATTCTTTTCCAATTCAAAATAAAGCAAGTCTCAGATGTTTATGGAATATGGACCCAAACAAAATTTTTCATACTTGACAAGGCCTCCAACTGCAAAATCGTATAAAAATCTTAACCATCCATCTGAATTACAATTCATTAAATATGGTACATAACAATTCAACAGCCAGTTATTCCAAGAACCCTCTCCTTCCTAGATGCAAAACTTGCATCAAGTTCAGCAGCTTTGGATATACATCCATTTATATGAATGACCCTCTGGGGATTGCGTAATCCATAGTTCATAAATTCTTACATTTTTTTTTATTCTAGCCCCGCTTGGTTAGGAAAGGGATAGCATAAGTGTTTACTCTGATAAATTAATATGCTCTTCTGTGGCTGTTTTAGTTTGCAGAATTAGCTGGGCACTGTTTTCACATGCAAATAGTATCTTTCGCATCTTTTCCAGTGTCTGCATGTACTGCTTCTGTTACAGGGCAGTACAACACCTCTCAACTGAAAGCGTGACTTCGATCTCACAAGGTGTTTATGAAAGTTTTAGCACTGCCTCTGTCAGGTCTTAAAAGCAGAGGTCAAACTACCAAAGCAGTTGTCTTCCCAAGTACAGCACATCTGGAGATTGTGTCTCAGCAGGAAAGAGCAAGGAACACTGCGTGTAGCTTTGACTCCTCAGGTCCAATCCTAGATGCTATCCCATGAGCAGCCAGATGTTCAAAAGTCTCGCTATTTCCAAGTTTCAGCCATAATTTACCACCTGCTCATAGCATTTGGACTTACGGCACATCTAGCACAACCAAATCAATATCAGCATTCTGAAAAAGTTGCTTATGGTGATCAAATTGGGCTGTATGATATTAATAACGAGATCAGCCAGTCACCTTCTTCATTGTCAAGACTGGTCAGATTGGGGAGCAGTGATTTCTTGTACTGTTGTCCTGATGGTAAAACTCTTAAACGAGCTTCTCAGACAGAAACTTGAACGATGATACTCTGCTACGGCCCTAACAAAGATAGACTTGTCAGTTGCTTGTAATGTTATTATTATTATTATTCATGAGATGAACCCTATTCATATGGAACAAGCCCACAGGGATCATTGACTTGAAATTCAAGCTTCCAAAGAATATGGTGTTCATTAGAAAGGAGTGACAGAAGATAGAAGGAAATACAAAAAGAAGAGATCGCCTATTAAAAAATAAAAAAAAATAAATGAATAAATATAGATAAAAATGAGAGTAATTATTCAAAGTAAAAGGAGGATTGTATTAGGGTAGTAATGCATTGCGCTTGAACTTTTGAAGCTCCAACTGTACGACACCCTCAGGGACACTGTTCCGCAGTCCAACGGTGTGAGGAATAAAGGACCTCTGGAACTGAGAAGTTTGACAGCGAGGCATATTTACTGCATGTTGGTGCTGCTGTTCAGCAAATCTGGTTTCTCTCGGCAGGAGAGATCACTGACCAATTCTGAATAAGAGAGACCTGTTAAAATACAACTTATGAAAAACTGACAAACAAACGACCATCCGTCGATGGTCCAAGTCATAACTGCTAATATTAGGAAACAGAAACCTACCACCATGAATCTCTACCTAAAGGAGATGAATAACAGCACAAAAAACCTAATTTAATGAATTCCACTGTCAAGTGCTTTGGTTCTGCTTATCTGATAATCTTTGAAGAGAGGCTTCGCTTCATAAAGACCCTGCTTCCGCGTTTGTTTCTGGTGTAACTAAATTCCAATTTTCTTCCTCTAAAAAGTTTCCAAGTTCATCAGTTTATTGAACACTTGATGTCTGATCACTGTGATGAATGTCTTGTTGCACATATACATACTGGAAAGCTTCCATAATCAAGGCAACATCTGGCCCACCAGTCATCCAGTGACACTGCACATAAAGGCTGTCTGTTAATACAATAGCCCCACTGTCTCCTTTGATACTGGCATTGTTCTCCTTATGAGAATTGTCAAGTGGAATTAAAGAGAACAACCTTCTTTAATATACATCTGGATGAACTGCTCCAAGTTTAGTAATGATTTTGAAGTGAACATATAGCCATCTGGAATTACAGTGTGCTGGAGTCATGAACTAAGGAACGTGTTCTGTTAGTAAATCATGACAGAATTTACAGGATTTCTTATGTGGAGAGCAAACATGGATCAATACCAACAACTAAAATTCTTAAATAAGGTTTACAGATCAGGAACTGGACTCCTGAACATTTCTGAGAATATGCGTTGAGGCATGTCAGACAGATGGTATACCATTGATCACAATGATAAATGAACAAGAAATTTAAAATTTTGTCTGTGAATGATCTGACTTGAATTTCATGATGGAGAAAAATGGAAAAACAGCTTCCCTTCACTTGTGCAAACGAAGGGGAAAGACAATGCCTAGCTTTGGCATACTGCAGAACGTACCCGAATGTTCAAGGTAAATGCAGTGAATTCTACAAACGATGAGATGTCTCCATCTAAGTGAGCAGGGTACTCCACACGGCATAGGCTAAAAATCCACCAACAAAGAATTAGGATTCAGCAATTAGTAAGCGTGGAAAACCAGTTTCCATTAATTTGTGCTAGAAGGAGAAAAATATTGCCTGCAAGGCACCACACATTGCACAGGCTGAAAATCCATCAACAAAGAATTAGATAGGATCCAGCAACTCTTAGCTAAACAGCAATTTCGACACTGCATGCCCTAGGAGTACATCCTACCAGAGGTGAAAAAATATTTTTACTGTATATATCCAAGGAGAAGCTGCCACAGCATTCATATAGTACATTGAACGAGCTTCAAAGAAGAAACGAAGGCAATACTGTATATGAATAACAATTATTGGAGTTAACTCCTTATGATCCCTACGAAAGGGGCGGGCGCCCGCACAGAATCGTCATGCGCACTAATCTGGTGTCAACCTGGATCATACGAAACAGCAATGCACCTCTGAGCAGGAGGGAACTTATGACCCAATTAGTATATACATGTTCGGTGGAGATTCATGACGTCTTCTAACTTTGTTATATTGCTTACGACACGACAACTTTGAGGAGACAATTCCCTAAATGGACGAATGAAATTAGATGCGGATTTAAACAAGTGAAACTGTCCACAATGGTCTGATATAATCAGCTCTTAAAAGTAGAGCTCATCTCCGTTTCTGTTTAAAAAGCCGCGTGACAGGGCGCAAATTCAATTCGATACATTCTGTCAGAGATGTGTCGAAATTTAAATTGTAAATGAATACTGAAACGGGCAGAGAAAGGGAGAGCGATAAAAGCCATAAAGGGAATAATAATAGAAGAACGAGAAAATCTTAACAATAATGAAAAAAGAAAAAATACTAATATTGGATGCAACTTTACCCTCCCATCGGAAATGTAATGAATAAAGGAGAGAGAGAGAGAGAGAGAGAGAGAGAGAGAGAGAGAGAGAGAGAGAGAGAGAGAGAGAGAGAGAGAGAGAGAGAGAGACTTGAAAATCAATGCACTATACATGGCCTAGGCTTAACAAACAATCATAAACCGAGTTTCGGATTACAAAACTACAATTTCGTTTGCAAAATGCAATGCAAAACAACACGGTGTAAACTTTTGCCGCATTACACACCGATGAAGTTTCGGGAACAGGACGAAACCGTGCAATCTCAGTCGTATATTACTTAAAGAACGATCCTGAATTGCTGGAGTTTAGGATTTTCCCATGAGCACAAACAAGGAAGGAAGGAAAATCTCCCTAAAAATGACCACGTACCAGGTAACACTCTGACAGCTCAAATCTTTAAAACTATTATACCCGTGAAAAGTATGCCCTCTAAAATTACACACACACACATATATATATATATACATATATACATACATATATAATATATATATATATACATTTTATATATATACATATTATATATATATATATATATATATATATATATATATATATATATATATATATATATATATATATATATATAGGCTACACACCCAAATAAATTAAACAAAGGAAAACAAAAGAGCATCAAATGTCCGTGACAAAACTGGTCTTACTAATTCAAAATATTATGTAAGCAATGAACCCAAAAATAAGAAGCAATTGTTTGGCTCTACAAAGACTGCGAGATGCCAATTCATTTTCTTTTCGAGAGGAACCTGAAAGATACGGGAGATCTTATCTGGTTTTTATGACCCTTGTGACAGATTAACGTAGTTTGCCTTCTTAATTAAACCAGCTTCAAGTATCTGACCGTTGAAGTAACACGTACTTCCGAAAACAATTTGTGATGGACCTCGGCTTATACTGCCGATGGTGCTCCAATGATTAAAAATGCGCGTATCGCACGGACCATTAGTGCTTGACTTTTCCTGAGAAAACTCCCTTCCAGTAAAACCCACATAATACTAATCGCACACCTCACAACGTATCATATATTGATAACATGTAAATAGGCCTAGTACAGACAGAATACACAATTTAGGCCGGAGGCCAAGCAATTGGACATGTGAGGTCATTCGGCGCTGAAAGGAAAACTGAGAATGAGAAGTTTAAAATGTGTAACAGGAAGAAAACCTCGCAGTTGCACTGTGAAACACTGTTAGAAGAGAGTGGAAAGTAAGATGGAAGACAGAATATGAATGGAGGTGCAGTAAAAGGAATGAAAGGTGTTGCAGCTAGGGGCCTAAGGGACGCTGCAAAGAACCTTAAGTAATGCCTACAGTGCACTGCGTGAGGTGCACTGACGGCACTATCCTGCAGGAATATATATATATATATATATATATATATATATATATATATATATATATATATATATATATATATATATGTATCTGTATATGTGTATATATAATACATGTAAATTACATACATATATATATATATATATATATATATATATATATATATATATATATATATATATATATATATATATATATATATATATATTATATTGTACATTATATCCCGTAGGGAGTAGTGCCATCAGTGCACCTCACACAATGCAATGTAGGCATTATATAAGGTTCTTTGCAACCCCTTTCACTCCTTTTACTGTACCTCCGTTCATATTCTCTCTTTCATCTCACTTCCACCCTCTTCTAACAATGTCTCACAGTGCAGTTGCGAGGTTTTCCTCCTGTTACACCTTATATATATAATAATAACATATAATATATATATTACATATATATGTATTATAAATCTATATATATTATATATATAGAGCACATACATATATATTATACTTTTTACACTTTTCCTATCACAGGAAATGATGTCAGAAAGCAAATAACTTTCCAGTTATCATCAGAAAATATTAAATTAATGGATGTGGGTAACAGCCTCAGGATGTTTTTCATGACATAAGCTGATGTGGCAGCCTACTTATTCATTGCTGGGCTGACTGATGGATGGCAGACTAGGACTCGAGTCAAAGACCTTGTAAATCGAGCTTAGAACTTTGCCACTGAGACAGCACGCATACATACAAGCACACACACAATATATAATATTATATATACATACATACATACATACATACATATATATATATATATATATATATATATATATATATATATATATATATATATATATATATATATATATATATATATATATATATATATATATATATACACACACACATGGAAATAACGAACATATGAGAACATGTTTCACAGAGATAAATTTCTGACTTACACCATGAACGAACCTGGGCTACAGAGTGGCAGGTCAAGGCAGTATCGTCTCAACTACCAAGGTCGTAACAGAAGCTGGAACCTATGTACGCCACACTTTTAGTATTTTCCCCAGTAGGCTTCAGAAGCCTGCCTGTCACTTGGGAGACCCAGATTCATTCCCAGTGTGAGGAAGAAATTTATATATATATATATATATATATATATATATATATATATATATATATATATATATATCGCCAGGTAATCCATTAACATATATTTCAACCTAAACTCGAAATTACGCCGAAAGGAAATTATATAATCCTTTAGAAGTGCAAACTATCCTTACCCGGGTTCGAATCCTGGTCAGGCTTGGCAGTGTCAATATTTATTCTTTTCAGGTGGAACTCACTCCTTACTTATAGCGAATTCGATACCAATGCACTATTTGTGGCTTAAAGTATGTAAATGTTATGTGAAAAATTACTAACATAGCCTAATTGATATATACATACTGCATATAAATATATAAACATATAAGTGTATATTAATAATATATATATATATATATATATATATATATATATATATATATATATATATATATATATATATATATATATATATATATATATATATGCGCTCTAAGAGGAAGGGAGAGAGCTATCAAATTATATGTAGCGTTATCTTGTTTACCAATTACGTCGCCACTCTTTGTAAAGACAAGTGATGCTAACAATGTAACTATTTCAAGCTTATCAATATGAATAATAGGCCGTGTCACAAATGCAGTTTGTTTGTTTGGTGTACAAGCGATGATAAGTTTGAAGAGAAATAAGCCTGTTTCCTTATAGCACGCACTCCTTTGAGGTCGAGAAAACACCACCATGAATCTTATTTGAACCCTCAAGCAAGTGGAGACGTAAATATCTTGGAACTTTCTCTCAATATGAAAGAAATGGCGCAAGCAAATATGATAGTTTTGCATGATAAGAGGAAAAGGTCAAAGTTCGAGCGAGGAGGGCGGGGAGCTAGGGGGTTATTTGAGTGTTTGGCATCTTGGCTGGATAGAAAAAAAAGGGCAGTATACCCTTGCTTCACGATTCTAATTACTACTCAGATCCATAAACTGCTGTGAGTATAAGTCCACTCATTTCATCTGTTTTAATCTATTTTATCCATCTTAATTCCTTATTCACCCATAAACAGCCCAAATGATTAAGTTGTATCTCAAAACTAAACTTTTATCATAGTTTACACTACGCCACCTCGGATTATCCATGAGATCCCTCGAATTTGTAAATATTTAAAGTGATACCTAATTATAATAATAAAAATAATGAAAGTTTAAGATATGAGCAGTCATACCATTGGGAAAATGTAAAACAAATTCGCCCGATCAAAAGTGCTTCAGCGAAGAGGGGAAGGGACAGAGTCAATAGGATTGTGGCAAGCAAGAATATTGCCATGAGCGTACCATATTGGTCACTGAAAAATATCCTTTCCACTTGAAATTCCAACAGTCGTCCGCCATTTGGTTTAAAATGTTCACTATAATTTCCCATCACTCTTCAGTTCATCCAGTAATGACATCCAAGTGCAGAACTACTATATCTTAATAGTATCGGTCTATTTTTATCTACCTAAGCTTGTGAAGAGCAACTGCAAAGATCAGTGGAACCGACAATGCACCTTGCACTTTCCCGTTCATTCCAGCTGAAGCCACGTTTGAACCAATTCCTGATAAAATGCTCGCGACGTTTATCCACCTCCAAGCACGTGGACTTGGTGTTTCCTCTTGTTACAGCAATGCCAGTGCCAAATCCCTGAAAAGAGACGCATTTTTCATGTTCTTTGATTTTGGCTTGACTTGGATTTAGAACATTTATAGTTTCTGTTTCCTGACAAACTGATCAAGACTTGCATCAATAAAAGATGAAACAGCATAGGACATAGCAGATATGAAGATCACCAATATCTTCAGGGTTGTAGGCCCTAATTGCCTACCACACACCAACTCTGACTGAGAAGAAAATGCTCTTGAGACCACTTCCCACAGGTTCCACTTTTGCTAAGCAGGATATCTTTTTCTTTGCAAAAAAAAACCTGTACACAACTTCACGCTCAATAGAAGCAAGAGGGAAAAGGGTTTCAAATAGTTTTTCTAGTCTTGTAAGTGAAACATCGCCATGCATCAGGATTCATCTAGTTATCTTCGTCTTTCTCTAAAGTCACCCGTATTCTGTCAAGTCCATGTTTATGACTACATTGACGGTGTTACCGGCTACAGCTATGAGGGACGCAAGTTGCTTGGTAGCTGCGCGTCTTTGTTTTTTTGGCTACTTGGAGCCACTGTGTACATGTATAGCAGCTATCACTCATGCAATGGTATAAGCACCATATTGTTTTTATCTATGAGCAAGCTTCTCCTGTTAGCTAGTTTTGTACATGCCATTCATTCTTCCCGTTGCTTTGCATTCTTTGTAACTTAATCTCTGACTTCATATTGGACTTCAGTAAACATCGAAAACTGTCTCACTTGTTGCATGTGTGCACGGAAGTACCATGATGGGATTAACTGAGTCTGGCTTTGAATCGAGTAATATTAACGAGACCCGCCAACCAATAGAAATTCAGCACCCCAATGACATCACGTCTGAAATTCAAACGTCCGTATGCAGTAATAAAAACCTTGTACGTCAATTTGTAATCCAGTCCCTATGACGTCGCCGAGAGATGGGAAAATGGTCCGTCGACTTGAAAAAGAAAAAGCAAATGGAAAGAACCTTATAATTGTTTCTTATTTCTGAGAAGCTTGCCAGAAGAGAAAAAGAATGATAGAATATTTCAAAGTCTTGATAAAAAGATAGTGTCTGCGAACAATGCCATTGACTTTAATAGAAATTGCTCAAGTAATATTACTTTCACTTTCCTTTCGTATGGTTAAACAACCTAATAATAATAATAATCATCATCATCATCACCATCATCATCATCAACACGTCTTCCAGTATTTCACAATAGTGATTTGGATCACGGACAGAATTTTCACCTTGGAGCTTCTGATAGAAGACATGCGTGCCATCTCCCTGCTCGTTCAACATTTTTACAGCTATGCCAAACATCACTCTTATATTCTCCACTATTTTCATTCTTAAAAAATCAGATATAAAGAAGCTTCTTCGATCATTTTCTCATTCGCTTGTCATTACAGAAACAATAATTGTCACGGATTTCAGATCTCAACTCATGAGGTTATGAATAGTCATCTATACCAATGTAAACTGCAGTGCTATACTTGAAATAGCTGTAAGTATCTCGGAAGCATTAAGTGAAAATCCACAACTTCGTATAAGAGAAAAAACTTTATTTTTCAAATTTAATAATTTTCATAATTTGAGAAATACAGCCTTTGCTCATACTGTATACGTAATTGTGGATTTTTACTTACCATTTCCAGCGACAGGTAGTACGCACCAAAGATAACTCAGATGAATGTTTATGGAAACATCTGTCCCTGCAGGAATCCGCTACGACATCAATGACGCGAAAATAATCCGGCTTCACAAACTGCTCAACGAGGCGCTGGCTTGTTTCGATGGCCCCGTGGTGTACCTCGATCTCTTCCCGAGTCTGATTTACTTGCTTCCGTTCTGGCTCAAGCAACGGCTCGGCATGCATCAGATCTACGAAAATTCCAAGGTTATCAGAACCTTTATACAGGTAAGACTGCTTGTTTTGATATCCTACATTGCACATAGGAGGCTTCATTCCGTCTTATGTTATACAGTGGTTGCATTCTTGAAAGTGTGTCAAACACGGTGTTTGCTGAACCCTTCAAATATTCAATGGTGCACGAGTGTTCTGCCGTTGTTAATAGGTGACGCTGTTGTCGTGCTAACTATGCATCTGCTGTCTTTGTGAAGGCATGCATCAAGGGTTAATGGTATGTTTGTATGATGAACTGCCGTCCTTCAAGCATGTGGTGGAAGTGACAGATGGCTTTGTGGACTGCTAGGAGCTCCCTGTCAAATGTGGAGTACTTTTGTTCCACTGATGTTAACTTCTTGCCGAAGAATGCCAACAGCTGACCACCATCATCTGTGCCCTGCTCTAGTACCACTCCCATCGCCATGCTACTCCCGTCAGTCGTCAAAGTGAGGGACGTATGGGGTAGAGGAAAGATTAATGTGGCTGCAGAGGTTATTACTTGTTTTGTTGAAAGAAATGCATTATCTTGAAATTCCCTCAACTTAATTTTTTAGCTTTTCCTTGTAATCATTTATAGGTATGACTCATGATTTTAGCAATATTTGGGATAAATCTATGATAATAATTAATTAGTACTGAAAATTCTTATATTGCTTTAATTGTTGTTGGTTTTGGGAAGTTGATAATTGCTTTTACTTTCTCTGAGAGGTATTTAATGCCGTCTGGGCCTATTTGATGCCCAAGAATTCCAGTTTTCTAGGTCACCCAGCATTTAGTCCATAAGTCCTTGGAGGGCTGCCCCTGCGTTCCAAAGGCCGAAACAGCTGTAGCTGAATGTGTAGGTGCCAAAGGAGGTGATGATCGCGGTCTTTTCTATATCTTCCTTCGCTACTGGAACTTGGAAGTATCCCTTCAGCAGGTCTATTTTGGTGAAGATCTTTGCTCCATTCATTTGGTTGGCTATATCTACTATGTTCGGCAACGGGTATCTATCTGGCTTCATTTTGGCGTTTAGCCGCCGGTAGTCTCCGCATGGGCGCCATGCCTCCATCGGGTTTCAGAAGCCCTTGGGCTGGGGGCTTTTCGGCATATTCCTGCATTCTCCATCTCCCTGAACATGTGTTTGGTGTAGGCAAGTTTCCCTGGGGCTAACCGTATGGTGCTGGATGTTGTGTTTGCTGGTGTGGTTAAGTCTTGCTGCAGGTCGTCTTTGAAGACCTCTTGGTAGTCTTGTAGAAGTCAGCGTATCTCTGGGGTTGCTGTTGCGATGAGGCCTGTTTGTCGTCTCTGCTGTCGCGGTGATGATGTGGTGGTGCGTCTTTTGCACAGCTGTTGGGGAGATGGTACAGGAGAATTCCCGGGATCAGTTGTTTTGATGCTACATCCACTAACAGGTTGTGTGCTTTTAGGAAGCTGGAATGCTGGCATTGTGATGCTTGCGGTAAGAGTGATACATTTAACATAACATTAATATGAACGATAATATATGTACAAAGGATGCGTGATATCTGCTGTGTTTCTTGCATGCATGTGCTTGGCGCGCACAGATGCTCCTTGTGACATTAGTCGGCCAAGTAAGATAGACGGTGTTTGTGTCCAAGCGGGACCTACATCCTCATATACTTATACTCAGTCTTATATCAATCTTCACATTTTTTACGTTTCCATAACTTAATTATAAATAATCCTAGCAAAAATTAATTATAAATAATCCAAGCAATAATTACTTATAAATAATCAAAGAAATAATCAATTATTAATGAATGAAGCCATAATTGATTGTATGTAATCTAAGCAATAATTAATTATAAATAATCCAAGCAATATTTAATTATAAATAATCCAAGCAATAATTATAAATCCAAATAATTCACTATAAATAATCCAACCAATAATTAATAAGTTTTAGCATCATTCACCTTTGAAATTTCGTTATCAAAATATAGGTCAAGTTAATAACTGAAAGATCTCTTTGAAGTTTAGCTACAACATTGTGAACCCCTTAATATTAATATTTCGCCTCTGATAAATTGCCTCTGTGTAGAAGTGAAATACTGTACCTCCCTGTGCTGTCTCTATAAGCCCCTCAAGAAGATTATTAAGAAAACCCCTTGGCTGACTTATGTAGTTATTAGTAACAAAGAGGGAGCAATAATGTAGATAAAAGTTAACAATTAAGCACCTTCGTTAATAACTAATGATACTCTAGAAATGGCAATGAAAACATCTATGAAATCGAATGAGTGAATAATTTTGATACTAATCCCAACAAAGAACATTTACGTCCTTATGAAAGACATAGTCAGCTACCACCAGTACCAAGGCACACCCCCACCTACTGTACGTCGCTTCTCCAAGATTTTCTGGACCATCATTTGAATCAGGCAGATAAGAACCTCTATCAGGACTCACTGTACAAGAATCTCGCCTGACCAATTAGTGAATGACCAAATTCTTGAACTGAGAAATGTTTGAGTTGACTGGAATACGACTAAAAATCCACAGTCGTCAGTTAAATAAGACAAATAATAGAGAAGACATACTGCATCCACAAAGCAGACCTATAAAACATGGGAACGCGATCTTCCAGTAAAAAAAAAATGATGACGGAAGTCAGTAAAATTTAAAGACCTAGTGAAGAGAACAACCCCTGGTGGAAGAAAGTAGCTATCTCCATTTGCAATATGACACAGATAAAACAGATTTTTCTTCCGGGACTAAAGATTACCATAAATTAAATAAGAAATCTCCAATATCATTCGGTTTCAAAATAGATGATTTTCATCCGGAATTCAATCCGGCTTATTTCTTGGTGCTCGAAAAAAATTCTTGATGCTCGGAAAAAAAAATTCTCGATGCTCGAAAAAAATTTCTTGATGTTCGAAAAAAACTTCTTGATGCTCAGGAAAAAATTCTTGATAATCGAAAAAAATTTCTTGATGCTCGAAAATAAAAAACCACTTATCTACTCGCAGGAAGAAGTCCTGAATCAACACGTGAAAAACATCGACCGAGATAATCCCAAGGACTTCATCGATTCGTACTTAGTGGAAATGGAAAGGAGGAAGAATGATCCTGAATCTACAATGAGCAGTAAGTTTGCAAAATGAATGATGATTTGAATACGTGATTATGCGAAAAGCTTTCTCGAGAGTGGGTGAAAAGAATTTTCGCTACCTCTTTACCGGGGAAAGAAGCTTGGCTTTACTTATTTCCTCATTGTTTCCTTTATTAACAACGGTGTTAAGCAATACCGTATTTTTTCTTTATTACATGTAAATAATAAAATAATAGTTATGTTGATTAAAAGCGTAAACCAAATAATCCTTTTAGTTTCTGTATAGTTAGCATCTTGTAGCCTAACGTCAATTGCAAATAAGTAAAACTATTCTGAAAGCATTGTTGACGCAGACTTAATATTTTGCGTGAATTTAGGGAAAACGAATTGGCCAACTGAATCTGCATAACAGTGGTATTATATGAAAAGAATTCAATTCGGGGTAATTTACAAATGCCCTCATGAATCTCAGAAATTCATTACACTGGGCCACTGTTTTTCAATCCCAGAGCCTGTTTACAAACATCCTTCAATCTCACTTTGAAGGCTCAGCAATGCTGTAATGTATCCTTAAAACACCCTTTTCATTCACTCACCAAAGACTCAAATTGTTCTCTTGACAGTGGACGATCTTACTTACGGGTTGATCGATTTCTTCGGCGACGGAACATCGACGACTTCGGCCACCACGAGGTGGGCAGTTTTTTACTTGGCGAAATATCCGGAGATCCAGAAGAAGGTTCAGAAGGAAATTGACAGCGTCGTGCCCAAGGATGAGCTTCCGTCTCTCGAACACAAGGACAGGTAAGGATAGACACTCGGGTCCTGTTTAATGGTAGCGTTTACTTCGAAACGGAATCACATTCAGGCAATCATTAAAACATTACCGTCGGCAATTTTGCCGCGTTCTTCCTTGTTGGTAACAAGGGTGAAGTTATTGTGATTCTTGCTACGTATTTCTGGTTATTATTATTATTATTATTATTATTATTATTATTATTATTATTAAGATGAACCCCATTCATATGGAACATACCCACAGGGGCCACTGACTTGAAATTCAAGCTTCCAAAGAATATGGTGTTCATTAGGAATAAGTAAGAGGAGGTAGAGGAAAATACAGAAAGAAGAGATCTCACTTATGAAAAAAGAAAAATTAAAATTAATAACTTAATGAACAGATAAAAATGTATTAAAATACAAGAATGGTAATAGAGTAGTAATCTACTGCATCTTCGGTTGAACTTATGAAAGTTCCAATTGAACGCCATCCTCAGGAAGAATGTTTATAAATACATTCACAGTGAGAGAAGGTGAACTGCCAAGCTCAGCTGGTGTCTCTGCCTTTCCAGGTTACATTACACCGAAGCCTTTATCCATGAAGTATTGAGAGTGTCGTCGGTTGCACCCTTAGGTGGACCTCACACCAACTCTGAAGAAATTGAGCTCGGAGGTTACAGGATACCCAAGGTACGTTTTTAAAATCTACGTTAATGCATCACTCATTCAACACCTCTTGTCCCTGACGATCCGAGATAACCAAAAATTAATGAAATTAATTCATTTTTCTGTTTTTCCTCTATAACTTTCACACTTGTTTTTTAACCTGATCAGTTCTTCAAGTTGAATTGGAATATAAAATTTATGCCAAAGACCAAGCACTGGGAACTATGAGGTCATTCAGCGCTGAAAATAAAGTTGAAACAATTGTTACTATAGGGTGGAAAGCACGATGGGAGGAAGAGAATATGAACGGAAGTATAGTAAAAAGAACGAAAGGGGATGCAGCTAGGGGCTGAACGGACGCTGCAAAGTAATGACTACAGTGTACCCCGGCCTTATATGCTGTATATCCTTGGCTAGCGGTTGCTATGCAGAATACCGCTCAAAATATCCCTTTAACAAACTGATTGATTGATTGATTGATTATGAATTTACTTGATATATAACTATATTGAGTCAAACCCGTAGGGGAGGTAGTGTCGTCAGAGTGGAGTGTATAGAGTTCAGGCTAAAGGCCAGGCACTGCGGCCTATGAGGTCATTCAGCGCTGGAAAGGAAATTGAGAGTAGGTAGGTTTGAAAGGTGTAACAGGAGGAATACCGAATCATGAAATAATTGTTAGGAGAGGATGGATAACAAGATGGAAGAGAGAGAATATGAATGGATACAGTAAATGGAATGAAAGGGGTTGCAGCTAGGGGCCGAAGGGACGCTGCAAAGAACCTCTAGTAATGCCTACAGTGCACCTCACGCAGTCCATTGTAGTCATTACTTAAGATTCTTTTCAGCGTCCCTTCAGCCCCAAGCTGTAACCCATTTCAGTCATTTCCCTCTACCTCTTTTCATATTCTCTTTCTTTCATCTTGCTTTCCACCCTCTCCTAACAATTGATTCATAGTGCAAACTGCTAGGTTTTCCTCCATTTACACCTTTCAAACCTTTTTACTGTTCCGTTGCAGCGCTCAATGACCTCACAGGTCCCAGTGCCTGGCCTTTGGTCTAAGTTTTATATTCCATTTCATTCCATTCCATAACTACACCCAAGCTATGGCTGACAATACTAACAGCATCCATACCGATTCATCTCTCTCCAGGACTGCATCCTCATAGGCCACCTGGAATTCTGCCACAAGCATCCACGTTACTGGGAAAAGCCCAATGAATTCTACCCAGAGCATTTCCTGGACGAGAACGGGAAGTTCTGCGCGAAGAAAGAGGGCTTCCTTCCCTTTGGCATAGGTCGTAGGATATGCATCGGGGAGGCCTTGGCTCGCATGGAACTCTTCTACTTTATCACGGCCCTGATACAGAATTTCACCTTCACCGTGCCGGAGGGCGAGACACTGACCACCGAGAAGAGCACTTCTGAGAGGATCTTTGCTTTCCCAACTTCTTTCAAGATCCTGATTACTGAAAGGACATAGGTTCATTTACGACTGTCTTTTTGTCTGAAGGGAAACGAACTTTTTCGTAATTTTCTGTTGTCAAAATTTTTGTGAAAGACTGTCTGGCTCAAATAACGGGTAGGTGAATGGTTTCACAAAGATAACTGGGTATGAAATTAAATTTGCTGGTAATTTTCCACTTTCAAATTTTTTGTGAAAAACTGTCTGAACTGGAGTTTGAAATAATAGGTGTCATTTCCCATTTTCAATTTTTTTGTGAAAAACTATTTGACTCGAAATTTAAAATAATAGGTAGGTGGAGGGGTTCTTAAACGTAACTGTATATGTAATGAACTTTTTTGTAATTTTCTATGTTCAAAAGTTTTGTGAAAAACTGACTCGAATAATAGGTAGGTAAATGGTTTCATTTATCAATTTTTTTTTTTAGCAAAACTACCTCGAAGTTTAAAATAGGCGGTAGGTGTGAAACGGCTTTCATAACGATAACTGTGTACACATTACGCACATGTATGGCCAGAAAAGTGCGGTAGATTTCTGAGAAAAACCTAATCTAATTCTAAAATTTATCCTAATGAAAAGTTACTTAAAAATTATCAAGGATTACTATAAATTACTGAAGAAACACTGAAATTAAATTGATTTTCCATCCTGCCTTCTACAATTCTATGTATGATGTGGTTTTTCGTATAAAATTCGATGCCGTTCTTACAGAAAAAGGCGGCAGTTTGGAAAAAAAAAATAACTGCAAATCTGATTATACTGAACGCGTAGTTATAAAATTACAGGGAGGAGCTAGGAAAATATTCTTAACAGAAAGGATAGTAAAGTTACAGTTAATTGATTTTCTTTAATCTTTTCAAAAAGAGGAAAAATTACAGAAGATTATTAATACTGAAAAGGGATTTAAAACACTATACGGTAGTCATTATGGACGATAATAGTTACTGGGAAACTGATGATGATAATAAGTTTAAAACACGGATGACACGACAAAAGAAAGACAGCGTTCGTATATAAAGAGATTCTAGGTTCCGTAAGAATGTACATCAGTTCAGTGATGTATTATAACGCTTAAATAATACTCATTCTCTTTTGAAAGTGGTCCAAATAGAACGAACACTTAAACGAATGGTTAATTTATGCACATAATTCTCCGCTAAAGCCACAGGAAAAGCTTGAAAAGAAACGACACATCTTCGGGGCAAAACACATCTTTGTGCCTCGAAGATGTGTTAATTACACGGAAGTACTCGGAACCCTGTCGTTTCTTTCAAACTTTTCCCGTGGCTTCAGCTGATAACCAAATCACGTGCATATTTTTGTGATTTTTTTTATATAATTCTGCATGAAAATTAGTCAAATTCATAATGTTGACTGTCATCCTCTGCCGCTGGTTTGGCAAGACCGGAGGTCCTCACCAGCCTCCCTAATCCATTTCACACATAATCGATCTTACGGCAAGGGACCGTCCTGGTTTAAACCAGCTTAATTGAAACCAACCCTCCCTTCAACAACCTGGTCGTGCCGGCCTCATGTCGCCAGCTACATGATGAAATGATGTATCACCGGAAGCATTCGATTGCTTGCCGTGTTGCAAGGTACGCGCAACTGACTGCTGCCATGTGTTGCCATGGATATGCTGTTGCCGGTCTTCGATTATGCAGAGGTCTGAAAAGTTTTGGAGTCGCTATATAAGTTATAAGAGTTCCTGTCTCATCATCAGCTGACGTCGTAAGGTAATCACTCAGTTACAGGTACAGTTCACTAACGTACGCTGCATGAAGTAATTAATGATAAAGCTCATAACAAAACAGTGACACTATAAAGCATTTTACTGTATAGCAACAGTAAATAATGCATTTCTGTTAAGAGTAAGCGCATGATGCACAGGAGGCATCAAATGTCAAAAACAGAAAGAGAAAGTGGCAAGTAAAACACAGTAACGTAAAGCAAGGACTCGTAAGCGGCAATTAACGTTAACATATTCAGCTGAATAGCTACAGGAGTACTAAGTAAGAGATATCGTGTACTGGGTACGTATACAGCATCCTAATGGCAGCGGAGACCACTACTCAAGGGACCTCTAAACAAATCAGAAAGAAGGACAGCAACAGCAACACATATCAGAAAGAAGGACAGCAACAGCAACACAAATCAGAGAGAAGGGCAACAACAGCAACACAAATCAGAGAGTAGGGCAGCAACAGCAACACAAATCAGAAAGAAGGACAGCAACACAAATCAGAGAGAAGGGCAGCAACAGCAACACAAATCAGAGAGAAGGGCAGCAACAGCAACACAAATCAGAGAGAAGGGCAGCAACAGCAACACAAATCAGAGAGAAGGGCAGCAACAGCAACACAAATCAGAGAGAAGGGCAGCAACACGAATCAGAGAGAAGGGCAGCAACAGCAACACAAATCAGAAAGAAGGACAGCAACACAAATCAGAGAGAAGGGCAGCAACAGCAACACAAATCAGAGAGAAGGGCAGCAACAGCAACACAAATCAGAAAGGACAGCAACACGAATCAGAGAGAAGGGCAGCAACAGCAACACAAATCAGAGAGAAGAGCAGCAACAGCAACACAAATCAGAGAGAAGCGCAGCAACAGCAACATAAATCAGAGAGACGGGCAGCAACAGCAACACAAATCAGAAAGGACAGCAACACGAATCAGAGAGAAGGGCAGCAACAGCAACACAAATCAGAGAGAAGAGCAGCAACAGCAACACAAATCAGAGAGAAGGGCAGCAACAGCAACACAAATCAGAGAGAAGAGCAGCAACAGCAACACAAGTCAGAGAGAAGGGCAGCAACAGCAACACAAATCAGAAAGGACAGCAACACGAATCAGAGAGAAGGGCAGCAACAGCAACACAAATCAGAGAGAAGAGCAGCAACAGCAACACAAATCAGAGAGAAGAGCAGCAACAGCAACACAAATCAGAGAGAAGCGCAGCAACAGCAACATAAATCAGAGAGACGGGCAGCAACAGCAACACAAATCAGAAAGGACAGCAACACGAATCAGAGAGAAGGGCAGCAACAGCAACACAAATCAGAGAGAAGAGCAGCAACAGCAACACAAATCAGAGAGAAGGGCAGCAACAGCAACACAAATCAGAGAGAAGAGCAGCAACAGCAACACAAATCAGAGAGAAGGGCAGCAACAGCAACACAAATCAGAAAGGACAGCAACACGAATCAGAGAGAAGGGCAGCAACAGCAACACAAATCAGAGAGAAGAGCAGCAACAGCAACACAAATCAGAGAGAAGAGCAGCAACAGCAACACAAATCAGAGAGAAGCGCAGCAACAGCAACATAAATCAGAGAGACGGGCAGCAACAGCAACACGAATCAGAGAGAAGGGCAGCAACAGCAACACGAATCAGAGAGAAGGGCAGCAACAGCAACACAAATCAGAGAGAAGGGCAGCAACAGCAACACAAATCAGAGAGAAGGGCAGCAACAGCAACACAAATCAGAAAGGACAGCAACACGAATCAGAGAGAAGGGCAGCAACAGCAACACAAATCAGAGAGAAGGGCAGCAACAGCAACACAAATCAGAGAGAAGCGCAGCAACAGCAACACAAATCAGAAAAATAGGCGATCAGGCACACAAATGAAAGAACACAAACTAAATCACATATTAGATATTAAATGTTCAAATCAATGCCACTAATTATCACATAATGGGAGCAACAACTATCACATCTTCAGAACTTCATGGAACGATCGGATGATGCAATACTCTAAGTGAACTCATTACACGACAAATGTCTTCCAAACAAGCTGCACTGTACAAACTTTATTTAAAAATAAATACTGAACTCTTATCGAGTTAGTAGACTAAGTCTTATTGATGGCACCGTGAGATCTTTCAATTTTTTTACTTACTTGAGAAAATAACCACAGTGTAGGTCCTTCGAAGGGGAGACTAAGGCTAGAGGGCTGTAGTTTCGTGAGGGAAGCAAGTAGATCAGTCACCCTTTGTAGTTACTTGGACGGAGCAGAAAGGTAGCCGACAGTCGACCTGAGAACGGAAAAAAATTTTATGACTAAAAATGAAAATCCAAAGACAGTCCATCTTGGTGAAGCAATGACATGTATCTTTCCAAATGTGACAGATTTTTAAGATGCTTTGCATATTTCCTACATTCAGTTACTGAAGCGGTAATTGAAGCTCGGAAACAAGGATTTCATATTTGGCGGTTTATCATGCGGGGTTGTGAAAAAGATGCTTCGGGTGTGTACGTCTAGGAAAAATACAAATTCCTCTAAAATTTGTCAATTGTTCCCACGAGGATAAAACACTCGTCTTTTAATCGAGATTTACTTTAAGGTGGGAGGAACTGTCCCAAGATCACGATCGGTGTTGGTCTTCCCAGTGAGAGAACTGTTCCCCCCATTAATATCTTATGGGAGATCGCACACACTCATGCACATACCCCCCCGGAATCTGGGCACTTCCGGCACATCCGTTCAATGTCCTATCATGCGATTTCCATGTGCTCAAACTATGATCAAATAGTTCTCTTGTATCCGACTGATCAAATTCCAATGTCAGCACAACTGCACCTGCTGTCAGAGCCACTGACAGGTCATCACATATCTCACTGTTGTTCAAAGAGAACCTAGACTTAATATACATACATACATACATATATATATATATATATATATATATATATATATATATATATATATATATATATATATATATATATGAAATAGATTCAAACCGTTTTCAGCCTCATTTCTCCGTTTTCATACGCTATGTGACTTAGTTTCATATATCTTATATTTTTATATTATAAACTTTGGGTCACTTGAGCAAACTACAGAAGGGAGTGAATTGAAAGCGATTTCGTTTTAGAGTTTAGAGGGTAAGACAACTTTACATTGTGGCTGGCTTTCATAAAAAGACCTTCGACATAAAAAAAAATCTCTTTTAAAAAAATCTGAATCTGTACGATTCCACAATTTTGTATCAACAGCTTTTAGGTGATCTATGAAGTTTTGGTTACGAAGCCAAGCACTAGAGCACTTTTAGCCACTCAGTGCTTAAGGCAGTGAAAGGAGGTAGTTGGAGTCACTGGCAGGCTGGCTGGATGAAAGGTAGCTGGAATGGGGGTAAAGTAAGTCTAAAAAAGGGTATTACCCCGGTATGTATCCACCTACTCTGAGGTGCTAGTACTAAACATGGTGGAAGCTCCTTGAGACGCCGTGTTTATTACAAGCCCCTCGGGGATCAAAGTATTATATACACCCACTTCTGTATTGTGTGGTCAACAAATTGTATTAATAAAAGACATCTTCATGTGGCCGTCTACTTTACTTAGCATGACTTCACCCTGGACTTTAACGAAGGTGGATACATACCGGGTTAATACTCTAAAAAAAAAAGTGGGTGCAGCTAGAGGCTGCAGGGGATCCGCAAACACCTTTTACTATCCATTTCAGGGACTGCGAGTCATTGTTTTCCTCAAATATCTTTCAAACTAATTATTTGATCGAAATGGTACTTTGACACAGTGTACGAGACACCTCCTGCTAAGCTTTGGTAGTATAGTGCATTGTCAAATGGTTTCAGTTAAGGCGTTTACTCGTGACTTACATGGTGTTGCCAAGCATCGCCAAACTATGCATTCGAACATCCTTTATCCCCATCCTGTCCCTCCCCCTCCCTTCCCCTCCTCATCCCTCCCTCAACTCGCTTTCCTGTCTATGGGAATTAGTCCTGCTGACTCATATGACTTTGCCTTTAAAAGTTAAGAGTAAACGCCTTAACTAACACCATTTGACAATGCACTATGTTACCAAAAATTAGCGGGAGGTGTCTTGTACACCATGTCAGAGTACCATTTCGATCAAATAATTAGTCTGAAAGATATTCGAGAAAAACGATGATTCGCAGTCCCTGAAATGGATAGTAGCAATGCCTACAGTGCACTACTCCACTACTGTGAACAGCCTTTAGTGACTATGTTAATCAGATTATGATTAATGAAATGTAAACTTGAGTGACTTTTCGTCCAATGCGCAGCCAGAAATATGCACGTGGACAAAAGCTCTTTTAATTTTGCTTAGTTTATACTTCACTCCTCGACCAAAATTATCACTACACTGATCTTACAGTTAAAAATTTTGAATTCTTATATGCACTCAAAATATCAAAAACTTGTGCAATACGTTGATGGAATCACGGTGTGTATTGACCAGGATCCAGAGAAGTCCTCTGACAAATGCCAGCAGTATCGAGGTAAGCAGTAATACAAGAAAAAAAAAAGAAAGAAAGCACGAAAAATTAGTTTTTTGTTTTGTAAGGATTATTGGTGGCCAAACGCTAAGAAACAACAAAAACATTAATCTGGAAAGAAACTGTTTTCAAATTTGCAGGCACGTCTAAACCACGATCCAGGATGGTGTGTGGGAAGCTACACGGTATATCAAAACGCAGAGCAGGTGGCGCTTTCTAACCTGCGGTGCACAGACCTCGTCCAACTCTTCGAGATCTTGCTGTAGTGACTTCATTCTATTTGACTTTAAATGAGGTATACGTATACTTAAAAAAAAAAAAAATCAAGTCATGTGTCATCACCCTACACAACAAGAGTGTAGAAGATAGATTTAAGCCAAAGACCAAGCGCTGGGACCTATGAGGTTATTCAGCGCTGAAACGGAAATTGACAGTAAAAAGGTTTGAAAGGGATAACAGGAGGAAAATCTCGCAGTTGCACTATGAATCAATTGTTAGGAGAGGGTGGAAAGTACGATGGAAGAAAGAGAATATGGACCGAGGTACAGTAAAAGGAATGAAAGGGGTTGCAGCTAGGGGCCGAAGGGACGCTGCAAAGAACCTTAAGTAATGCTTGCAGTGCACCGCATGAGGTGCACTGACGTCTACACAATAATGACCTGCAGAAATTATTAAAAAAAAGAAAACTCGTATGCGAACGAAATGGAGCTATTATCATTTCATCATTATTAAGTAGTATTACAAGGTTGCTTAAGTACATTCCCAGATACTTCACGAGGCTCCCACGAAGGAACTGTTCGAAAACGAAAGGCGTAGCCAGAAAAGGGTAAAGTTCAAGAAATTCGAAAGCTGCATGGAGAGACCTGAGGGAAGAGATGAAAAGTAAAGGGAAAAAGACAATGCAGCTGGTGGTCCTAAGGACACAGCAAGGAACCATTATGAAAGTCTACAGTGACCTGCCTAAGGCACACAGTCAGTAGGTGGTACCCCTAACGGAGAGATGACAGGAGAGAAAGTATTGTCATAATACTAAATGCTTTGCTTCAGTGTCGTATTCTTCTCTCGCTACAAAAACATTTCTTGAATTTTATGAGTATTTGTGTGTTAGTGTTTGTTATTTTCTCCTCGTAAACATCATCTAATACACAATTACGAACAGGATGCAGTTCATTTTTAACCTGTGATTTGTTAATCTTTCATCGTTGCACGTACAAATAAACGCAGTATATATCTGAAAGCATTTGAATATAGTGTACCACTCTCTCTCTCTCTATGAATCATTCTGGTACGCTTCTGATTGAGTTTTCTATAAAGCTTGTCGGAAATATGACAAAATAATAAAACCTAGAAAAATTGTTATAGTGTAACAATCATGAATCCAGACATAGATTTATATATTCACATACGAAGACTGAAGTGCATTTCACTATTTTACCGCGTTACGAGGCGACACTGATCTGCTCACCTGATCGATAGTGAAGCACCCGAAGGGGAGGACGCTCGGTGGGTGACATTTTGTTTTGCTTCGAAGGGGGTAAATGTTTCTCCAGGTCTCTTCCACCGTCACACGCAGAAAACATATCAACTATACAAGTCAACACTAAGATAATAATAATATACTATCAACCAGACACCCAACTGACTGAATCATTCAACTGAAGAACGTCCTCGTTACATTTTTCCAAAAAATTTCTGCGCCAGTTTACTGCTGTCATTGTGTATTTCAACTATCTAATACATTTAAAATGTATTAGATACAGTAATAAATGCAATAATATATTCCCATAATTTCCCTCTTAGATCTGTGTCAAAATTATGATATATTTCGAAATCATAGAATATAACGTTGCAGGGATTTTACTTCTTTCCCATATCAACGAACACTGACATTTCATGTGAATGCAAATCGCGTTCTTGCTTCTCCTCCCTACGTCAGTGATTCAGAGTTTGATCAACACGATTTTTATTTTATTTCTGTTACACCACAACGGAATCTAAAGCTCTCTTTTTAATTTTCTGTGAAAGAAAAATATTGAGATGGCTTTGTCCGTCCGTCCGCACTTTTTCTGTCCGCCCTCAGATCATAAAAGCTACTGAGGCTAGAGGGCTGCAAATTGGTATGTTGATCATCCACCCTCCAATCATCAAACATACCAAATTGCAGTCCTCTAGCCTCAGTAGTTTTTATTTCATTTCAGCTTAAAGTTAGCCAAATCGTACGTCTGGCACCACTATAGGTACAACAACACAGGCCACCACAGGGCAGTGGCACAATCCTCATTGGACGGGTGGGTATCGTTCTCGGCTAGCACTCTGCTGGGCCCGCGTTCGATTCTCCGACCGGCCAATGAAGAATTGGAGAAATTTATTTCTGGTGATAGAAATTCAATTCTCGTTATAATGTGGCTCGGATTCCACAACAACCTGTCGGTCCAGTTGCTGGGTAACCAATTGGTTCTTAGCCACGTAAAATAAATCTAATCCTTCGGGCCAGCCCTAGGAGAGCTGTTAATCAACTCAATGATCTGTTAAACTAAAGTATACTTAACAGGGCCGTGGCTTAAAGTTTCATGGGGCGCGGCTACGAGTTTCATGGGCCGTGGCTGAAAGTTTCATACAGCATTATACGCTGTAAAGAAAACTCGATTGCGCCGAAGAAACGTCGGCGCATTTTTTATTGATTTTATTTGTCACACCAGAATGGAATCTAACGCTCTCTTAGTCTTGTAACGTATTTGCAGTTCTATCCCGCTTGCATGATCAATCGCTCGGGCAATATTGTTGTTGTTGACTGAGTTGGCTTTATGCCAGCACGGCTCTTGCTCACAGAGCAGCCCGGAAGGTTGGGCAAGTTGATCATGCAAATTTATGTATACATGCCTGTCCTAAAAGTAAATTTTTTTTATCTATTCAAAAATGTCGTGGGCTTTTCCCGGAAAAAATCTCAATGCTTTAATGTAGTTCAGTTGGTCCTCTAACTTTATTGATTAGTGACAAGAACATAAAAATGGTTCCATCATAAATACATACATTACGTGAACCATTGCCATTGCCGATTTGTTAAGAGTTATTATCGTCAAATTTAAGTGGTATGAACATCCAACCACATTACATACCTTCCAAAACCATGAAAAGGCTGACTCGACGAAAGATTCCTTTTAAACGAGAGGCGAAGAGTGGAACAAAGCAAAGTGAAAGAAGTTGGACAGCAATGTGTTTGAGAACTCTGGGGTACGTTGTGAAACCCCTTCAAGGCCGTTTCCAGTGAGCTTCACGAGGCATAATTTACGACTGTAATATTCCATCACCCCGGACAGGGATGGAACAACCCCCACGGGGGTCTGGATGGAGAGAATGCATTAAGGAAAGTGTTCTCAGATGTTTGGTGTTAAATGTTTTTTTAAACAAAACTGCTGCCGTTTTTTCCCGCAAAAAAGTCTTAGAGACTGAAGGGGATTTGATTTTATTATGCACAAACTCGCCAATCTCCCGAGAAGCGAATATACCAGGGCATTTTATGAAGGCATATTCACAACATGCGACAAATATCTGTGATTTTTAAAATACGAAATGCTACACATATTCATTTTAGTCTGGTATGTATCGTGAATACAAAGTTAGTTTTCATTTCCTATCGAAATTTCTCGTATTTTCAAGAATGATCGTGTTCATATTGTCCGGTTAAAAATAAATATAACTCGGTACTATCAGAGCTGTTCGGCGGTTTTGGTGAAATTCAGTCGGACTGAAACTAGGTCGACGGCTAATACTCTGGCAGGGTAAGTCCATAACAAAATGCAAATGGGACAGATTGATAGGATGTTCCCATTCCAGATGGGAGATGAACGGCGAGTCCCCTGTTTCTTCCCTAGACGGAAGGAGATATTATTACCGATCTACTAACACAAAATATCGTTTGCAATTTCAGTTTAAGAAATTTTGTAAACTTATCCAGATGTTTAGTAATGGAGTAAAACCCGCTACTGCAAGTTTTTCAGGTTTTCTTTAATTCAAGATTACTAACCTCCTTCAAATTCAAAGGATTTCTAAGATTATTTCAGAATTTTCTCAAACTACCCTTCAGGTGTAATGCCCATTACCTTAGTTTTCATCTTCATTTTGCAACAAATACGTCTATTTATTAGAATTTTTCTGCCCTTATAAAAATAAAGTGCTCCGACAATCCATCGTTGAATAGAACAGAATATAGAATTTAGGCCAAAGGCCAAGCGCTGGGACCTATGAGGTCATTCAGCTGAAACTGAAATTAACAGTGAAAAAGGTCTGAAAGACGTAACAGGAGGAAAACCTCGGTTGCACTGTGAATCAACTGTTATGAGAGGGTGGAAAGTAAGAAATAAAGAGATTATGAACGGAGGTACAGTAAAAGCAATGAAAGGGGTTGCAGTTAGGGGCCGAAGGGACGCCGCAAAGAGCCTTAACTAACGCCCCTGGTAATGCCTACAGTGCACGGCATGAGGTGAACCGACAGCATCACCCCCTGCAGGGGACAATCCATCATTGATCGCTATTCCTATCATAAATTTAATTTGGTTAACTTCCGCTAAAACCTCTCACATTATTACTGAATACTGCACGTCATTATAAGGTATTATATTTTTCCTATAGCCTACCTGTGCTTTGTGCTTAAACCTTTTGATCTAGCATCTGATATCTAGTCAAGCCCAAGTCTAAGGCTTCATTATCGTCTGTAATTTTAAGTAAATCTAGGTAGGCTCACTTTGATCTGCACCCGCTTTTTCAAGTAATGATTTTATTCCATTCCGAGTTACATTACGAAGGTCAGTGGAACAGTTTTAACATCTGCCTAGTTCGTGTCAAGCGCTCTTGACGACAACAACTACCTCAGCAGCATCACTTCATATTTTCCGAAATAGTGATCTTTGTTACAAGAAATTGGCTATTTTGAATTCATGAAATTTCATTCATTCACAGAAGGTATGAACTAAAACTTTCCAACGGTTAAAAATAAATTTGTGCTGAACTGTTCTCAGAATTTTATGGTTAAACTTATACTCGGAGTCACTTATTTTCATGTTTTTACTGCGCTGGTTCCTTAACAGCGACGTCCTCGTAGCATGTAGTATTGTTTTCTTAACTCTTATTTTTTGACAAACACGTACAACCCCTATTTAAGTTATACAATTAAACAAAATCTTATAAAGGACAGGTAGCCTGTGAAACCTAATAGCTGACAAAACATATATATAAAAAAAAAACACAGGTGACTAACATCAGAGTGTACCAGATCCTTATATCGTCATAGCTTCTACCTTTCAACAATGTTCGCCACCATATTTGCACTAAACTGTAGCAAGACCTTTTAGAATTATCATTTACGACACCTTCTGGTTATATTCTTTTATTATTAGGCATTAAATAATTATTTTTTTTATATCAGATTATTAAGAAATATTCTTTAATAATAAAGAATACTGACAAATTTATATCCTCACTGATCAAAACTCATGATGAAAAAGAGACTAATGCATGACCTAAATTTCAAAGGCTGGGCGTTTGCAAATTTTGAATACGAGCGTAAACATTACCTCAAAACATTAAATTAATTAAATGTTCACGCACCTGCTCAATATCATTAGACCCTCTCCACATTTCGTTATTTGATTAGGCTTCATAAGTATATATTAATGTCTGAGAACTGTCTGGCAGCGAATACATAAGCAATTTCTTCCTATATCCAATTTGCATATGAAATTCTTGCAGGTCTAACCTGCAATTTTATTATTATTATTATTATTATTATTATTATTATTATTATTATTATTATTATTCTGGAGATGAACCCTATTCATATGGAACAAGCCTACAGGGACCACTGACTTGAAATTCAAGCTTCCAAAGAATATGGTTGTTCATTTGAAAGAAATTACAGATGATTTTAGAAAATACAGAAAGAAAGGATCAGTTCATTACAAAAAATGATAAATTAACACAAGCGTCAATAAATTATTAAAAGTACAAGGAGAATTGTTTTAGAGTAGTAATGTTTTTAGGGTAGTAATGTATTGTATCTTCGCTTGAAATTTTGAGGTATTAAGATAAACAGTATTGCTCCCTCTACAAGGCGTCCTATACTCTGAACAACTCCCGAAAACTTCAGTACGCTTCTTTTCTTCTGTATCGAGTAAAGTTTTAAATATCCTGAGGAACATAAACCTTTAAAAGGTAAAATCAAGAATAAAAAATACTATAAGCAAGCGTGCAATACAGCAATGTTGTAAGCAATGCAAATAACAGGCCAAAATAACAAGACGGACATTTTTCTTTCAAATTGGGTACACTGCATTCTATTGGACTGCTAATCAAGAATATAAATGGAAAGTGACAATCTATTGTAGTTTACTTCCAAAACAACATTGTGCAAGCGATAAATACCATCAAAATAGCAAGCTATAGACCCAGCATTTTTTATGGGACCAACAAGGCTTTCTTTCATATTGGACTGGTAATCACTAACATGAATGAAAAAATTAAATACATTGCAATCTGGGTGCAATATGGCAATGTTTGCAACAAAACTTATATGTCTTGCTCATTTTTATTTTTATTTTCCATTCACTTATTCCTATCTATACTTTACTCATATCCCACTTATTCCCAACTGTATGGTAAGGTTGAAGCTGCAGAAGCTACAGATGAGAGTTCACGTGTGCAATTGTGTGGGCACCCACACTGGGTGTCTTGGACACACCAGGAACACCAAAAGGGCCTGCATAATCACATGCACACAGCCTGCCACAGCAATAACAAATTATAACCCACAACCTTCTGTGCCTGAACCCCTTGTTGTATGTGCATGAGCCACGGATTGTGTATAGGTAAGTCACACATCAACAATCCCAGAATCATACATGCACAAAACGATAAAGTAGCGCCGACTCTTCTCTCTGCACCACAACCGAGGTATGAAAAGAGTTAGAATCCATAAAGTCCTCGTGTTTTGAAAGTATGCTATGCTGGGAGATGTTTGTCCAGGAGCACGCTCAGAAAACCCCGGTCAACCCTACCCACTGCAGATGTCTTGCCACAGGTGAGTGAATGCCATCACCAATCCCTGAAGAGGGAAGGCACTCACTCAAAGTACAACAGAACGTGTGAGAAAACTTTAGAGACTTCTTCCCAAGGAAGGAGGGGGAGACAGAGGAGGTAAAGGAGGAGAAAGAAGATATGACTTGCATCTTCACATTACCCCATCTATGAGTTTGACTGTACTGGACTACAGTAGAAGAACATGAGACAGGAAGCAGCATTGGATCTCCTCTACATACCTGACCAGAAGTACAAACAAGGGAAGAATCTGAGACAGTCCTTGTGTCTTGGAAATAAATGGGAAGATATGGGTTCAAGAGCATGCTCAGGGAACCCTGCGCCAACCCTACCCACAGCAGACATCCCTCTAAAGGATGAGCAACCCCAAAAATGGGAAAGCGCTTACTAAAGCTCCAACAGAACTTCTTATGAGACAGCTTCTGAGACTATTCTTCTTCTTCCCACAGATGGAAGAAGGGGCTGATGATGAGGAAGGGACCAACAATAAGGAGGGAGAATATACATCTTGTGCTTCTTCACCCTACTCCATCCACAAGTCATACTCCACTATGGGAATAGAATAGGAGCAGAAGGGGCCTGTACTCATCGCCAAGCAAATGCACATGGATCAGCACAGTTGGAGACCATACTGGTCACCTACCTTACGATGGTTACAAATACCAAGGGCATAAACTGGCTAAGACCCCACTTACGTTTTTTGCGTCTTCATTATTAACTTTTCTTATTAAAATCCACGTTGAAGAAAAATGCAAACACCATAAAAAATTAAAGGAATTTCAACTGAAGGTCCAAAGACAAAGACTCTTGTTTGTATACTTAATGAATTTATAAATGACTGAAAAACTTTGGTATACATATGCTCCTCTAATTACGAACTTTCAACTTATGAACTTTCAGAGAAAAAGAATCGTGGTCATAAATTAAATTTTGTTCGGAACACTCAGGCTGCCACCCATAGATTCAAATATTGTATTATATGCCTCGGCTTTGTTACAATTTCTGCCACTACCCACGCTGGACAGCACCGTAGCTGACACCAGTATGCTAGTTAGCTGTCCCAGACTCCCAAGCCTAAGCAAGTGGTTAAGACATCATCTCTTGTGCCCCGATTTATTCCTGTGATTTTTTCGTGAAATACGTTGTGCATCCGTTATATATCATGAGTAATGGCAAGTGTAAAGCAAGGAAAAGGCTAAAATCCTTTTCGATAACATGATGAGAGAGGAAACCTCCTCTGAGAGGGCCAAATACCTCTCCAAGCTTTCAGAGTAGGCCGTCAATGTGATAGGAGTGTTGGTCAAGGGAGGCCTCTCCCTGAAGGGGATAGAATAACCCTCCTTGAGCACTTTCACTACCCACTGGTCCGCCCCTCTTGAACTCCATCTCTCCCAGAGGAGAAGGAGCCTTGCACCCACTGGGGCATGGAGGACTGAGGTCTCACTTGTGGGTTGAAGATTTAGTTGATGACTTCTTGATGGCTCAAGGTGTGAACCTGACTGATCCTCTGGGCCTAGATTGAGGTCTCTGTCTGCCCCACCGAAAGGGCCTAGAAAGCAGAGGAGAGGAAGTCCTGGTGGGAACTGTGGACCAGTCTCTCTGTCACTTCATTGACTGCGTCAGGAGACCCTGTGTGGACTTCTTATGAAGGTTAGAAACAATCTCACTAACGGTTGTCTGTGGGAAAAGATGATGTTTGTCTAGCGGGGAAAATAAAAGCGCTGACTTTTGGGACAAAGTAACACCTTTAGACGTAAAAGAAACCCAAAGTTCCCTTTTCTTGAGCACACCCATTACGTAAAGCAAAATAATCTCCTGCGAACTGTCCCTGACTGCTTTGTCCACACAGGAGAGAAAACCTAGAAGTTCTGACGAGTAATCAGGCAGAAGCGATGGCTCCTGAACTTTCTTGGCAAGAGTGCCTACACACCAGTCCATGAAACTTAACACTTTAAAAGTCTTAAAAAGACTTTTCAGGAGGTGGTTCATCTCTTGTGTCGAAAAGAAGACCTTCGCTGATAGTAGTGTGGATCTACGGACTGCGTCAATGAGACCAGAGAAGTTCCCCTGGGAGGAGGCAGCCACTCCCAAAGAAGGAGCTTCCCCAGTAACATAAGATAAGTAGCGAGACCTAGAAAGACGAGAAGCCAGTTCTCCACTTCACTAAGGGCCTTCTTGGATGAGGACAAGAGAACCAACTTGGGTGGTCCAGCAGTGTCTGAAGGCTGACTACTCATCATGAAAGATGAAGCTGTGGATGAAGGAGTTGCAGGCAAGAAGAATTCGGAGAATTTCTGGAGTAAAGACTTCAGAAGTGACGCGTAAGGAGTCATTGGAAAATCTTGATCTAAATCCTCTTCTGCAGACGAAACCGAAGACAAGGGGGCATCCGATGGAGGTGCCTTAGCAGTGGATGGTCAGTGAAGAAGTAGCAGAATGTTATCCAACTTGAACTGAACCACAGCTAAAGCTGAATCCAAATTAGAAGTGGACTGATAATTCGTCGCCGAACTAGATGAAGCTGGTTCTTGAAGCTTAGAGGCCAATGTCAAAACACTGGTTGGTTCCCCCGAAGCACTGGCAACAGGTGGAGGAGATGGTGCACTACGATGAGTTGGAGCTCTACCGCGAGAGGGAGCGTCAGGGAAGTCAGGCGCTCAAGTACGCTTGGGTGCTTCAGGCAGCTTGTGTGCTATAGGCAGTTCGGGCGCTACAGACAGCTCGGGCGCTTCAGGAGGCTTAAGCGCTGCAGGATTAATTGAAGGCAGGCATTCAGGTAATATATGGCACTCGGCCACTACTGAGTGCTCGCTCGAATCCAGGCGCTTAGACAAAGAACTTCGTTGTACACTAGAAGCGGGGCACTTGGAATCAGAAAGAAGGCGCTTCTTAGATGAAGAAGAGTGACTCAAAGCTCATTCCTGGCATCCAGGAAAGGAGAAATGTTCAAGGCTGTCCCACTTACTGCAAGAGGGTTGAGGACTAAGAGGAGGCTCCCTCAACCTTTTGTTGGGAAGTTGAGCAGCTAGATCCTTGGAAGAAGAACATCTCCTCTGGGGATGAGACTCGTCAGGAACGAGCCACTGATGCCTACGGTACGACGAAGAATCCCCCGAACTAGATGAGAGTTGATGCACGCCCGGGACACCTTTCCAGCGACTGTCTCTTGACGCAACCTGGGATGCAACAGGTTGGTCCAAGGGGGTGACTGCTCGTGGGCAGACCCCACTGACCTCCCTTGGGTTAACAGTATGCCTCCTCTCAGGTTCAGGGGAGTATGGCAGTGACCGATGCCTAGGAGAATCAGCGGACGAACAGCCACCTCCTCCACTAAACACTTCATTTTCACTTTTCTTCTCAAACTTATCCATAAAGACACGCATCAATGCCCCTAATTGGGTAACTGTACCTATCACCATATTAATTCTCTGTTCATATTTATTTTCCACGCTGGCGAAGCGATTGGGCTTGGAAGTGTGAAAATCAGAAGCAGGAGTGGTGGTCTAGGAGTATTTACTGATACAAGGGAAACAGGAACTACAGGAGGAGATACAGCAGGAATAACTACAATATTATTTTTAGCAGTTGTCTGACTAGCTAATTTCTCACTGGCTTTAGCGGCTGCCTTCCTTTTGCAATCTCCCTCTAATTTATTCAAATGATGATTCAAAGTCTTCCATTTACGTTCATCCCAATCCCTGCATTCATCACATGTCAAATCAATGGTACAAACTTGCCCTAGATTTGAAATTTGTGCACAGTTGTCAATCATGAAAAAACAATGCCGAAAGGCTACCATACAAAGAATACTTCACCAGATGGGAAGAAAAAAGTTGTCAAAACCAAGATGCTTAGTCACACGATGTGTGAACAATACCAGCAGCAGAAACAAATTGGTCCATTGGCTTAGTTGTTCCTCTCTGTTACCCCGAAAGTAGGCGGGATCTCGTCACCTACACAAAAACAAAAGAATCACTACCAAGAAATCTCAAAATTTACACTGCCATTCGAGTAGAAACTCTTAGCTAAGTAATTACTGGGTAAGTTACTTATATAAAACTCACATTTCTTTACCTTGCTCAGTCTGTGAGTCTTACTCCCCTCAGCTTTAGCAGAGGAAGTGGTCAAGGCAGGAACAGGAGAATCCTTAGCCAAAGTTAAGTGGTCCAGAAATGCAGAGAAAGACAGGTAACCTGCACTACATCTACAAGCAATCCAGTAAAGCAGTGTAATACCAGCAGCTAATGACAAAGTAGGGGTAAGCAGTGATCAACCAAGAGCATGTGCCATAGTCTCATCTAGGTCAAGTTTGGCTCACATCCAGGTCATCACTCTCAGAGAGTGTGTCCTGGTTGCCTAGCACCACACAACAGCTGCTTTTGGACAGAGCCAGAGGATAATCAACAGAGGAGGCAGGGAGACAAAGGAAGGTGGTCAGGGATAAAGGAAGCAAAAAGGTTTGGTAGTATCAAAGGCTAAGTACAGTACATGTATTACCACCTGACAACATGGATGAACAAATTTAGGCCTTCTTCCGTTTCTTGCCAAATCTCTTTCACTGCCAAGGAGACAGCCAGCATACTCCTTACAGAGAGAGTCAAGTCTGCAGGATCTAACCCTGCAGAATGAACTAAATCAGTGGGGATCAACTGATATAGGACATGAAACAGTCACACACCCACTATGTACTTCACACCTCCATTGTTCTTACTTTTTATTCATACTGGTTGCCAAAACAAACATGCATTATATATACAAAACAGATGGAAGGTTCTACTTGCAAGTCAGGCAGAACATCTACCCTCCAGTAATTAACTACCTTGTTACCATGTTTGTTTTGCATGGGGGTTACTCCTACAAAAAGACGACAGTTCACATTTATGGAGAAATAGAGCTGCAAACTGGACATTCCCTTAAAACTAGGTACAATCAGTCTATTGAGCTGCAAATTACAAATCTGAACGCAAAAAGGCAGTACATACATTGAAATTTCTGTCATATGGCAATGTTGCTTGCAACAAAAAATACCAAGGCTAAAGCTCTGGGGTTTCTAGGAGTCACACTGATGCTTCCCTCAAAACTGGGTATAATATTGTCCAACAGACTGCTAATTACAAGTATGAATTAAAAATTATAAGGTACTGGGATCATGTCAAGATTAGCAAACCCAACATCTCCATGTCAAGAACAGCAAACCCAATGATCCCCATGTAGAGACTGGCCAACCCTTTCCAGTCCGAACTCCAATTCCACATGAGGGCTAGTACTAAACACTGCGAATCAGTGATTCATCTACACTGTTTTGCCATGTTTAGTACTAGTCCCTGGAGGGGTCAAATGTATTTTGCCTTGTTTAGTACTAGCCCCTGGGGGATCAGATGTCTGGTACCGAATTGCTCATGTCTAGAAGAAAGAGCCCGATTATTCCCATGTAAAGAATAACAAACCCAATAATCTTCTTGTAAAGAATAGCGAACCCTACTGCAAGTTGGTTCGCTAATCTTGACATGATCCAGGTACTGAAGTTTGCTTGCAATGGCACTTTGCATTACATTAAGGGGATCATTTACGCACTAGGTTAGGTTAGGTTAGGTTAAAGAGGGCTAAATTAGAATGCAGGTGTACTGTATCCTTCTAATTTCCTCAACTATATGTTTATGCTTAATTATATTCTGTTATTGAAACCATGCCACATTTTTGGTCTTCCCCCTATTTTGTATGTGAAACATAAGTGGTTTGCCAAAAGTTATGTTCTAAAAAGATAAAATATAAGACATGCAGTCAGAAAAATATAAGACTCATATCTTTGGTGACAGTTTCTTCATTATACATTACAATGACCTACGAAAACTGAGTTAGCCTTCATATGTTATTTGGTAACTACCACTGTTGTTAGTAAGCCTTTACACAGCATTGGTAAAAATAGCTAAATCACTATCAATGGCACTGGGTAACATGGTGCTTGAATGAAACTGACTTGTAGACCACTACATTAAACCACCTAATCTATGGTCTATCCAGTAAATTTTATTCTGGAGATCAAAATATGGTTTTCTTATGTTTTATTATGTAATTAGAATGTCTCTGACATTCATTTCAATAGGAAATTAGAAGTTTAAAGATACTGGTCACCCCTTATTTTGTACAGTTATAAGGGCCGATGTGGGAAACCAGGTTTTGGGTGGTGGGAAAGCACATAATGAGTGAAATATTGGGCTGTATTCTAACAATCTAACCTAGGGCAACAGGCCCTTCCCTGGATGGGGAGGCCACCTAACCTAACCTAGAGTACTGTAAATCAAAATAAATAACAGGTTTGTAGCCTAACCCAACCTTACCTAACCTAACCTAGCCTAGGATGCCAAGTCTTAACTGACTGAGGGAGGGAGGGGGTTTACCACCTTGGACCCAACACCTACATAAAAAAGGCCTCCATATCATTAATTCCTACCGTTATAAAGATTCTGGAAACCCTTTTATCATACAATATTTGGGGAAGACAGTAGAAAACCTGGTTTTAGGTTGAGGGGATATACAAAATGAGTGAAATACAGGGATATACTCTAATTTTCTATGATACTTCTGCAAACTCAGATTCTGATGAAGGTAAGGTTAGTTGAACAATTTCATTGACACCATGAATTTGAATTTGGTAATTAATGGGTAGATCCTTTATAACTACTACTTGGCTACTGAAATGGGCATTAGCAACATTCAGAACATGCAGAAAAATTTGAAGTTTTGCAATACCATTAAAGTGATCCAAAGAACGAGAATTACATGGCTACACCAAACGAGTTGTGACTGTGATCTGAAGGTGGTTTTTTCACTCAATACCTGAATTCCAGAATCCCACTTAACTGGTTTAACCTAGGGCAAAAGAACCGCTCTACATACATTTCCAGATTAAATAACTAAAGACGTGGAAAATGAGCTAGACATCCCTGCTCATAATGTACTGGGACAAACAAAATCCAATCTGGAGAACAACTTGTGGGCTAAGTACTGTTTATCAACACACGAATAACTTGGAAAAAGTTATTTGTGAGTTGATAAAAATCCAGTGTCGAGAACTGATAAACTATTAAACTAAAACTCCATCATCTATCCCTTAACACACATATTTCCTGGATCTATTTACACTGCATTGCCATACATATCCTGAACACAAACACTTCATAGTCATTTTTAAATATATTTAAGAAGTGGTGTTTTACTTAAGATATAAATTTATTTCCTACATGGCTTAATTATATTATAAATATACATTATGTAGTCCTTTAATTAACATCGGCGTCATTGACCATAGAGGTCACGACACCTGATAAATTATTCATTCATTCATTCCTACGCCTAACTTACGGCTAAATCAAGCCAATGGCCTTCTGTGAGGTTCTTACACTAATAATAAAATCGTGATCTATTAGGGGAGACTTAAAATTACCATAGTCTACTCTGCATCAGTTGGCCCAAAATTAATCTGGTCTATGTAAAGTAGCTTTTATCCTGGACTTGTGCATATAAAAATAACCCGGCCTGTGTTTAAGCCTACCAGGATTGTGGTTTGGCCTATTTACCGAAAGCTATAAGAGCTGATATCCTGGTGATCTCGGCTTGCCAACATAAGGCGTAGGCTTACGATAGGCTTAAAATGGACGTACATTTGGGCCAAGGATACACCATGACCTACAGAAATATACATATAACCATTTTGAGTCCCGTAACGTCACGTCAAAATTACAATATGAGTTTACACAATTTTTCCGTCATTAAGTAAACTCGACTAGGCCTAGCCTAGGGTAAGCCATTCCCCCCAAATGACATGAAATTATAATTACATAGTCTATAAGTAGAAAATATAGGAGTATAATCGACTTACTTGGAGTAGTGAAAACTGAAAAATGGTTACGTAAAGGAAAGGCTTGCCACTTAATTCATTTAAGTTCAAGGAGAAACTAATCTAGACGGACGTGGACGAGGTGGAAGACAAAACAAGACGAGTCCTCGTTGCCATAGAAACTGGTTCCCTGAGGGCTGACCTGTTATAATTTGAAAGCTTCTTTTACAGCATTTCACTTCTTTATTCTTTTAAACTCTTGTACCCTTACTTAAAACTTCAACTGCGTCTAATGCATTATAATTCTGTAACAGCGTCATGCAACAGATGTCAACAATTTCTCCGAACGGAGTTGAAGGGGTATCTATTACGTTTCCCCAGGAATATTTCTATCATTTATTAGACTTTATTGGTTTTCCATCCTTCGATATAAATTTGTTCATATTTTGAGTAGTATAAATAATACTTTAAATCACCATCATGTTCTTTGTTCATTCTGTTAATACTCATGGTATGTATGTATATATATATATATATATATATATATATATATATATATATATATATATATATATATATATATATATAGCAGTGAATGTTTGTGTGTGTGTGTAAAAAATGAAACAAGAACTTTACACAAACGGAATTAGATCCGGTTAAACCTGGACACACAAAACTAAAATTAAAAGTCCAGGACTGAATTATGCAGTTATTATCTTCAGTATCTGCCCTTACTCTTCCCACAGAGACTAAATACTAGCTCTACCAGACCTTTTGGTAAAAGATAAGATTCTTAGGCCTGGTTTACTGCAGTAAAGTAAAACCACAGCAACAGATCACTTCAGTCAACTAATCACTTAAGCTAAGCTAACTCTCAGTACGTGAATCAACAAACAGTGTATGTAGTATCTCTATTGTGAATATAGAGGGTAAAGTTAAAGGTGGGACTATATAAATAACTAGTCTAACACAAATCATTTAATTACAAAATAAATTTGTATAGTACAAACGAGTATCGAAGTAGATATCTCCCAACAGTGAAATTTAATGAAAAAACTCACTTTGGTATGATCATTTTACAATATATGTTACTAAAATAAAAAAAATAAAAAATAAATCAGTGTCATCAGTCCTTCCAAACCAGAGGTCCAAATCACTAATCTCGACTTTGATTTCCACTTCCCCGTTCGATTGCTGGCCATCTGCGCCTCTTTCATGTCGGAAAAGACAGATTTGCGAAAGTGCAAGTTTGGGTCTACTTATAATTTAATAATCAATTGATGTTCTTAATCGTAGAGAAGTGGAACTGAATAGGGTAACATTTTATTCTTTGCATGAAGGACATATATCGATACAAAAAAAATCAGGAAATAAATAATCATTTAGGGGCTGATTTGTTACTTAGTGACTGGTATTTTTTTTTTTTTTTTTTTTTACAAATAGAGCTAATGAATTTCAGACAAGCTAAACAGGCTGATAACCAGCAATGCACCTAAGAGAAGTTACAAGTGTCGGTAACCGAAAAGTTTGAACATAGTTGAAAAACAAAATAGTTAATGATATACTAATCTAATGAACATCTTGTAATTAGTTTCATACTGCAGTTATTATCAATCAAAAGAAAACATTTTAAAAGCATACCAATAAAAACTCTTAATGTCTTCCTGTGTTGTGTTTAAGGATAGTAAGAGCATGGGCTCCGAAATTCCGAATATTCATGCAAGATTTGCAGGTCAGTCAATAAGCTTAAACATTAAAATGTACTGTGAATGTCAAAGATCAACAGATACCGAATGCTTGAGCACCTGTCTTCTCAAATTCCTGTAGACTGAGACGAAAGGTAATATGAAATTGCGCGTGTTTATGGTACTACCTAAACAGTGAGAAACTATGCTGAATGCAGGCTAAACTGCCCAGAGTCTCTATACACGGCTCTGAAACTGCCCAAACCAAGAAAATCTAGAGAGGACACTAGGTTGTACTAATAAACCTAAACCACACTAACGAATTTATTTGGGAATCACTAAGTGACCACAATAATCAACAGGGGGGACAGCTCCGCTTAACATGCTGTTATAATGGACCAAACTTCCATCTTGATGTGCCCTACTTAGGAATCTCACATTACATCATAAGCAGTTGTAATCCGTTCTGAACACACTAAAATGTACCTGCTGGGATGCATAGTGTAACATAACAACCAGAGGAAATCCTTTTTAGAGAATACCAGTGAGCTTAGATGGAGAATATACAACTGAAGAAAGTACCTTTACGAACCCACAAGTGAAGGCACATGAAGCTACTTTACGGAAATGTCACTAATGAACGACTATTCCTTGTCACAACACTCACAAAATCTTATTGAACAACAAAAAAAGCTGCTTAGACTAAGCATGAACCTCCCGATCGCACGCTAAACAATTTCACTAAAGCCATGGCTTATGGTCACCGTTGCCGGTGATATATAATTACTTCAATAAGATTATAGAAAATTCTTTTAGTCTATATATACGTACAAATAACTCCATGCCTTTACATCAATAAAATATTATATAAAAGACCAAACAAAAACCAGCATTCAAGGGAGACGTCGCTTAAAGAAGACCAGCTGCCCTTACCAACAGAAAAATCCCGCTCACTTCATAAAGAACATCCTCTCTGCGAGAACTCGAGATAGGAGGTAATTAACCTTCACATCCCGCCACTCGGAGAGGAAGCGCACTCTCTCAAGTTTCCTGAACTGGGGCATTCAACCAGAAAGTGCCTCGCAGTCAAGGGGACTACTAGGCAATCGTTAGTGTAGCGCTGGGGATCACCACTCATCAGCTGCATATGCATATACCTGGTGTGCTCTAGACTCGGTCTTCAAAGGGGCTTGATTGGGTAATTGATTTTCGTCTGATTTCCGAGGCATGGAGACACAACAGCAATGATCGTCACCTTCATATATATATATATATATATATATATATATATATATATATATATATATATATATATACATATACATATACAAATGTGTGTGTATATACATAGGCTATATATATGGTAATTCAGTGGTTTCACTTCTTTGTTCTTATTAGCCTGAATGTTTTAGAATGACAGATTTTGCAATATCTCAGAAAGTCATCAATTTAACTGTTACATTTTAAATAGGAGATTTTGGATGAGAGCAAAAAGTGGTACATATTCCTACCTTTCCCTATATATATATATATATATATATATATATATATATATATATATATATATATATATATATATATATATATATATATATATATATATATATGTATATATACTATATATATATGTGTGTGTGTGTGTGTGTATATTATATATATAGATGGAAAGATAGAAAGAAAATAACCTGAACTAAAAGATGAGAAGTTTTTAAAATAAATTCATACAGTCCACACACACTTTATAAAAAAAACATACTTATCTTCCACAAAAACTTTTTTGTATAAAAACTGTTAAAAGGTAGACTACTGATACCGATTTGTAGGCGAAGAAAAATAGCTTCCTCGAGAAGCACAACGAAATCACTTGATTTATGCACACAATCCTCTCGGAGAACGCTGGGAAGAGTTTAATTACCCTCCTCACCTAGGCGTTCGGAGAGGAAATACACTCTCAAGCTTCCCAGACAGAGATACTCGACTGGAATCAAGAGATTAGAGGAATGGAAAGAGTAAAACGGGTGGATAAGGATAGAAATGAGACTGTATGGCGAACTAGAGAACACGAGAGAGTTAGCATGTCTAAGAGAGAGAGAGAGACAGAGAGAGAGACTGTACGGCGAAGTAGAGAACACGAGAGAGTTAGTATGTCTAAGTGAGAGAGAAAGAGACTGTATGGCGAAGTAGAGAACACGAGAGAGTTAGCATGTCTAAGAGAGAGGGAGAGAAAGAGAGAGAGATTGTATGGCGAACTAGAGAAGACGAAAGAGTTAGCATGTCTAAGAGAGAGAGAGAGAGAGAGAGATAGAGAGAGACTCTGTATGGCGAAGTAGAGAAGACGAGAGAGTTAGTATGTCTAATAGCTGATCAAAGATAAAGACAGAGAGAGAGAGAGAGAGAGAGAGAGAGAGAGAGAGAGAGAGAGAGAGAGAGAGAGAGATAACTGAACCAGGAAGGAAGGAAAGCAAGAGAAAATAATAAATGCTGAGAGCTTGCCAGAGGTCAGGTTATTGATGGTATCGATGATGCCGATGACGGTGAAGTATTCATATTGATTTAGCATAAAGTTAAGTGATTTATTAGTCCAATAAATTATTTCCTTTATTTAGTAGGCACATAAAGATGGTGGGAAAAGCGTATATAGTATAGAGGTAATGGCGATAAATCTTCGCTTCCAGAAGCCAATAATAACTAAAACCAGTGAATAAAAAAAGCGCAGACTGCATAGAGAAAAAGAAAAAAAGATAATTTTTTGCTTATATGTGTGTGTGCGTGTGTGTGTGTGTGTGTGTGTGAGAGAGAGAGAGAGAGAGGGAGAGAGAAATTGTGTAGCTAGGTAGTGTAGTGATAGATAGGCTTGCTGAAAATGAATGAAGAAAGTTGAAAACAATTTCAAGGAGAGGAGAGAGAGAAGAACAGTAAAAGAATATATATATATATATATATATATATATATATATATATATATATATATATATATATATATATATATATATATATATATCCACAGACAATGGTATCAGTGATTTTGCACAGTACTGATATTTTTGTTACATGAGGCTTAAACAAAATATGTTGATATGTTTCGGTGGAGCTATAATGTACTTGAGCTTTTTAAGGTTAAATTTAATCACGATGATTATGGCTTTGGCTGCCTGCTGTAACAAAACAGTGTTGTTTTGACAATGCACATCACAGGAGTTGAATATGGGCAAAGGTGTGGCCAGAGTTTGGCAAGCACATTGAACCATAGTAGATGGGTGGTTGTGCAGTCTTGAAAGTAACACACCATGAAGGAGGCAGGTCGTAACACCAGGTAAGGTCAAATTTGACAGGTGCGTAAAATCACTAAACTGCAAAGAATTGGCTTGGTTAACTTGACTAGTTAGGCAGAATGTATTAAAAGTTTAATAATACTTTGCTGAAATTTGTCAAAAGGTTTTTGAGTCTAGATTTTAGTCAAAGTTGTGGACTAAATCTTAAAATGGAGTTTTAAAAGATGTAGGCCATCATAGACAACTTATTTTTCCAGACACTAGCTAATATCCTTTTTCTTTATTCAGAGTATAGTTTCATGATTTGCTTAGTCTAGTAATTTTCATTCATCAGCACACTAAGCTGGTCTTTTTCTATACTTCTAAAATGTATATTTTAAAGGCTGTATGATCTGAGTTTGCTTTATAAAATTTTAAAATTAAATAGCACAGCAGTTCTTCTACATAACTTAAAGAACTTAAAGATCATAATTCAGGTTTAAATGATATTTCTGTACAAAAATTATATTTTTGGTTTTGTTATAGCAAATGGGTAACTCACTTCAAGACACGTGAAATTATTTCCTTATTTCAAAAGCATCGAGGCCTCAGTTTACTTACCTATTAATTTTTTATTCAAAATCAAAGTGCAATCACCTGTCTGCATGTTTAGAAAACTGGATTGATCAATAACATGTTAAAGTTCAACATTAACGCTTTGTTTTATGGTCTTTAAAGTGGAGTTAAAATTCTGGTTTATAAAATATAGAGTTCTCTTTGGAATTCTGTTTTAGGTAATTTATATTTACGCCATCTGATATTCAGTTCAAATGGTAAGATCAACTTTTATTTAGCAGAATAAATTTGACTTTACTCTTTATTGTGTCTAGGCCAGCCCTATGAGAGCTGAAAGTCAGCTCAGTGGTCTGGTTAAACTACTTTCATAATAATAATAATAATAATAATAATAATAATAATAATAATAATAATAATAATAATAATAATAATAATAATACGGTTTTTTTTTAAACAAAATGACAGTTTCAACAGCATTTATTTTTTATATAGTAAACGAGAACTACCTCCTACATATCACTACACCACCGGAAATGAATATCGGTCAATTGCTTGCAACCATCCCAGCGCAAGAAAAGCAATTGATAAGACGAATTGTTGCGTTTACTATGTAAAATAAATGCTGTTGAAACTGCCATTTTATTTAACAAAACCTGTATTAAAGAAGGTCTTTTTCCTAATTTTGCAAATAATAATAATAATAATAATAATAATAATAATAATAATAATAATAATAATAATAATAATAATAATAATAATACTCTTTATTGTTCATTATTACTGAACATTTTTTACTAAGATAGGAACACATTAACCCTAAGGTTTCTTCATTTAACCTGGTAGTGTTTAGAGTATGTCACTGTAAAGAGAGACCTCTACCGCCTATCTTTTTTATTTTTTAATTGCAGGAATAATTTAGAACCCCTTTTGTCCTTTCCTGCTAATCCCCGTTCTCGAGACTTCAATGAAGAGTTAATTATGAAGCCTAATCAAATAAGGAATAGTGTGGGACGGAGCTAAAATATTAAGCAGGTGCTTAATAGATTTCTATGTTTTCATTACCTTGGTGAGTGGAGTTAATGCAGGAGGCATTATAGCTGGGTCGTTCGAGCTAAAAATTTAACACAGATCCTAAATATCATTTGATTTTACTTTGCATTTGAGTGTGTGGTCATTTGTAAAATACTAGAGATGACTGATTTCCAGGAGCTTTATATTTATTTGATGATTTTAATCCTCGTTTTCTTTCCTGAAAGCCAAAGTACAAAAGGGTCAGATGTCATCAAGGCAACGATGACTCCTGAAAGACTGTCAAGGTGCAGTTTGGTAAAAGTATTGTGGTTATTGACAGGAGGACTTTGTATGAAGCGCAGGAGTCTATATATATATATATATATATATATATATATATATATATATATATATATATATATATATATATATATATATATATATCCCTATAAACTTGGTCATTTCATAGTGTTTTTACATCCTACCTATTGGGCAGGAAAAGCATTAGAATTGCAAATACAACAATTCTATAGACTTTTATCTAAAAAACTAACTGGTAAATAAATCTAGCTGACAGATTTAAAACTATACTCTGAAAGCAAAGATGTTTTAAGAGTAACTGGTTTTGAAGAAACTAGGCTGCTTAAGAGTAAAGTAGAATTGTTGACTAAGAAGAACATCCAACTTGAAAAGTTGTGAGAAACTGGAATATTATTCTATCTATTGACAGAAGGAAATTCTATCAAATAGACTAATGTAATAGTTTCGTTATCAATTACCCAAATACAATAATCCAGATGGCTTATATCGAATGTTATTAGATCTCTGCGAGTTTTGATTTGTCAAATTCTTTAAGTTTAACCTCTGTAAAGATCATGAATCCAAATTCTTTGAGTCTGCTCCATAAAGATCGTAGACTCACATTCTTTAAATCTAAGCTCCATAAAAATCTTTAAATTGAAGTCTTTATGGAACTTTAAGAGGGAAATACAGGGACATGTACATGACGCACTTTCTCAAAGAACAGATTTATAAGGCCACGCATTAACTTGAATCAGACTTCTGGCCGTATCAGAAAAGTCTGTATCTAGTGACGAAATGAGGGAAAAGCAAGACTTTAGACATACGAAACTAAATACCTTGAGTATAAAGAACTGAATGTAAAGCTAACTGTACTGTTAAGTATATCTTAGTTTTACCAGACCACCGAGCTGATTAACAGCTCTCCTAGGGCTGGCCCGAAGGATTAGACTTATTTTACGTGGCTAAGAACCAATTGGTTACCTAGCAACGGGACCTACAGCTTATTGTGGAATCCGAACCACAGTATAGCGAGAAATGAGTTTCTATCACCAGAAATAAATTCCTCCAATTCTTCATTAGCCGGCCGGAGGCTCGAACTCGGGCCTAGCGAGTGCTAACCGACAACTCTACCGACTCGCCTAACGAGGAACTACCTAACTGGACTGACTTATAGACAGGCAACTTAAAAAAAAAAACTTGAGAGTTCCAATGAAAGCC
>NC_089759.1:27019156-27089156 GCF_040412425.1 Macrobrachium rosenbergii
ATGCATTTTGATTATTGGCAATATTAGGAAAGAGAGAGAGAGAGAGAGAGAGAGAGAGAGAGAGAGAGAGAGAGAGAGAGAGAGAGAGAGAGGATAATTTGAACGGGATGTTCATTTCTGTAGAAATCCTTTAGCTGTAGGCTACGTCTGATCCGCTTTTAAAGACCACTACATTGAAGTACAAAGACGAATCGCTTTAGTTCCATTGAATTTGTAAACTAATTCCTCCCATCTGAGTGCTCAAAACTTCAAAGGTTCACCGGGAAGCTAAAAATAGCACTTTACTATCCATCTTCTTTTATGAACAGAAACCCCGTATTAATCTGTCGGTTTTAGTTTTCTGTAAAGGAAAACTACTGCGCCGGTTTTGTCTGTCCGTCCGCCCTCAGATCTTAAAAACTACTGAGGCTAGAGGACTGCGGATTGGTATGTTGATCATCCACCCTCCAATAATCAAACATACCAAATTGCAGCCCTCTAGCTTCAGTAGTTTTTATTTTATTTAAGGTTAAAGTTAGCCATAATCGTGCTTCTGGCAACGATATAGGACAGGCCACCACCGGGCCATGGTTGAAGATTCATGGGCCGAGGCTCATACAGCATTATACCGAGACCACCGAAAGATGGCTCTTTTTTCGGTGGTCTTGATTATACATTGTACAGAGAACTCGAATGCGCTGAAGAAACTTCGCCGCATTTTTTACTTGTTTATAATGATTTCCGCTGGGAATATTGTCCCGCCGAACTAGATTCATGTGCAGCAGACAGAAGAATGTCCTATCAATAGACATTTCAAAGAAACTTGCTGCTGTCTGAGAAATTTCGAAAAATGTTTGAATTATGAATAGAATCTGTGAACACAAACAAGTTCATATTCCTTAAATTACCACAAATTCTCTTCAGTAACTGAAAAAATGCAAAAGGCAGACGTTCACAGTACCATACTGCAATGAATTTTTGAAACCTTTCCTACGCATCATTAGAAATAGTTATATTATTTGCTATCTTACGTGCTCTCTGATGTGTATGATCAAATAGTCTGTGAATGATGAGCTCGTTCAGGAATGAGGAGTTTATGCCTTTTTTTTTTTTAGCGTTGTCTTGCTATGTTAGGAAGCCACATACACATATGTAGGAGTGCAATATAAAATTTAGGCCAAAGGACAAGAGCTGGGACCTATGAGGTCATTTAGCACTGAAAGGGAAATTAAGAGAGAAAAGGTTTGAAAGGTGAAAAGGAGGAAGACCTCGCAGTTGCACTATGACACAACTGTTAGCAGAGGGTGGAAAGTAAGAAGGAAGAAAGAGAATATAAAGGGAGATACAGTAAAAGGAATAAAAGGGGTTGCAGCTAGGGGCCAAAGGAACGCTGCAAAGAATCTATGTAATGCCTACAGTTCACCGCGTGGGGTGCACTAATGGCACCACGGGCCACAAGCACACACACATATATATCTAAGTATACACGCGCACGCGCGCAGGGGTTGACGACAAAAATACAGAACCCTCCGGGTCTCAGCAAGTCTCGAAAGATGCTACGAAGTATACCTTAGTTTAACCAGACCACTGAGCTGATTAACAGCTACGGTCTACAATCTGGCAGCAGGCCTGGACCGAACCACGTACCTTTCAATCACGATCCCTGTACTTCATTGGTGACCTACGGCACACACAAGCAAAGAAGCATACACAGATTATATATATATACACACACAGACACACAATATATATATATATATATTATATATATATATATATATATATATATATATATATATATATATATATATATATATATATATATATACACACACACTTGTATATATCTATATGAGGGAGAAAATTCATGATTTTCAATAAGAGAAACTAATGATCAGATAGAATTAACTTTTGAATACCAAATTAACGCAATCAGTATATTCGTTACGGAGGGGGAAGAGCATTCCACCTAGAGTGCGCCATGTTCAGCTCACTCTAGGCAGTACCACAAAGGTCAGGCAGAGCTGGACTTCCTTCACACCGTTTGTCAACGGCGTTGGCCAACCAAATAGCCAGTTCACACAGTCAAATTTCACTTCAAACACGTGTTGGCAAACCGGGGTGGACAAACCGTGAGAGCGCCCTAACTTGGAATACTCACATCTCTCGGCTCTCACTAAGGTAGTTTTAGTCTGACTACTGTAGTGCTGCGGTGTACACGTTGTTCTGAGCTCTTTTCGAGCCTGTTGTAGGTGGATCTCATTTAAATAGATTTTTCCTGTCTAGTCAGTGTTGCTTTCAAGATGTCATCCAATGAAAAATCCAGGTGGGATAGTGATTAAACAGTGCTCTGAATACTACGCCATGAAAGGTTCCCCGAATATACAATTAAGTGAAGACCGTAACAAAGAAATAAAAGCAAGTGTTATAAAATAAATAGTTAACAAAAGTTCCTGAATATGAAATCACAAGAAAGTGGCACAATATGCACTGTCAAATGAATAGCGAAGTAAGAGAAACAGAAGAAAGAAGAAAAGTGGTATGGGGTCAGATTATGCGATGGTAAAAAGTTAATGGGAATTCATTGACCCCCTTCACTTCATGACTGGATGCACTAAACCGCAAGGAACCACCGGTACAGAACATGGTTAGTAAAGCAACTTGTTTTAATCATATTTAGCCTTTTATGAATCATTCGTATCTTAAAGACGACCAAAAAGCATTTATTTATACCACCCCGTCAAGATAATTGAGTGAGGTGAAAATTAATAATTTCTGTAGAGCATATAATCTAGAAAACATAACGCCCAAGTGTTCTCATGTATGTATGTTTATAAATATATCAATCTATCCTATATATATATATATATATATATATATATATATATATATATATATATATATATATATATATATATATATATATATATATATATATATATATATATATATATATATATAACTTTAGAGACATCCATAGTAAGTTCTTATACTGTATGATACTGCATCCTCAATTTTCCATATAGCTTTGCACATTCTTCCTCTCTTCTGGCTATCCACTGTGTGACCCTCACTGCCTTTCTTTTCCTTTTAATTCAGATTATTCCTGATAACAACTGCTACAGGTACCGCAACTACGTCCCTTGATTGTGACGTATCGCCACATAAATCTGAAGCCAGATTGAATTATCTTCGTAAAATATACTCTACTGTACACAAACGGTGTAACAATCACGGTAGATATTTCTTACCACTCTATGGAAGCTGTAGACAGAGCAGATCTTGATATAATGTACTGATACTTCTCGAGTAGTCGTTGGATATAGGAATGTGACTCGGTAGTCACGTTAAATTAATAATGATGATGATAATTAGTTGGTCTTCATTGCATCAAAGACAAAACATGCAAGATAGAGAAAATTTATCGGTGCGCATTGCTGCTCTCTCTTTCTATGATGACGTCACGGGTTGGAAATTTTGGAGGGAAATTCAGTTATGTTGGAGCAACCGACCCAGTTTGGCTTGGTGTTATACCTCGTACTCCACTTTAACTTCCCGTACGACAAAAGGCGTGATTGTTTCCCGATGCTTCAGATTTGGATATGAGGTAATACTGTACTTCGTGAGTATTTTGTGTCTAGATCCAATAGTGTACCTGAAATATTCACCAAATGCATAAGGTGACCGACCTGCGGGGTACTGTGCAGCCAAGTTGAATGGGTGTAATATGTTGGTGTGCATTGTCAGCACCGGTCAGTTTATTTTCACTTTACCTTAGAGCTTTGTAATATCAAAGAGCTATAATCGTTAATCATTAAAACCGCACATCTGAAAATATAGTATTAAAAATCAACCTATATTTCTTGTACCCCTAGCCTATTAACCATTGTTTTGCACAACTAATAAACTAGGCCTAGGCCTAACGTCAAAGTTATGGAATCCTAACTGGAACTCAGTAACGTAACGAAGTATCAAGCATTTGCGATCCGTTTTTTGAAGCAACGCTCGCTTTTAAGCATAGATATTTCTTTCCCTAACAGAGTATTAGGCCTAGGCGTAAGAGCCATGGCTGCATGAAACTGCCAATAGCTTAATGATGTATGATGATGCCGAATAACAGAGAATAACATGTAAATACATGTTTAAGTGCTTGTTCTCTAAACACTTATGCGAAAACAGTATGTTGTAGGTTCAGAGTACAAATAGTTTTTATAAATTTACTCGTTGGTATTTGGAATGGAATCTGAATTTATCTGTATAGGCCTATGAAGCAATTTCTTAACATTTACAAAACGAATCCTCAGACTTTGACCTTTAAGCGAATGCGTAACACACGGCCAGATTGGAAAGGAATGCGAGACACGGCAAATTAGTTTATAAATGACAAGGGTTATATTAAAATATTCTAATATTTGGTGGTTATGATAATTGAGCTAATTGGTGACTGTACTGCTTATATAGAATTTGTAGTCTGAGTCAGTCGAATGTCATTATCAATGCGTGTACAGTACTCAAAGATAAGTGAGGATTCTGCAGGGTGCCCTTGGCGAAGACATGATCTGATAAAGAAACGGCCTAACAGTAAATACTATGTCTAACTGAAACGTTTATTTCGTATTTCGAATTTCATTTACATTAAACTGCGGAAACTATTGCGTAGCAAAAGTGAAAACTGTACAGTTAGTACAAACTTACTTATATGAAATGTGTAGGCCTACGTTAATATACCAAGTATGTACTTTTACTTACTTGTATTCTTAGTGCTTGTGTGCGTATGCCAACTCTGCCGGATTTTGTCCACCGAAATGTAGAGAGAGAGAGAGAGAGAGAGAGAGAGAGAGAGAGAGAGAGAGAGAGAGCCTTCACCATAACGCTTTTGAGCATGAATTTTCTACATAAAATACTGTCATCATTATTTTGATTATTTCCATGGGTTCATGATTTATAACAATTGTATGTATGCGTGAGGCGTCGAAATGTTTGCAGTGCTTTGAAAGCATGTTATTTATTGTTTAATACTTTGTTTAAATATTCTATTCATGAAAGACTGTTGTGTACATATTTCCTTATGTCAATATTCTGCAACTAGTGAGAGTTTATCACTGTAATGCGGTTTTTTTTTGTACACTTAGATATCGTTCAGTTTAGTTCATATATTTTCCCTGATTTTGTAAATTTTTGTTATGTATCTATTATACTCCATAGCTTGATTACATTCAATTAATAGTGGTACTGCGTTCTATGTTTGCGTTTCACGTTGGTTATAGAAGAGTAGGTATACGTTATACTAAAAGATATATGTAAAGATAGATCTTCGAGAATATACCTCCCTCGAATTTGAGTTTTTGTAACAATCTTTTCACGCTTTTTAGGTTGACGTCTCGTCTTGGTACCAACTGGCTACAGAAGGAGACTGAATCCGTTGATTCCTACTGGAAACCAGTCCTCAGTCTTGCACCCTTATCCAGAGTACACTGTGCTGTAATGTCTTTTAAGAGTAAGTAAAAAGTTACAGCAAATTTGTAAGTAGCAGTAGTAGTAGAGTCTATTTCATTCCATTTGTCCAGTCACCAGCGTAGGGTTTAGTTCGATGTGGTAGCACGAATAGCTAGCTGGTGATTGGCTGAAAATCACTGTTTCCAGTATCGTTTGATCTCTTTGATACAGCTGCAAACTATTTCTTCAGTAATACATCTGAATGCTTGTATATACAGAGAACCCTCACACTGATATAAATCATGAACATGCCGATTTTTATCGATAATATACAAATACAAGCACGCGAAACACGACTTTCTATCATAGATGTTGCTTAGATCAAACACAAACGAACGATGGGACTGTAAATATGATTTATCTCACTGTATTAATAGTTTCTTGCATGTAATCGAGTTAGCTAAGGTGAATGGAACAGCCACAACGACAATGGCTGGAAGGCAGGAAATTTTAGTAAATACATGGCAATGGTGCTGTGGTTTACTTCTCAGAATACTTCCATACATAATTTTTTTCTTGGCTTACAAATCATTATTATAGCTCAGTGACTGAGCACTTTCGGGAGTATTTTGCTAAATAACTTATCGACCAATAGTTTGAAATCTTGAGTTCTCATCATCCTCCGTGTTTTGATCTCCGTAGGGGGTTAAGTGCCGTCAGTGCACCTCATGCGGTGCAATGTAGGCATTACTTAAGGTTCTTTGCGACGTCCCTTCGGCCCCTAGCTGCAGCTGCTCTCATTCCATTTGCTGTACCTCCGTTCATATCCTCTTCTATCTTGCTATCCACCCTCTCCTAACAATTGATTCATAGTGCAACTGCGAGGTTTTCCTCCTGTTACAACTTTCAACCTTTTCACTGTCAATTTCCATTTCAGCACTGAATGGCGTTAGTTGCCTGCCCCAGTGTTTAGCATGTAGGCTATGCCTAAAATCTAATCATCAATTAATCAGTCGTGTTTTGATGACATAAACGGCATAAAAGGCTAGCGTGGACTTTTTTTTTTTATTGTAAGGCATTGTAACGGTATTTAGAGTGAATAGACAAAGTTTACAATACGAAAGTGATTATGGCTGATGTACATGAAAGTGCTTAAAAGGTCAGTAAAACAAATATCTAGCGAGTCGGTAGCTTAGGCCTAGCGTTCGCCTGGCCATGCTCTTGTTCTCGCGGTTAACATCATTAAAGGTTATTTTTCTAATTTACGGACATGGCTATTCCTTTGGTGTCCAAATAAAATTATTTTTATTTGCATGCAGTGGAACTGTACACACAATAAATTTTGGGTGATAAATCTTGTGATTAAACTGCATGTGAGCGTAGGTTTACATGTAGCCTGGGCTGTACTAAACTTGATTTTCTTGATTTAATGCGGAGTTTGAAGAACGCCAAGAGTTAGGCGCAAAGCAATTTATTTAATATGTCATTCATTCTGTTTCGAATATTAGCCTACTCATGTAATTTACTTACGAGAGTATCGTTTAAAATATGCTCTATTCCTAGCCACATATCTTTTTTATTTACCTATTCATAGCCAAATATCCTTTTTGGTCACCTACAATGAGATAAAATTAGTAATTGAAAGCCCATCGTTCTTTTGCGTTTGATCTGACTAGGGTGTTTGATACAAGCTCGCCTTTTATGCGCTTGTATTGGTATATTATCCATACAAATCGGCATGTTTATGACTCATAAAGGTGAGAGGTCTCTTATTATACTTTACGTAATCAGTCAAATATGTTATTGAAGAAATGGTTTGATTATTTATCACAATAGCCAACGATGTGGGAAAATGTTGATTTTCATCCAATCAAGAGCTACTCATGCGCATGTGCTGCATTCTCACCCGTGGGTGGGTGGACAACTGACATGAAACAGGCTATGTGAGTTCGAAAAATTAAGTTAGACGTAATTTGGTCGAGTAGCAGCTTGGTCGTAAGAGACGTTCCTGCTATCATAGGTACTTATTGCTTTTATAATATTGCATCATTAGAACTCTCTTTTAATCATTGTTTTATGTTTACACTGCATCTGCATTTTGTATATGTCTGATAGACTTTTCTATTGTCATTACTGCAGATTAGAAGTTAAGTCTCGCAAGTTGCCGTTCCGAAGTTATTTGTTTCAATACAAATTAATGCTGAGACACCTACTCTAACGCACCCAAATCCACATAAACACTACAGTATTTAACGTGGGTATTGAGAATTTCTGCAGGGTTTCTGTACAAAAGGAAACGAGCAAATTCCCTTCGAACTCGACACTTAACATCCATTCTCTGCTAAAAATAAACGATCGTTTGATCAGATCACCTATATTTCAAAAATGTTTATTTTTACAATTCAGATTTAGGGATCAATCTGTCCCAATTTTTAATCATAAGAAGCTTGTCGCTAGCAAACAAATGCTTTTATTTTTTGTTAAGTGTGACGGGACTTAAATTTTAACCTTCATATATTAGCTGATTTCAGTAGCGATGACAACATGACGGTAAGGGAATAAGAAAAGCGGAAAAAGACATTTTCGTGGGTAAATTTACAAAAAGTTAAGGATACCTTAGTTTTACCAGATCACTGAGCTGATGAACAGCTCTCCTAGGGTTGGCCCGAAGGATTAGACTTATTTAACGTGGCTTAGAAGGAAACTGCTTAATTGTATGGGGGCTGGATAATAATAATAATACAAAAATCCAGGGCTGCATATGAAAGGGGGTATTGTTTCGATGTGAATATCACAAAGCGTACATTGTTCCCCTGTTTTTTTTTGTTTTTTTCATTAAACTGCGGTTGCTATACCATCAAGTACGTGTCTTGTAGCTGTAGGTTACGGTAACATTGTTTAATATTTGTTGTCTTGGGAAATATTGTTTTATTTTTATATCAATGTTGTGAATTTTCGGTTCGGTTTATTGTTTATCAGAAGGATTGCATAAGAAAGTAATGCGAGGCTTTCAACAAAATTTCACCATATGCGGCCTCTTGAGCATCAGGTACTTAAATTTTTAGAAAGACGGAAATGGGATTTTTGGGGAGTGGGGACCTCTCAGGGGGTGGAATCGTTAGCCTTGGCGGAGATTTACGGTCTCCAAACTCTCTTGTTATTCAAGTGTCTGTTATATACATGAAGAACCTTATTTTCAAAATCTAATAGGCTGACACTCTGGACACAGTTAAAGCGACAAGAAAAATAGCAAATGAAACGGTATGACAAACTGATTGCATTAGTATTTTTTTTTACTAACGACGTTCCCTCTTTTAAGTAAAATTTTTAGGCCTTTTTTAAAGTTTTATCTTATCTTCATGGATAATCTGTTGAAGTTTTAGAATGTAATATCTTGAATGGCACCTCCAACCCGTTCCCGACTCCCCCACCCCCGCAAAAAAGGAAATAGTACACTCGCTTTATAACACTTCTGTCAGATTTCGGGTATATGTCCAAAAAGCACGGGGATATCATTACTTACCTCAGAAACGAAATATTCCTGAGGCGTTGTAGTAAGCATAAATGGGCATTTGATGAACTCTTGGAAGAAAACTCATATTTAGGGTAAACTATAACTCAATAGTATGATGCAGAGTAATCCCAAAACAGTAACTTTTGGTAAAGTATGGCTAACTAAAAAAGTCATGAAGGTCTTGAGGTGTTTTTATTGCTAGTGTGGTTTATCTTAAATATAACCTTGAAATTTCGATCTAAGATCATTCAATTGGCATGGTGTATCTGGTTTAAGATGAAACACAAAACAGGAATCATGGATGTAAAGAGTGAGCATGCAACCGTGTGGAGAAAGAGCCGAATTGACTTTGATGTACTAGGGAGGATGAGTGAAAAAGGAGGGTCCTAAATTGGTGATGATGTGTTGCTGCTGCTTTAGGATGTGGACGGAGGGTGAGACTGCCTGCGACTTTGTTTATGAGTCGGGGGATGGTACGGCGGGAAGTCAAGATTTCGCGTTTAGTTGCCAGGGTTATTTGTTTGATAAAAAGGATAAATACTCCTGAGCCTTTAGTATCGTTTTCATGCTAATGGAATAAGAAAGGGCTCTCTCACAGCATGCAAATGGTAATTAACGTCTGCTTCAGTGTTTTATTGCCAGGGCTTCTTGTCGGGTAAAATGGACAATTGTTCTTAAGCATGTACTCCTTTTTGAATACCAAAGGACTTGTACATTATCTGAATTGTAATCAGTATCTGTTTCATTTCTAAAATAATCATTACCGTATAAAATAATTCTGATAATGTTACCGTGTTTGGTTATTGCCTGCTTTTTGGTTTTATTATAGTGCACATATTAAAATTAAGTTCGGTAAGTTTTAAAGTTCGGTTCATCACTTGATTTTCTACTATAGGAAATATTACAAAAAGGAATGCGTGTAGCATAGTATATTGAAAACTACTTATAATATAACACTGTCAAAAATTCTGTTAAGTAATATATATATATATATATATATATATATATATATATATATATATATATATATATATGTTTATTTCTGATTTGTATTATTCTGTTACATAGCAATAAAGTGCGTAATGCTAGAAGCGCTTATACACGCCAGTATATTCCGATTGATGTCGATGTTTCATATGAGCTATAAAGCGTAACCGACTCTTTAGCAAATCATTTAAGTACACGTGGAACTTTATATTTTGGAATCAAACTCTAAGTAATGAAACAAACACAGGAAAACTTCACCTTCCCACTTATGACGCAATTTTCCGCGGAACTCTGTGGCATCCCCCGATCCCAGTGCCCCTTTCCATGTCCCCTTCTGGCCCACGCTGATCAGAGTTGAGCCCCCGGATCTTCCCAAGACCTTCACTACCGTGTCAGGATATCGCTCTGCCTCGTCATCCGGGAGGGCATGTGAATATTTTTGATTTTGATTGACACCCCGTCATCAATACCAATTTACGGGCGGCTGAACCTTCAATGGAGTTCATCCGCTACTCTCTCTCTTTCTCCCTCTCTCTCTCTCTCGCTCGTCGTAGTAGACGTTCTTGTAGCATAACGTGCAGCTCTCTCAAGGTTCCAAAACAATAGTAATGACAACGCGTATCGGTTGATTGAAAATTATTTCCTCATATGCATGCGTGGATATATATATGCGAACAGATTAAGCGTTTAATATTTTTTGTTTGTTTTCCTGTGTGCACTTATTGTACGTTCATCAGTAGCACATAAGTTTCCATAAAGATACTATACTGTAAACTCTCACACTTCCAACACCTCCTCCGTAGGGGAGTAATGCCGTCAGTGTACCTCGTGCGGGGCACTGTAGGCATTACTTAAGGTTCTTTGGGGCGTGCCTTCGACCCCTAGCTGCAACCCCTTTCGTTCCTATTACTGTACCTCCTTTCATATTCTCTTTCTTCCATCTTACTTTTCACCCTCTCGTAACAAGTGATTCATAGTGCAACTGCGAGGTTTTCCTCCTGTTACACCTTTTAAACTTTTACTGGCATTGGTCCCAGTGCTTGGCCTTTGTCCTAAATTCTATATTCAGTTCAATTCAACTTCCAACACCTCTGCCAATAAGTGTGGCCAAGACTTTCTAGGTCTCCCAGGCGTACCATTTTCAAGACTATACAACTTTTCCCCCAACCATTAGCATTCATTCTCTTCGCGTGATCAAACTACCTCAGAACGAACTGATCCATTGCTTCACTGAACATACAGTTTCGTCACATCTATATCTGTCAAGCTTTCAGCGCACCATAACTGACATGTGCACACACACAGATTATTGATCTGAACGTACCCCGTCTTCTTTCTTTCATAAACGTTTGAGTTTTGTTCTTCACTTTTTTTACAGAAGAGTTGGATCAACCGTCCACATGCATTCCATCTTTTGTTTACATTGATACACTCTTCTTTCGTTAAACATGTCGCTAACCTCCTGTTACTTCCTTTCCGTTACCCCTTCCCTCATCATACCTTCAACTGTTACAATGCTTCTCACTTCTATTCTTCCACCATCCGTGCAAACATTCATTGGTTCCTTTCCAAACTCAACTCTCGTTGACCCTAACACTGTCAGGCTTAACTACCACCAACTGGAAGATTCATTTGGAAACATCACCCACTCTAAACCTCATTCACTGTCCCATTTCTTATAGATCAACTTCCACTTACATCCCCTGTCCTATCTCTTACTTTTCTCGTAACTTCATCCGCAGGAATTTTAAACAGCTATATAGACTTAACAGTTCCGTTTGTCACTCCAGTTTTTGTTAAAGCATATAATCAGGCAACGACGGTCGGACTTCTGATTTTATGTAGAATGTTGTGAAATAAATATATTAGCAGGAGATCATGAGGATTTTGCAAAATTTGAGAACAGGCTCAGAATATAATTACAGAATGATCGTGCGTGTAGGACGCTAGGAGGGAGGATGAAATGCAATCCATTGTTAGTGCAGGAAAAAGGCGATGTTTGAAGTGTATCTGTAGGACAAGGGACGATCATGATTAGAATAGATGATAAAGGGAGTGAAGAAAGCTGAGCACTTTTTAATAAAAGTTTAATGATTATATACGTCACTGAAAAAAAGCACAGAGAAAGGTTGTATACAAATACATGCATAAACACACACAGGCATATATATATATATATATATATATATATATATATATATATATATATATATATATATATATATATATATATATATATATATATAATGTGCAGAGACAAACGGAGATTTGAGGAGGGGAAGATTTTCCTAGGACGAGGGAGATATTTTATTGATTTTTATGGTTCAGTCATTTTCCAAGATACCGTATTCTGACGGAGATGAAAATTTTCGTAGAGAGAGAGAGAGAGAGAGAGAGAGAGAGAGAGAGAGAGAGAGAGAGAGAGAGAGAGAGAGAGAGAGAATGTTACTGATTTTTTATGATCATGTACCTATCTAAGACTCCACCCTTTGTCTAAGATGAAAATTTTCATACTCAGAAAGAGAGAGAGAGAGAGAGAGAGAGAGAGAGAGAGAGAGAGAGAGAGAGAGAGAGAGAGAGAGATGTTATTCTTTTTTATGGCCAAGTCACTTTCCAAGATTCAATCTTGTGAGCGAGATAAGATTTTTTGCAGAAAAAGAGAGGGAAAGGAGAAAGATGCTATGCATTTATTTATTTTTTTTTTTATAGCCAAGTCACTTTCTAAGATTGTGCCCTGCGAGAAAGATGAAAATTTTCGTCAGTAGAGAGAGAGAGAGAGAGAGAGAGAGAGAGAGAGAGAGAGAGAGAGAGGTTTTATTAAATTTTTATGGCCCAGTCACTTTCCAAGATTCTTAGGAGGATGATGATCTCCCAGAACGAGAGAGAGAGCGAGAGAGAGAGAGAGAGAGAGAGAGAGAGAGAGAGAGAGAGAGAGAGAGAGAGAGAGAGAGAGAGAGAGAGAGAAATGGCTGTTGAAACCACTATTGTGAAATCATTTTCAAGATTGTCGCGTGAGGAAGAGAAATAATGAGACGTCGACGGATAAACAAAATATCTGATAGGTCAACGCTTTTTTTTGTTTTTCAAAATTTCCTATGAGGATTAATTAGTTCTGCCACAAACTCACCTCTTATTTTCTCTGCATGAATGCTGTAGTGAAGAAAAGTTTTATTTATTTTTTTCTTTGCAGTTTCTTTTGTCATCTTTGGAGAGTCATTACGCAATGATTTTTACTTAAAATATTTGCAAGGTTGGGAGGTAAATACTCGTATCTTACGACATATTCGAGGAATGGCTCAGAATTCCCAGAAATCTTTCCCCATAATTTGATAGTTCCAGGGGAAGTTTTTTTATTTTTATTTCTACTCTTTTACAGAAGGCTGTATTTCGCTTTATTTTTAGTAAAAGTTTCCCTTTTCTTTGAACAATATTCGGTTGATATTTTGCAGCTCCGTACAAGAAAAGACCTCGATTTAAAGTATTGACAGTAAAAAGCATATGTTTTGTTAAAAAACATTTCACAGTTAATTATGTACATTATGTGTTTTAGACTTAGCACTGCGAATCTAAGAAGTCTTGACGTTTTGTACAGTACATGTACATAAAAAGTAAAAATTTGAATACTAACTTTCGATCGCTTGCCCATAATAACATTTTTTAACCATTTCTTTCGTAATATGTACGTTTCCTAACATTGCCCGAGTGTGGTGCAGCCTCTGACAGTAAACCCAGATGAAAAAAGCAAACAGCAGGAAAACAGAGGAGAAATATTTTTCTTTGAGTTGTCGACTCAAAAAAGAATGAATTCCAGTTCACGCGCTACATTAATTCAAAAAGACCTGCCTCCCTCCTTAAAACTTGGGAGAGACAGAATGAAAAATCTCATTCAAATTAGGGAGAGAGGCTCAGACGTCGCAACCGCAAAAGGGGAGGGGACCGAGATAAGTGGAGAGATTTTAAATGAATAAGTCAGGGAGTACTACAAGCGTAGTAACGAAGGGGGTAAAGATAGGGTCGTAAAGTTAGATCAATAAATGTCTGTGTTTGGAAAAGGAGAGAGAGAGAGAGAGAGAGAGAGAGAGAGAGAGAGAGAGGAGGGAGGGAGACAGAGAGCAAACAATGCACTTAGTAAAGTCAAGATATCCGCAGGGTAAGTGAGGGGGAAAAATTTTCTCGATGTAAAGCTGCAAGTGCGTATGCACTTGCTCTACTATTGAGCGTAATCTCTCTCCCCACCATAATCACCCCCCTCGAAAGCTAGCCCCCTCCCCTCCACCCTTTACGCACTTCTCATCCCCGATCTAAGACCTGTATCGTACGACCCCCGGGCTCTCTCCCCACCCCGACTCATGAATCTCCCTTTAAAAACACCATTGATTTCGCGACACACCGTCTGTTCCTCACCTACTACTACTAGTCTTCCTTGAGCGATTCTCTCTCTCTCTCTCTCTCTCTCTCTCTCTCTCTCTCTCTCTCTCTCTCTCTCTCTCTCAGTCTGCCTATGTCTCTTTCCCGTTTCTCTTCGCTCGCTGTTACTTTCTGTCTTTGCCCCCTTCTTCCTTTCCGCCTCTCTCCAGACATCAAGGCCTTAGTAATCCCTCTTACTCCCAGCACGTTGCACTACAGGAAATAAAAAAAAAGTTGAGATACGAAAGTATGAATAGCATATTTCCTGAGCGTATATATATACATATATATATATATATTATATATATTTATTAATATTTATATAGCCTATATTTTTTGTGTGTGTTGTTTGGAATGGAGACAGATTGAAAGATAAATGAGGTAGTTAAAACCTATAGAGAGAGAGAGAGAGAGAGAGAGAGAGAGAGAGAGAGAGAGAGAGAGAGAGAGAGAGAGAGAGAGAGAATGGCGCAGAGACTAAGCGGAAGCGGGTAGTACCGATTTGAAGTTTTTTAGTCATTTGTTAGTTTAGAATTTTATTCATCAATTACTGTTAAGCATTTGCTTGGGATATTTGCGTTATTATATTTTGAGTTATGTATCGGGAATGATAACTCAAGGAAAATTGAGAACTTGAGTATTATTTAATGAAAACAAGAGAGAGAGAGAGAGAGAGAGAGAGAGAGAGAGAGAGAGAGAGAGAGAGAGAGAGAGAATTTTATAAATGGTCGAAACACGGGAAAGAAGAAAAAGATGTTAAGATAGGGAAACGCACAAGATAAAAAGGGAAACTGAGACCAAGAGACACCACAACAAGTATAAGACGATAGCCACCTTTTATTAAACTGAAAGAAACTTGAAGATCAAAACCCGTAGAGGAATAAGAAGCTGCGTGGAATATCTGGTTAAACAATCATTTACTATTCATAGGCCTATATGCCTCTGGCGTCTTTTTCTTTTATAGTCCCTTGAGTCACGTCTGCTTGCTTACGTTCTTTTTTTGTGTTGCATGGATGTTTACATGAACGCCCTCGCTTGTTACGCCCTCTGGTTTTTAACCTTCCTGGGTGGGGGCGGTGTACACTTTACAGGAGACTCATTAGAGTTACGTTATTTAGAACAATGTTTAGCGTAAGGAAGTATTGCTATATTCGTTGTCTAAGTTTGCTTTTTTAAAATTTCTGTTACGAGATAGTCTTTAAATACTTGCAAATACTTGCAACTAAATGAAGCTTAATAGTGGAGATTAACACCATAATGCTAACAATATCTCAAATTTATTGATGATAATTTTGACAAAATTATAATCATCATCAAACCTTTAGGGAAGAAAGTAAGCTTCAAATTACAAATAGAAGATAAAATTAGAAAATCACTGTTAGCGCTATTTCAGTTTTCAATTTGCAGTTTCAAGTGAATCTTTCTGAAGGTCTGACGGTGACTGTAGTATAGCCAAGTCAGAGGTCAAGATTTTAGCAGAGTAGATTCAAAATGTATATAAGATTTACTAGTCACATCCACCAGATTTACGAATGCACAGGTACTATATGATGAACGCTCAAGGTTTAAATTTACTAATATTTTATTTTAATGACCTACTGGGACTCCCAAAGGATTTCAGAAGTTGTTCCAGAAATACCATGAATACGAGAAGTCTAGCGTTCCTTGTGCAGCCTTTTATATTAAAAATGTGAACAAGGCCAAATAACTGGTAGAGAAGGAATTCCAGTTTTAGAAGAGTGATCGCGGAAATCCAGTATATGTTCATTACTATCAAAATGGCTTCATTCTTTAGCTGCCTTGATATATCTGGCCGCCGAAGCTGGGTCCACCCGCAGGACAACCACCGGTCTTCCAAAATCTTGGCTAGGCTTATGCGCCAAAAACCTAAGTGTGATAGTTGTTGATTTAGAGGAGGGACAAGAACAATCATTCGATTCGGCCGAGGCTAACGTGTTGAGCACGCACCATGAAGTTCATGTTCATAAAAAACAAAAAGATAGAAAAACAGTGCTTTTGTTACGAATAACATGACTCACGTATGTCAATAATGGACATTTTTCTCACAGCCAGTTTTCATTCAGTGGTTAACGTCTCTGTAACGATGCATCACGCCACTCTCAAACCGATTCGATCCATTACCGGTCGATTAGCCATTTTGCTAATGCAATCGATTGTGGCACGCAATTAGACTTGACTGAATGTCCACATATCCACTGGCGATTTACAGCGATACGCATTCAAATATACGTAAACACGTAACTAATACTGAATACTTGTTAAAGTAAATAACCACGCGAATAGAGGCGTTTCTAACCAAACAAACAAACAAACGGGAAGAGCATAGCACAGAAAGCGTCCTTCAGAGCAGAAACCTCCATCTTATCTTGTTTGGTGGAGATCCCGCTTGAAGTCTGCTGCGGATGCCTGAATAAGCTTCTTTACCTTCGTCGTCCTGCCTTTGCGCGTTCCTGAAAGGGTGAACTACTATTATGTTAATAGGAAAAAGCGAAAACACACACACACACACACACACACATATATATATATATATATATATATATATATATATATATATATATATATATATATATATATATATATGCATGCACATATGTATGTTATATGTATGTATGTAAATAAGTTAAAACTCGTTTATTTTATATTATCCCCCCAAAAATGACTGCATTATCATATAAAATAATGTGGTATTCAATATGTTATCATAAATATAAATATATTATGAAATGTATTTGCATATCCTGAGAGTTTTTATTGTCGATCATAATTACCCTGGCGGATTTTTGTTTGTGAAGAGATTACGTCTATAATCGTTTGTTATATAAAATGGTGAGGAGTTAAAGCCATGGCGTGCAACGAACGAAATACATCAACTTTAAACAAGTCTTCGATATTCGAATCCGTGTTGCGGTGCATATTATTATTTTCCAGGCGTACAGAAATTCGTTTGAAATGGAGCCGGCGCCTTCATGTGCTTCTGAATTCAAGGCGTGTGTTTGTGTGTGTGTCTTTCTCTCCCGTGTTCTAAGCTTCCTTCCGCTCTGAGATGCATTTCGACTTTGATGCAAAGAAGAGTCCGACTTAAGGATGGTAATTCAGTAAAGAATAGCGGCTTGCAGCTGAATATATACTCTGCGCCCTCCTTGCATGTTCTTTGACAACCGCTTCCTTTACTGTGCAGGATTGCTGGGCAGGGATATGTTAGCCAGCAAAAGAAGGAAGATAGGGAAAGACCATGGCAAGTAGAAACATTTTAGTTATCAGTGGTATAAAAATAAAGAAATATAACGATAAAATGCAACTGACAATTCATATCAAAGCTACAGCATATACCCTGAAATTAAAATCCTATGTCAAATTGCCAGCAGTATAATTTTGTTAATAATAACAGGGGGACAAAAAATAAAAAGAAGTGTTCAATCTATTTCAAAATTAGGATGTATTATTTGAAAAAAGCTAAAATGTAGAAGCCGAATGACCTGAAGCGAATATACAAACAATCGCCGAAGTTATTGACCATATAACTTATCCATCAATAGCGAGGAATAACATTTGAAATAGCCAATTCTGACTTGACTTCCAATGGACAATGATTCAGGGAATAAGCTCATTCGCGTACGATACAACCTTTGCAATATCGATGAGCGATAATTGTGCAGCGGTGATGGCCGGACATTAATAAGCAAGACATTAAATAGATATTGATGACGTCCATAATGAAGATTATGGTCTACGACCATTGTGGCGGGGTCGTTGTCTTCATTTTTATCGTGGAGGTTCGTGCTTCTGTTAAATATCACGTGACTAACACAGACGCTCGAAATGTCAGACCCGAAAACGGACAAAGTAAATCAATGGAATTGACTTGGCGGAGGAATTTGCTCTCGAAATAATTCACGACTGACCTGTTCCTTGGAGAGGGTGGGGTGGGGAAGAGGAGGAGGAGGAACATTGCTCTTCTCATCCTCGTTGCTACAGAAGCTGCGTCTCTCGGATTGAATTTATTCTTATGCTTTCTTTTCTCTTTTCGAGTGAAAAAATGTACTAGGTCACTTAAGTCGTAATAGCGTGTTTCAATATTATCACGTCACGTCACGTTCCATTTCTCTTGCGAAAATAGCTTCTTGTGATCAACTTGCTGCATCCTCATATACAGTATATATATATATATATATATATATATATATATATATATATATATATATATATATATATATATGTATATATATATATATATATATATATATACATATATATATATATATATATATATTATATATGAATGTATATGTATATAAATAACATATATAATATATGTATACATTATATATAAAAAATAATAAGCAAAATTAAGATCATACGATATCATTGCGTACAACCTATATCGTCGCAAATATTTTTAAGTGGTCGACCTTTTGCCTCTTTCTTAAACTAAAACAGCATTTTCTTTTGTTCTAAATGGTTCCCAGTATTTCATAGTTTAAATTTTGGTTTGCTTGTTTGCCAAGAGAACCTTTGCTTCCGTTTGTGGCCACTCGGTTACCGCATAACCAATATTCTGAAACCATTGACTGTTCCACAGCCGTTGTGCTATGGCTTACCTAACTCTTATGTATAAGTTCTCTTGCTTAAAGATATGCTAAGCCAGAATGAACTTTGTTTATTCTTATTTTATTTATTTATTTATTTATTTATTTATTTATATCCCCTGTGTTTTTTCTGTTTTGTGGGAAGATACTGGAGGTTATTGCTTTCGTTCTTTCCTTATGGATGTATTCATCATCATAATAATAATGGGTCATAAATTTGCCAGGAAATTTATGAGATCTAAAGAACTTAAAAGTAATTTATTAATTTTATTACTCCGGAGAAGAATTTGCAAGAGGGCAAAGATATCACTCGTGCCTGGGTATGCGAACGGACCTAGATGAAACTTGGTTAATATATTCTTTTGGAGACTTTTTTAAACTGATGAACTTTATAAGAGAAATCGTCTCATTTTACTGTTTTTTTAAATTTTTTTACAGTGGAAGCATCATCGTCTTTCATAGTAGATACTGAATTATTTTTAGCGATTTAAGGGATTCGTAGCTGTCTACACACTTGGTTTCCATTTTATATTGCATCTTTATGGTTCATGCATTCAAACATTCATTGGTAAGATTATATTAATTCACTTGCTAGGGCAGAAGCAGGCTTGCAACAGTGTTCTCTAGTTAATTATTTCTTCTTTGTTTTTAGAAAATATTTGTTTCCTTCAACACCTCCGAGCTATATAGTTTAATAATGTTACATAGACTAATTCCAGAGAAATTTCTTATGTGTAAATAAAGTTAGAATTCAGCAGGAAATGTCAGTTTTAGTTTTGCATTTTTTTAAACAATTACTTGCTAAAGAATAATATTCCACACACACACACACACACACACACATATATATTCTACAGGTTACGTTCTTCATATAATTTCAGTAGTCATAATAACCTCTTAACTTTGAGATTTCATCACACTTTTCGGATAATCTTATCTCTGCAAACCTTTGAATTTAGATGAGGAATAAATGAATGTTTTCCGTTCAGTAATAGGATTTGAACCGTCGCACATAAGTGAGACTGTGGGTACCATTTAGTTCACTATTCTCCTTTTCCCTTTGGTAATTTAAGTTTTGGGCTACTAGCATTCTCTCTCAGTTTTCTCATCTGGATTCAAGGACTCTTAATAGTAAACGTATCAAAGTGTGAAGAAATCGGAAAACTAATAGGTCATTTATCTACTTTACACACATACACACACACACATATGCGTGTGTGTGCGTGTGTGTATGTGACTTTCCTGTGCTTTCATTTCCACTAATTTCCATTCATATCCAGGCTCCGGTCTGACAGTTCTCATCCAAGTAGGTCTTGTCTTCCAAGTCTGATACTCGCAGGATCCCAGCTGACACTATCAAGTAGGACATGCGAAAGACATGTCCAAGCCATCTCCATCTCCATTTTCTTATTCATATCTTTCTGTACTGCCGCCTAACTCTTAATATTCTTCTTGAAGCTTTTTTCTCAAAAAACAAAACAGTCAGTCCCCTTTCAGAACAAACTTCTCATTTACAACTGTCTTTGTTTTCCAAATCCAGCCATGCGCAAATTCTGACTCCTTCGGACTCTGTTCCTTTTACGTTCAAATTTTCCGTTTCAGTGAATAAATGGAATCATATTCTTTTCATGATAAAGTTAATTTTAAAGAAAATCTTTGGGCAAAGACTCTTGTACTTTGTTTATACGTTCCCATAAGTTTTTCACACAAGCTCTAGTTCTCCTCCTGCTCTGCACATGTCAGTCACCTCAAAGCAATCATTCTTGACCTTCTACTTGGTACAAGCCAGCTATAATATATATACATATACATATATATACATGTGTGTGTGTGTATATGTATATATATATATATATATATATATATATATATATATATATATATATATATATATATATATATGTACGTATAAGGTTTGTCATATGATAAAGAATAGTGCCACATTCGTGGTGAGTGGATAGTAGCTTTACCTGGAAATCCCGTTGCCTTTCGATAAAAATGCAATAATTTCCAAGAAAGATAACCGCTTAGTGGACGATTGTTGACCCTTTAGTGTGAGGAAATAACCCTTATATATATGGTGAATGACCTCTTCCTTCAAAGCGCGATTGTAATCAAACTTTTACTTCTCCAGGATACTGGATAATAAATCACCAAATGTCTGAGGGTCCGGGATCATCCCATAAACCCCCGTAGATTGGTAGTGCCGTCAGTGCACTGAAGGCATCATTTAAGGTTCTTTGCAGCGTCCCTTCGGCCCCTAGCTGCAGCCCCTTTCATTCTTACTGTGCCTTCGTTCATATTCTTGCTTCCATCTTACTTTCCACCCTCTCCTAGCAATTGATTTATAGTGCAACTGCGAGGTTTTCCACCTGGTACACCTTTCAAACCTTTTTATTGTCAATTTCCGTTTCCGTGCTGAATGACCTCATAGGTCCCAGCACTTGGCCCTTGTGCCTAAATTCCATATTCTATTCTATTCCAGCCCATACCCTGTATTATGTCGCTATATTGCAACCACCCCTTTCCCCACCCACCCCCACAATGAAAAGTCTTCTTGTTGCATGTAGTATAGAAAAAGAGTTTTGATTATTGATTTTTTTATTGAGAGGTTGGCTGTTGTATCACATTATGAAACGGGAGAGAAGGAAATGACAGGTTGTTCAGGACTTGGAAGGGCAGAGAGTGACTGTCTTGTGCTGCTGAGATATGCAGGTTGGCAGTGTGGTGGCTCTTGTGGAAGGTAGAGGTAGGATCGGAAGAGAGTACACATATGCTAGTCTAATTATTTTCCGGTTATAGTTCCTATTTCATCGGCACATTTATTCTCATCTGTCAGAGCCTTTCCTTTGATGTGTAAGAGGAATTTGTTCAGTAATCTTATAATGTATTTACTCCCCGCAGTACAGTGTTCATGCTAAAGTACTTGTGGCATTCCACTCGAATTTCTGACCTACACCTGCACCACAAACAAAATCCGTTTTTTTCTTTTCTAAACTGAATTCAAGATCACATTATTCACTTCTTTTATTTATCTATAGACTCGGTGACCCCGTGCCGTCCACTTCACTATCTTTGGCTGCCATCCTACTTTCATCCATTTTCTCCCTATATGTTATTCTCTTATATCACTAATTAAGCTCACTTGTGTTCATTACATTTGTCTACATTTTCGCTTCAACAAGATAATCACATGTGATTGCACCTTTGCATCTTTCAACTTCCTCTTTCATCAGGTCTATATGAAGACATTATTTAACGAACTGTTTCCCCTCACCACTTTTCAAAGTATTCTCATGAATATTCGTCATTTTGAAACCGGACATTTCAAACAATCAAGTCCTTTAAGGAATGCAGTTCAACGAGACAATCTTCATTTTGATTCACTAAAGGATATATATATATATATATATATATATATATATATATATATATATATATATATATATATATATATATATATATATATATACACGCACATAATACATACACATACACATACACATACATATGTATATATAGTGAGTGTGTGTGCATGTGCTCGTTTGCTTTTTTAAAACGTAACATCGCTGACTTATTTCTATCGTCATAAAGTTGTTGCTAAAGAAATGTTGTTCATCATCCTAGTTTATGAAAAGTGTCTTGAACCTGTTCCTGCGAAGTGGTAAGTGATAACCACTGGATGTAAAGCAGTAGAAAAGAAGGTTGAGAGAGAGAGAGAGAGAGAGAGAGAGAGGATAGGGAGGTGGAGGAAAGAGGAGGCTGACACACGAGCTCCAAGTCTCGATCACAAACCTCACAACTCTCCCGAGTCCGACCCGACCCAGGCAGTGTCGTGCCAGACGCGCCGTAGGGTTGTTGTCACGCATCGCTCCTCGGGACTTCGGACGTCTGACTATTTGGATATTTACTATCATTGTTTTCGTTTTTGCGAACTTACTCCGTCAAAAGGATAATTTATGATGTGTCCCCTGACGTTTCCTTTTGTTGCCAGATAGAGTGACGTGTTGATCATATCATATAAATAATGTTTTTAGAGAAAAGTGAGCAACTGATAAACAATTATAAAGATATTGAGATAATTGATGCAAAGTGACGTGATTTGATATGTGATTTGACGAGCGGACTATACAGTTTATTTCGTCGCACCATGGTCGTCATGACAACGGTATGTTGCCTTGTATTTTCATGAAATGCTTTACTAAAAAAAAGACAAACATCAGTGAATTACTGCATGGCAAATTACATCACTCAGACATTCCTACCTTTGACGGGAATGATTTTTGTAGGACGAACGTGCCATGGACGTTAATTTATAAACTTTTCCTAAACACACACTATTTTAGACAGCTGTAGTTCGTCTTCAATTCTGGTTTTACAATGATTTAACGATGTGTTAATTGACATCTTACCTGGGCGTTAATTGCATAGTTGAATTCCCTGCTGCCTTTCCTGATGAGAGGGGCCTGGTGTTCGATTTCAGAGAATTTAACAAAGATTCCCCTCGTAATTACCTTATAATGAGTATCGCATCTGACGTTGCCCCTCCCCCATCATGAGCTAGAATACCCCGTGTTCTTTCGGCGATAAGGGTTTGTTTTTATTTGTCTTTAATTTTAGTGAATTCAGTTTTATTTTCTTGCACTGTAAGGGCGTTTCTTTCTCTGCAATAAAGTTTCGGTAAAAATAATCGATTTCATATCGCTCTGTAACAGTCGTAGTCAAGACGAAAACATTCTCCGATATAGAAAATCTTTTATAAAAAGAAATTCCGCGTTTTATACAGAAGGCACGATCATATTTTCATCATTATATGATAAAAATATTCTGTTCAGTCCCAGGCTATAAACTTTGCGTAAATTTTGACCATTCTTACATTCTGATATTTATATATACCTCAAATAATCTTACATTAATGAAGCAACTTGACGAACAACAAAGCCAAGAATGTATCGATAAAATGTATTTGTATGGTGTTAATTTGTGTTCCAATTAATCAAATATAACTACCAAAGACAAAGCGCGCGTGATAATGATTCTAGAATAAACTAATTTCTCAAGATTAATGAATTGAATAACCCTCACAAACACCCAGTAAACATGACACACACACACACACACACACACACACACACACACTCACCAAGAAAGCAAGAAGTAATATCGTCAGCAAACGTGGCACAGAACTCATTGTTAAGCAGGAAAAAAAAAAAAACGTAAAATGGGAATATTACAGTTCCAATTAAGGGGGAAAATAGGGCCGTCGTCCACTGGTAATTGCCAATTCATAGTGCATGGATCTCTTGCATGAAGTGTTGCATGCATGACCCATGATTTATGCAACTGCAAATGGAGGGAATGAAAGGCTAATAACCTGTATATCGTTATCATCGCTTTTTATGGATAGTTAACAGCTCATATAACTGCCCCAACCTATTCCTTAATCCCCAGACATGAAAAAAGATAATAAAAATGTTCCTCGTTACCGTTCTTCATTGCAGTTTCATTACATTTTTGTTCTTGCAGTCTTACTCTGAGACTAGTCTTTTGTCGTTTTGCTGTTTCATCAGAAGGAAAGATAATGCTCCCAGCATAAAGTTTGCATATTTATGTGTTATGTATGCTTTATATAATTTAAAGCGGTTTTTTTACATAGGCTATTTGTATTTGCACGTTTGCAGTAGTGAGCATTTTTTCATGCGCATATTTTACAAATTTGCACACTATTATTTGAAAATATTTGTAGGTGTATGTCTTTGCGTTTTGTATCGTAGTGTATTAATGTTGTATTGTTTTATATAATTTTAAACAAATACTTTTTGACATATTTGCAGTTACATGTATGTAAAATCACACTTTGCATAATTGTGTGTATATGGGTCTTAGACTGATATAAAAAAATATTGTTTAAAATGTTTGTATTTTCACATTTTCAGAAATATGCATCATATATGTGTGTATTACATACCTAGTATGCAGATAAAAATTTTCATACATAAGCATTTGCATGTTTTTAGTAATAATCGTCAGGGTGCATGTAGGTAAGCGTAAGGGAGCAGGCTATTTCTGACTTGTTATCGGAATAGTTGGAAAAAAAAGTGCACGTTATTTCTAACTTTTTATCGGAAAAGTAAAAAAAAAAAAAAAAAAATACTGCAAAGGAGAGTAAAACTATACCATATCATGGCTCTGAATTATTGATGAGTTTCGGCGGGGAGGCACCCGCTCCGCGCAGTTCATTTGATGGAGGGTTTGCTTTGCAGTCTTCCGGTTATAATCTATCTTGAGTTCTAATAGCGCTTGTGAATGGATCGGCGTCATGAAAAGAAGGTGGTGATATATGTGTGTTTGTTTTGAAGTGAGGTTGGTGATAAGTTCCCTCATATGTTATCTCCAGCTAATTCCCGCCTGTGCATATCCACAAGGCCCTTAGGTTTACCAGCGAATTGACAGTCCTTTTGCTTTTAGATGCTCGGCTTAAAATGTTTGGTTCTATGTAAAAGTTAATTATTGAATGCTTTATTTGGAAAATTATCATCACCATGCAAAGAAGACGAGAATATAATTATGTATGATTTGTTTTGATCGTAGGATGATGATAAGTTCTTACATATGCTGAAAATTCAAGTTTGTAAATATTTCCAAATTCTTACAGACTTAAATCTTGTAGATAAGAAACAGTTTTTTTGTCGCCTCTTTCCCTGTGCCCCTCCCACTTGTGCACAAAGTAGGCTTAACGCATAACTCTTATATGTACCCGAAATCTTCCAAAACAAAACTCCAAAGTGAAGCAGTCTCTCTCTCTCTCTCTCTCTCTCTCTCTCTCTCTCTCTCTCTCTCTCTCTCTCTCTCCACAGTTTATAATGTGGCAAGACTTACCCTTGCATTATATTAGATTGAAGCTGAGTGATCTCTATTGCTTCATGTTAATTTTATGCTCTCTCACTGGCAATGTTGTAAAGTTACTTTCCCCACCACCATTTTGAAGTTACTTGTTGGAAAATGTATGTGTTTTTATTATTCGTGTTTTGTTTGGTTGTATTTACAACCACCATTATCTTTGGTGAAGAGTGTTTGTCGTTTCCTTAGTATTTTACAGACCTCCAGTTTAGGGTATCAAAATCAGAAACCAACGCTTGATGCTAATCATCATCAACATATAGCTTGACGAAGCCATCAATAACCCAGAAATACTTATTATCATCCTTATTATTACTCTTATTGTCTTTATTGAAAGTTTTCATGAGCCTTCTCAGCTCACAATATCAGTAATAAAAATTATATATATATATATATATATATATATATATATATATATATATATATATATATATATATATGTGTGTGTGTGTGTGTGTGTGTGTGTGTGGGTTTTCTTCATATCAATCTATGGTATGAAAAATCTGAATTATTATTATTTCTTGGTGGTTTTATCCTTTACTAAAGCATGAAAGCCTTATTCAGCCAACTATTTTCACAGAGTATTCACGAGAACTCTCGCGTCGAGCGGTTAATTCTGAGTAAATTATTTATCCAATTAAAAACATCCACCTCGGGGAGCAGAGAGGTAGTCTTCTTAATATATTTAAAGTTGATATTATCACGTTTATATCAAGGTAGTTGTCCTATCTTCAGAACTGACGCTAAATTTTAAATTGCATGCAATTCTGTATTCTTTGTATTTATTCGTTGTAAGTTAAATCATTTCCATTTTCAAGAGATTTTATTAATTTTATTACCGTTCTGTGTTGTCTCGTTTAATTATTCGGCTTAATTCTTTCCAGTAAATGCGCAGTACTTGAGATTATTCGATAGCTTTTAGCTTTTGTGTAGCTTAATTAGAACGCATTGAACTTTTAAATTCGGTAATATTTACTTGAATCTTCTAATCTACGAACCTCAAAGCTACTTAGGATAGAAGACAGGAAAGCTTTCATTCTTTTTTCTTTCTCTCTTCTTTCTGGAGGCACTGAAACTTTTGACAACTTTTCCTTGATGAAGTACTAAGAACTCGCTTAGCGACGCAGATGCATTACTTCAACTTGGTTGTTTTGCAGGTATGCAAGTAGCCGCTGGCCACAAAATTTCCTCGATAAGCTTACTAGAACACTTTTGTAATGACATAACCTAAGTTATATCCAGTTTGTATCTATAATGTTTTCAAAATGAGCAATGAAACTCGACAATCAGTTTCAACTGCAGACAATTCCTTTTCGTTTTTATTCTAGCGGGTAAAAATTGTAAACTTTAATGTCACATATCTTATGAATCTTACAGCACAGCACAAGTTTGGATTTTAAACTTTTAAACGGGCTTCGGGGAACCAGATCTCATCAAAGATTAAGTTCCGAGAAAGATTTCGAGAGAAAGTAAGAAAATTCTTCACTCTTGTGACTTTACAATCACATATAGGGTGACGGAGGTGTCTTTGTACCACAATGAAAGAAAGGAAAAGGATGTTACAGTTGATTTCTTATATACAATATTTCATGGAATCATATCCATAATCGTTGGTCGTTCCCGTGGCACAAATGGGGTAGCTTTCTAATAACTGTTTAGACGTTTAATTTAATTTATTTTACGATATCTTAATTTAAACAACTCTCTTAATTGGAGGCCATGAATATTGTCTTCGTAAAACAACAAAGGATAAAACAAAATGATCTGTTCTTAAAATTGGAAAATGGAAGCCAGGTCAAAAATTTTTTAGGTTCCACGAGAATGCTCTGGTTTGCAAGACTGTTTTAGGCTAATGGCCATGTAACTTTTCTTAGTTTTGAAAATGGAGATTTTTATCTTTAATAGATCATGCTCGGTGAGTTTGTTTACATTATATGCGTGTAAGGAGGAGGATTTTGAGAAGAGCAATTTAGAATTTTTCACAACCTTTAATGCCTTCTTTATATATTATATATATATGTATATATATATATATATATATATATATATATATATGTATGTATATACAGTATATATATATTTATAAATGTATCTATCTATCTATCTATCTATCTATCTATCTATCTATCTATCTATATATATATATATATATATATATATATATATATATATATATATATATATATATATTTATATATATATAATATTTATTTTTTTTCTCCCTTTAGAGCAGGTAGAGCCAGAAGGGTAGAACCTTCCGGTTCCCAAGAAGCCTTTTAAGGATTGAAGTTAATTAGCCTTATGCTCATTTCTTGACTCCTAAGGCTGCTGGTACCCACTTACAGCACGGATGACCAGCAGCATTAGACTGGGCGACAACCGCGTAAGGGGGGGGGGGGAGGTGTCAGTGCATCTCATGTGGCGCACTGTAGGCATTACTAAAGGTTTTTGTTGCGTCCTTTGGCCCCTAACTGCATCCACTATTTTCAGTTTTCTTTGCCTCCGGTCCCACTTCCTTTTTACCACCTTGCCGTCCAACCACTCCAACTCCCTCTTTTCACCGTCTTAAGCGCAGAGTGGCTGAAAGTGCCCCAGTGCTTGGCTTTATAGCTAGACTGTCATTATTCAGTCAGTCAGTCAACCACTTACTTTACAAAAGCGAACTCAACACTATATCACTGACCCACCCACACACACAAACACACCTTCGCATCTGGTAGTTAGTTGACTGTTGTGGGCCACAACCAGGTGACAAAAAGGTGAAAAGGGCGTGCGAAAATACAGGTGCATGATGGATGTTGGATGTATGTGTATATATATATGTATATATAATTGTATATATACATATATATATGTGTGTTTTTTTTGTGTGTGCGTGTTCGTAATTATGTGGTAACTGCTTTTCTTTATTTGTATGCCATCATTCCTTCAAGTGTTTTATGAAATAATTTCTTTAAGATAGTGTGTCGATACTGATAAAGTGAATGTCCAGTTCACAAACGGTTTAACAAGAACATGATCGCTAAAGTAAAATGCAGTCTTGCAAACCTGCTACGTCCGCTTACGTGAACAGGACATTCACCCATTGCAATTCCTGGAAGTCGATTATGAAGGGACTACACTGTATAAGGCAATTTTTAACTGAAAATGATCGTCAGGACTGTTTCATATACTTTTTCAATTTGAGTGAGGGGCTATATATATATATATATATATATATATATATATATATATATATAATATATATATATATATATATATATATATATATATATATATATATATATATATATATATATATATATGTATGTATATATATAATGTACTATATATATTATACATATATATGTATATATATATTATATGTGTGTGTGCGTGTGTGTATTATCAAATAGGGATAGTGTTTACAGTAATGTTTTATATATATATATATATATATATATATATATATATATATATATATATATATATATATATATATATATAACGAATGACTGGTCGCTCAGTTCCACCTTCCTCTCATGTCCTGATGACAGGTTCATGTTGTTTTGTTTTTCATATGCTTGTGATTGATGACTGTGGAGTCCAGATTCTTTCTTTTGTATGGACAAGTTTTGCTGAAATGCAACAAGGACTCACTGCAGTTATATATTGTTATAACATGAATCTCTCAGATGTAAAAACACTGCGGGATTGTCTAGTATATTCTTCTGTTCTTTTGTTTCATTAATCTTTGGAATATCGCTTGTCACGTCGCCTTGGCAAAAATTATGTAATTCTTCGCGGTCTTTTAAAATTCATCTAAATTTGAGTGTAAGCTTATGAGCGGATTTCTGATGGCTTTTCACCAGAGAAATTGAATAGTTTTGTTGGATTGGGGGTGATCAGTACCCGGCTTAATTGTTTTAACATACATGTTTTTCTGCCGCTACTAAAATCTGTTTGTTCGTTGCTTTTCCATAGCAAGCACAATGTATCACGTTGTAGCATAAGGAGTCAGCAATGTGAAAATGAATATTGTAGTGTTCTGAGTCAGTTTTGTCAGTTGGAGAGAACGGAGAACGCTAAAATGGAAAGTGGGTTTAAATGGAAAGTTTTGTGAGGAGATCTGAATGTAGAATGTGAAAGCACTTGCTCAGTAGCATGGAAGACATACGGGAATGGCAGGAGCCTAGTATCTGAAAAGCATGACACCGAGCCAAAGGTAGAGTTAAGTGGCGCAATGTCCAGAGGGGTTTGAGTGGCTTCTCAAGATCCATCTTGGATGGATCATTTAGAAGGTGAATGTGGCTTGAATTATGTCTTGTTTATCTCTGGGGGAGTAGCTTAGAATTATTCTTCTGGCTATCGCCCAGGGTTTCAGGATGAGGTTGCTCGCCCATCCTCCTGCATACACACATATGACTAAGGGCTTTATATGCCTAAGCAGGCTTTTCGGAAAGCTACTTTGCTGAACGGACTACTAACGCTATAGCGATCATGCTTTGCACACTGAACATCATACATACACGCACACACACACACACACACACACACACACACACACACACACACACACACACACACACACATATATATATATATATATATATATATATATATTTATATATATGAGTGTGTGTGTGAATACCATGTTCCTTATATGCGTTGTACGTTTTGTCTGTAGAAGTGATGAGCATCGTTTACACCTCCGCATAAGCGCCATTTGAAATGAAATGAAGCATTGACCCTTGACTTTATGTACATATTTTTTAAAAGTATTGTGCAATCGAGTAATAGTTCTCGCATTTCCTCGCTCTTCCTCATTGCCGAGATATTCTTATCTGTTTTGTGTTTCTCTCTCTCTCTTACTGTGACTGCAGTAATTGCCGTGTCACCAATCGGGTAAAAAATGGCTTGTTCGAACTTTAGCAGTTTATCGCGACAAAAAGCCCAATTAGAGGAGTGAAAAATATCTCGGTCCACAGTTGCAAGATGTAAAGTAACATGTGTTGCCCACGCACTTCTGAGAAAGAAAATCAATTCGGTCCATTTTTCAACTCTTCATTCAGTCGTCGCACGTCATTTTAATAATTATAGAAACAAATGGACTACATCCTGCTTTCAGTTATATTCTCGTCTGTATTTCGACTCGTAGCATTTTGAGTATATATATATATATATATATATATATATATATATATATATATATATATATATATATATATATATATATATATATATACTGTATAACCTTCAGCCGTTCCCCTCATATATTTTCACTGTAGAATCGTGGATGAATCCATTGTTCAGAAAAGTTCCATAACATCCCTTGCTTCATACGCCTACCACATCCACATAGAAGACTTCAAGACCGCGTTGAATCCCCATAAACACACTGCGCAAATTATACATTTTTGTCTCCGATGTATTGTCTTTTCTTTTTTCCGTACATCCTACCGTCTTTAAGGCACTCTCATCCACCCTTTCACCTGCAGTAACTGTCCACCACTCCCATGTAGTTCACACATTTCTTACCCTTGCAGTTCCTATGTCAAGTACATAACAAACAATTTTATTCATCTGAGCAACTTCAAACTTTTTCTTTCATTCATATTTAATATTTACACTTCACTTCCATAAGGGAGAGTTTGCTCATCAGTCCCTTCATACATTTTCACCTAGGCTTCCTTCTCCTCTAGCTACCACACTCTGACGCACTAGTTTCTATAGCTTCTCTTCAGTATCCCCAACAAGCACTGCATCGCCTCTAAAAAACTTGTCCGAAATTTGACTAGTCTAATTTCCATTTCTGACGTCTTACACCACTCCTACCTTAGAAATATTAAAGAACCATGGATACATAACACACCCCTGTCTTAGCCTCATATCTATATCAGACCAATCGTTCTAACACTTGTCTGCATATTCTCACATATTATTTATTACCACCATAAAGAAATTAATCACTCAACTTTTCCTCTTCGGTCTGTACCATACATCCTCAGAACCCCTTCACATTGCTTGTCTGTAGATTACATCGTAAACTCCTTACTTAACTCTTTCATAAGAAACACTTGATTTAATCACCCATATCCTTGTCTAAACCCAAGTTGTTCTTCACTTATCAATCTGTCTTACTGTCTCAACAAAAATCCTGCCATACATCTTACCTAGTATATTAGCAACTCTGTGTCCCTGTAATTCTTACTGTCACCTTTGCATTTATAGAGTGTAAGAGATATTCCCCTCACCTATTCCTTCGGGATCTTCTCTCATTCAGGTCTACCTAATAAACCGTGGTCAGCCACTCAATCACACTTTCATCCCTGTATCTCAGCAACTCTTGTCAGTTCTTGGCGCCTTTCCATTCTTCACCCTCTTAATTGCCCTCTGTACTTCTTCATCAGTCACTTTTACAAGACTTCTATTTTCTCCTTTCAACAGATCGTAAGATCACTCACTCTGTCTACCTGGGATTGTATTCACTTCAGAAACCATCTCTCCATTTGCATCTTTCATTCTTAAATCAAGTAGTTCATTCAGTACTAATACATTTACCTCCCCACAGAACAATTCATCTCTCTGAAGTTCTTGCTCACCCTTTTCCTTTTATTTATTTTGCTTATGTTCTTTACCTCTCGCTTTCTTCTCAACTACCTTTTGCATCCTCCAGCATTCCTGTACATGATCTCCTCTGTCAGGCGATCACACCGCAAATAGCCTCCTCCTTGCTGTTATTACTGTCTCTTCGTGCCCTTTTCTAACTAATAAATAATACTCTGCTGACTCTATGACCCGATCATGGGATTTTGCATATCCTGAACACATTTACAGCCAGATTTTCGACCATTCCTCTTAAACTTTAAGTTATCTGACTTTTTTTCATGCCAATAATTATCAGATGTGCTTCTAGGCCCTCCTCCTATCACTATAATAGCCATCAAATTACCCTTCCATCTACAGCTTACTAACGCATAATCTAGCAACTTCTCCCTGACTATATAGAAGCCATGTGTACCGAACAACCAAGTCCCATTTTCAGGGACTCTGCATTCTCATTTACTGGAGGAACTCCATACCCACTGACAACGACATTTCTGTCAGTCATTGATTATTGTATTTAAATCGCCAAGCATAACCACCGTGTCATATTCTCCAAACCTACCCTGGTACAGATTCTTACTCCCCAGAATATTCTATTTCACTATCATCATTCGTTATATTTCTCGGCAGTATAAAGTCACTATTACAATTTTTTCTCCTGCCACTTCAACCTTACCCATATAATTCTGGTATTAACATATTAGCAATCTTTCATCCGTCCCATGTGTCTTTCAAACACAAAAAGGAAGTAACGTACATTAGTAGTCGTTCTCTCTCTCTCTCTCTCTCTCTCTCTCTCTCTCTCTCTCTCTCTCTCTCTCTCTCATAGCAACCAATGGGAGCGGTAAAAAATATGTTTCAGTTGAAGGACAAGTATCTACATGCTGCATGCAAATGGAGAATAGGGTTTACAAGCGATTAATGACAGATTACTTGTGATAAATGAATTATCAAGAAGTTAACAAATATATTATGCAAGAGAGAGTAACAGGGTGAAAACTGATGGAAGTCCTCTGTTCCTTTCCGACATAGACAACGATGTGATGTTTTAGTTGAATGTAGATGATAAAAGAAGTTTAAAGAGGTTAGAGGGATTGTCTTCGCAGGTTTTGTTAAGGAGGGTTGAGAAGTTGGGAAATTTAGAGAGAAGACATTGTGGTAAAATGGTCGACATAGTAATGTGAATTGGTGGACCAGAGTGTTTTGAAGGATAATAGACCCGTGAAAAATACCTATAAATTTTGAATGTATCTCACACCCCTACATACTTTACACATCCTGCTTAACCCCTCATTGATAAAAATAAATGAAAATATACTGGAGACAAATTTCAATAATGAATTTGGTTTTATAAGGAAAACAGCAAATTTAAAATACACAATCACAAAAACTTACATTAACACTTTATTATCAATGATAAAGGAGTGTTTTCCTTATTTTTAAAAGCAATGCAAGATTCTAGCTTTCTTGCTCTTCTTTAAGCGATGCCTTGAAGAGATGTGGTAAAGGTGTTATGACAAGTTATATAACTTTATATAAATGGTTCTGAAAATGGAATAATAGGCTGCATGAAGAGAGTGTGGAGTGAATAGGAGCAAATGATAGTTCTATGATCCAGTCACCCAGTGAGGATGAAAAATAGCGTTTCAGGTACTCTGTTTTGCTTTTATATTACTCCAAACAATGCTCAGAAAATGTAGGAGAGAAAGGATCTTGTAAAGTAGTTATCTTTGTAGTGATGGTAGTTTACAGATAGTGGGCAAGAATTGTTGCTCACCACCTTAACACCTTGACATAACAAGTCTGTGTCATGGACTCCTCCCTGAGGCGTTGTCACATTGTGAATTGTTAACGAAACAAGAGGGTAACCAGAGATGGCTGATGGTACAAGAGAGAGAGAGGGAGAGAGAACGTTCTCGTTAAAATAACCATTTAACAGGGTGTCAGTTATTTAATGAAGCTGCCAGGCACAACAGAATCTACGTAGAGAGCAATACGCTTGTTGGCATCACCAACTATCAATAAATAAAAAGTGCATGGCTGTACAATTAGACTGTTTTATTCCTAATGTTAACCATGCTAATCAGGTCTTGTCCAAGCATCAACAGTGATATCATTCTTACCTTAAATTGAAATGTCGAACGCTTCTTTTAAAGATTAGTAAATGTGCAAGAGTGAAAGAATTAAACTACACTCCTTAAAACCAGATCTTGGCAAAAAACAAAACTTGTTTTTATTTGTACGTGAATAAAGAACTGTCACGTTTTGCAAATCAACTGAAAAATGTCTTAAGGCGAGTGATTCTGTGCGACAGGAACTTTTCAGAATCATTCACCTTGGACAATAGGGTTTTCGGTTATGTTTACAAAACATACCAATTCTTAATCTAATGCAGTGTTCAGTACTTCACTAAAATGATCTGATTTACAGTTGCAAATGTCAGACAAATTCTAAAACTCAAATACAGTAGGATAGGGACAAAAGTGACAGCTGCTTTAATATTAGTGATATTCTTTCACCATACTTTGTCAGTATATTTATATGGCAAACTCGTTTTATGTCTCCGCTTTTCAGGTGTTTTAAATACAAAATTCAGGTAACTGTATTTGGACAGTTTCATAAAGAACGTGGTATCTAGCTTGCCAAATTATCACGGACGCGGCAAAAAAGATAAGATCTTTCCCATTAGGTTTATAAATCTTTCCTGGCTTTTTGGCAGATATTCTAATAGTATTTGCAAAGCCAAGGGGGTTCTTGAACAGCTAACGGAAATGAAGTCTCCTGTCAAAGGTGACAGCAATATTTATGTAATTTTATCATTGCAATAATTATCATATAACAAGTACATCTAGTTGTTTTGAATTTTTAGTTTAAGATGTTAAGGCAGTTAAATCTGGAGTTAATAGCCGTAGACTATCTGAGTTACGCACCAAATATAAATAAATGGGTGCATATTGTATCGTATAGTAAGAGTGTCATGTTACTGATAAATGACGTGATAGTATCACTGAAAATTCAAACACTGTATCTTGTCTATTGAAGCATAATTTTCCACTGGATAAGTTATAATGCATAACCAGTGTCTATTCAGCGGCTGGACATGGAATAAGGATTTACGGTCTGATGAGTTCGGGGAGTATATACTTAGTGAAAAAGAGGTTAAGTGCCTTTGCACTGTATGGTCCTCTCTGCTCTCCTGCAAGTGTACTTAAGACATTTTTTCTATCTCCTTCGCTAAACCTTTCATTTCGCTTTTGCTTCATACTCTGTTTTTATCTCTGTTGTTTGCTCTACTCCTGTAAGCACTTCCTGTTGCTCCATAAACCTCTTTCATGGACCTCCCAGCTCCAAAATCTACTTCTCTCAATTCTACTGCTTTAATCCTATTCCATTTTATCCTCCTTTTCTTTATAAATACCTCCATTTATATCTATCTATCTATCTATCTATCTATCTATCTATCTATCTATCTATCTATCTATCTATCTATCTATCTATATATGCAGTATATATAAGTACATATATATACACATATATATATATATATATTATGTATATATATTATTATAGGTATATGTAATATATATATTATATGTATATATAATAGCCTATATATAAAATATATGGAATCAGTTAAAGGGATAATTTAATTGACTACGAGAGAGAGAGAGAGAGAGAGAAGAGAGAGAGAGAGAGAGAGAGAGAGAGAGAGAGAGAGAGAGAGAGAGAGAGAGAGAGAGAGAGAGTCAATTTTAAGTGGGAGCTCGTTACTTCCGCTCACGAAGTTTGAAGTATATTACGTGTCTATCTGCCTAGAAAATATCCCAATAAGTTTTTGATGAATATCAATGATTTTTTTTATTTTTGGCTATTGGGCAAGGAAAAGTTGATTAGATTTTGAGATACATCCGGATCCTAATCTGGATGTAGTTCCAGGATTTTTAACGTATGTAAATATTGCTAGATACGACTATTTTTAGTTACCTTTTTAAAATTTTCATAAGCGCAAGGATCATGGAAAATACCAACGTTTGTCGCAAATGAAATCGCTCGACCTGTAAGTTTGCCATTTTTTCTAGAAAATAATACCTTTATTTAGTGTGTCTAATTAACTATATGTACATACATACTGTATATATATATATATATATATATATATATATATATATATATATATATATATATATATATATATATATATATATATATATATATACTGCATATGGGTGTGTGTGTGCATGTTACACAGACACACACATACACACATATATATATATAGAGAGAGAGGGGAAGTAATTGTCGAACTGCTCCATCATTCTGGTGGTGGACGATTACCTGATCGAGTGTCATCCTGTGTAAATTCGGCCATTGTTTATTCTGATAATTGTAAACAATGAATGTCAGAACTGACTTGGCATTGGATATTAGGACGCATATCGAGTTGGAGTCACTATCTGTAATAGGAGGGTTGAAATGATCGTCAGCATCTCATCTTGGTTCATTTGGTTGCATAACCGAGAACTTCTTTAAGTTTTATTAACATTTGCACCAGCTGATTAGCGATGGTTGAAATGGAACGTGGGAGATAATTCCATAGGTCAGAGGCTGTGAATGCGAACGTGGAAGCAAGAGCAATCTCGGCAAGATAATAGTACAGTGAAGGCTGAGGGAGAGAGCATCCAGCACCTCTTCTAGGATTGTGGTGAGATTGAAGATTAAAGATTTCTGGTTTGGTGGATCTGCTGGTAAATTTGGAGCTGCGATATCCTTAGTTTTATAGAGGTATGATATTTATTTGTGTTAGTGCCCAATCTGGATGCTATTCAGTATCTTCGCTTTTTGTATAGCTCACGTATTTTATGAAATTACGTAGCACACACTCAAGTAGTACTATTGGGTCATTGTTCGTATGGCAGGGATACCTTATTAGTTAGCAATAGTCTATGATCAGCATAATGTACGTCGCCTCTTGTGTGCTCAAGGTATTGATATCTATTGAAATGTTCTCTTTATTCGTGCTAGCAGTTCGCTATGACTCTGTATGAGCTGACTAGATTTGGACGTCGAGGTGATGATTCGAAGGTCTTGGACAAGGCTATCGTAATGTTTTCATTTGCATTAAGAAGGTGAGAGAAATCTTGTGATTCCATAATGAAGTGTATGTTTACATTTGTGCCCATAATTCAGATGGATATTAAGAACTTTTCAGACCACGAAACTAACTTTTTTATATTTGTCGATGGCAACTAGGTTTTGATTTGATATGATATGATATGATATATATATATATATATATATATATATATATATATATATATATATATAATTTTCGACGTTGGGGGTTAAGGTCCTATTACTACATGAATTCATGTAGTGGGCTCAAATGGGAGGGAAGTAATAATTTTAACTGTAATTATACTTGCATGCTTAAATAAAAAAAGTAATAATTGTCCATTAATATTCAAATTCTGTTCCAAAGAGTGGCATATCTGCAGACTGCAGTAACTACAGGCCGATTTCTATTCTCCCTGTGCTCTCTAAAGTTGCAGAAAAACTTACTTTTAAACTGCTATATAAGTATGTGGACTCTAAAGGATTGTTAGCTGATAGTCAGTACGCATATTTTAAGCATTTAGGTACTTGCGATGCTCTTTTATACTTGACGTCATTTGCTAGAGAACCTTGATAAGGGTTTTGAATGTAGAGTAATTCAAATAGAATTTAGTGCTGCTCTCGATTTAGTAGATCACAAGGCACGTACTTATGACTTTCAGAATCTTGAAGTGGGTGGATATGTTGCAGAATTACTTTAGGATTTCCTTACAGATAGGTAGCAGCGAGTTGCTGTTAATGGGAACTTGAGCGAACCAAGGCCTATTGTGTTTGGAGTTCCACAAGGTAGTGTTCTTGGTCCACTGTTATTTTTAGTGTATGCAAGTGACACAGTCGTTTGCTTGGAAAACAAGATTGTTCAGTAAGCCACTGATGCAATACTTGTGGCTGTAGTTGTCTCCACTTTTGAGAAATGAAGCTTCTCTTATTAACCTCAGTCTTGACATGGAATGGGTTAGTGAATGGAGTAGTAGGCAGGATATGAGGCTGAACTCCAGTAAAACGAAAACACTATTGATTATCAGATCTCATACAGATTTTCCACCGCCCCTCCTCCCCTTCAGGTGGATGAGACTCTACTGAATGAATCTGAAGCTTTAATTATTCTAGGTGTAACTTTTGACTCATATCTAACTTTTGAGAAACATCTAATGAAAGTTTCAGCAAATGCCGCATGAAAGTTAGGCATTGTACAGAAGGCTTCATATATTCATAACAGTGATAAAATTAATGCAACATATTTTAGGTTATTTGCCGTACATTTACTAGAATACTGTTCTTCAGTGTAGATGTCTTCTTCTGCCAAAGAGTTATCTCTTAGATAGAGTGGTTCGTGGTTGTTGGTTTCTGTTTCCTAACATTAGCAGTTGTGACTTGGACCATCAAAGGATGGTCTCTTGTGCGTCAGTTTTTAACAGACATCTTTCACATTCACAATTGATCCCTGATCCCCTTTATCTGCCGAGAGCAACCAGATTTGCTGAACAACACCAATATGCAGTAAATGTTCCTCGCTGTCGAAGTTCTCAGTTCCAGAAGTCCTTCTTTTTTCACACCGTTGGACTGTGGAACAGTCTCCTGGAGGATGTTGTGGAATTGGAATTTAAAAAGCTCAAGCGAAGAAGAAACGCTTTGCTTCCCTAAAGCACTTCTCCTTGTCTTTTAATAATTTACTTACATTTTTATCTATTTATTGATTAATGTGTTAATTTATTTTTTATTGTTTAAAACTTGATCTCTTCTTTCTTTATTTCCTATTATCTTATGTTACTTTCAAATGAACACCATATTCGGTTGAAGCTTGAATTTCAAGTTACTGGCCCCTGTGGGCTAGTTCCTTATTGATAGGGTTCATGTTCTGAATAATAATAATAATAATAATAATAATAATAATAATAATAATAATAATAATAATAATAATTCATTCCACCAATATAAGGAACAGTAATTTTGGTAATGCTCTTGCATGCAGTAATCAAATATAAAGAGTAATTATCTTGGCAATCGCGCGTTCGTATTACACAAATATGAATAATAATTTGGGCAATGCTCAATTTACATTATGCTAATATAAGGAGTAATTATGTGGGTCATGCTCAGTTTGTGCTACAAAAACATAAACATGAAATAGAAAAGAAATTTTATAGTTTTGTTTGCGATCTCTTAGCAGAGATTCTGATAAGAAGGAAATGCATAGCTGCATAAATTCTTAGGAAACAAGATAGCCTTTGTTGGTGAGTTTTGCTTGATGACATTCATATCTTGATGGGAGTCGTCTTTTCCCAGCTGATTGGAGACGTCCCATGTGGCACGAGGAAGCCAAGTTCCATGTATTAACAAGCGCCAAAGCCTCGGCTGGCACTTTTGTTTGACGCTTCTTTTGTTTCTCAGTATTACCAGCTCTTTTTGTTAAAAAGTCGTGTCTTGCTGAAATCACCTTCAAGAGAGTATCATGGCATGGAAAATAATCGAGTTATGATAAAGGTAAAATAATACTCGTAATTATTGTTGGTTAGAGGATGCAACATGAAACATTAAAGAGCACTATTTTGATGATATAGGCACACCGATTAAGTTTAAGGATCACAGGCATAGCCTTAAAAAAAAAAGTGTGCAAACTTACTCGCTATCATGATAAGTACCGTACTATTTCCCTGAAATATCTCTCCTGTTTGGGCAATTTGGGCAATGCTTATATTTGCATTGTACAAATATAAAAGTAATGATTTGGGAATTCTCATCTCATTTATATTCATTACACCAATATGAGGAGTAATAATTCGGTTAATCCTTTTACTTTTACTACACAAATATAGTGTAACAATTTGGGAAGCGGATTTACTTCGACTAATCATATATAAAACAATAATTCGGGTAGTGTTTTTACTTTCACTGCACAAAAACAAAGGGTAATAATTTGGGTATCGCTCACGTTTGCTTTACACAAATATGGGTGATGATATGAGCAATGCTGAATATGCATCACAGATATTAAGAGCAATAATTTGGGTAATGCCAATTAAAAAAAAATTAGTACCTATGTAATTCTCTTAACTTACGGATGTTGTCGAAAACTTAAAAGGCAATATTCAGGTGAGTTTGCAGTGCAAAAATATAAACATCAATAAAAAAGAAAATTTTATGCTCTTGTCATGCTACCACTGGCAGGAATTCTGATACGAAGGAAATAAATTGCAGCGTAAATTCTTAGGAAACAAGATAGCCTTTGTTGGAGAGGTTTGCTTGATGACATTCTTATCTTGATGGGAGGCATCTTTTCCTAACTGTTTGGAGATGTCCCATGTGGCGCGAAGAAACCAAGCTCCATGTGTTAACAAGTGCCAAAGCCTTGGCTGGCACTGTTGTTTGACACTTCTTTTATTTCTCACTATGGCCAGCTCTTTTGTCAACAATCGTTTCTTTCTGAAATAAGCTTGAAGCGAGTGTCATGCCATTAAGCATAATCGGGTTCTGATAAGAGTATGATAATGCTAGTTAATTATTGTTGGTTGGCAGATGCAACATTACTTTAGGGACCACAAGCATATTCATTTAAAAAATATTGTTCATACTTCTTCACCATCATTACAAGTATCCCGCTTTCCCTGAAATATCTCTCTCACGTTTAAGAGGAGAGCATTATTATTTTAAGTTAGCATTTAAAAAAACTTGATTTTAAATGAAATTGGTTCTCATTTGCGTAGTCAACTAAAAATTGTTTCGGTGAAATAATAAAAAAACTGTTAATTACTGGTGTTTTTGCACACATTATGATTATATGTACCCAAATAATTTGAAGAACCGTCGTTATACCTGAAAAATTATGCTTTAAGAAAATGCAAAGAAGGATTCGGAATCAATTATGTGTACTTAAAAACAGTATATTTTAGAATGAGTAATATTCTTGGAAGCTTCTTTAATTTCAAGGACTGTAAGAAAAGGGTCAGAACCACTTGACAATATACAATCTTTTGCTGTGGCTTCAGCCTAAATTAGAATGGTAATGGAAATTCGCTGTAGGCTATTCCTAGCTTGTGCTAATTTCTCACTGTTAAAAGCTTTTGGATTCAGGCGGGAGGTCAGAAAAATGATTAACTTTGTCCAGTTTTTCTAGTGTTAGGTATTTTCCATCACGTATAGAGTTTGCTATTAATTTGATGAAAACAGGAGGTTTAAGACCGTCATACTTTATACTTTCATAAATATTTGCAGAGAGTTTGTGAAGCATCAGTAATTTTTTTTTTGCAAAACTGTTGGATAGCCTAAGGGTCGATATGTTCACTAAATGTAATCCTCTAGAAAAATAAGTAATCTTATTGTGAGTTTGCAGTAATTACATTCCCACTTTTACCCAAAATCGTGCATCGCTCGATTTTAACCCACTGCAGCATATTTCCCACGTAAGCCACGTGTTAACCATACCAAAACAAATATTGGCAGATAACAAAAATGCAAGTGTGCGTTCAAAATATGTGCAAATGCTCACCCCTGGATAGTTATGAGCTTTCCTGTTTTCCTATGGCCATGCAGAGCAAAAGAATAAAAGAGGATATAATTTTGTTTTGATGTATAAATTGCTTATCTGATTGGAGCGAACTGGTTATATAAATCTCGCTCCCCTTCAACTGAGCATTTTGCATTCACAGTTATTGAACTATTTAAAAGTCCATGTCATTCATTTTCATTTTTATTTTTTCATTTTTAATATAAACGACTGTCCTAGTCATTCCTATTTATTTTTATAAGGTTCAAAAATTTTGGTTTTTCTTTTATGACGGATAAACTTTACCTTTAATTTATCAAAAGGACGAAAAAACGGAAGTCAAACCTCTGAAAGACAACACTAACGAACCTGAACGACATTAACGGTAATATTTTTAAAGACGATTTGGCAGTTTCCTTCGCCAAGGAAATAATGTTTAAATCCAGTTTACATGTTTGTTTGTTTGTATGTTGGTAGGTCTGTTTGTTAGGAGGAACACGCAAATGCTTATGGATCCCGACAGCGGCTGGTCGATAAACGTACTGCTGGTTGACGCTAGCGGAGGTTTGCGGTATCTGAGGGGGTTTTCTCTCATCTTCCTTATTTAACAGACGAAAAGCTGCTTTGTGAGTTTATTATATTGTTAGAAGTGAAAGAGGGGAGGATTTTTTTTAAATTTTTTTTATTTAGGAAGTGAATTTTCTGTTTTTTTTTTTCTGCAAGGGAAGAAACAATTATTCTAAATATACGATACATCACCTCGATTTTCGGTTTAGTATCCCCCAACCTTGATTGTAACGTGACAGATTAACTGAAAAATGTTTGAAATAAGAAACATGATATCAGTCATCAACATTTACTACTATATTTTTTAATGTTAGTTTTAATTTCCTCTCTCAAGAGCATCTGCCACAAGTAATAATATTAAACATTCATATGTGTAACTCATTTTAATTTCCTCTCTCAAGAGCATCTGCCACAAATAAATAATATTAAACATTCATATGTATATCTCAGTGTATATCCTTATATTTTTTCTGTGCAGCACAGATAGTCTACAAGAGATGAATTTTATGCTTACTACCACAAAGCCGATAAAATGCTCTGCAACGTGATGTATTTTATATATTGTAGTGGCGATGCTAGTGAAAAATCACATGTATAAAGTTGCAATAGTAAATGAGAAAAAGTAAAAAAAAAAAAAAAAATTAATTTTCCAAAAGTTCCCAGTCAAGCAAAATCTCGGTCAGAAACAGAGACGACGAAAACCTCCATAACATGAATCACTCAAGAGATGTCGGTAACTGAACAAAAGACGGGCATTCAAACAGTCCTCCATCCCAGAGCTATTATCTGGCCCCAAACTCACTCCGCCAAGAGCTTGCAAACGCCACTGAAATCTCTTTTGCAAGTGCCCACCTCATCTCCTCCTTCCCCTCCTCCTCCTCCCCACGGCACTGACGAATATTGACGTTCTTTTCAGCCTCGCAATGCCCCAGGGCATGTGTACCATATTTTTTCCCAGATGACGTTTGCTCACTGAGACGTGCATCGTCTTCCTACTCCATCCAAAATCTAGACGTTGGGGTTGGGGGTGGGGGTTAAAGGGGGGGAGGTGGTAAGTGAAGTGGGGAAAAATACTATGCTAGGGTGGCCTTACAATTCTTGAAGATATATATTCTCGTTTGGTGACATTGCGGGGAAAACATTAATGTAATCTCGAAGATTACTCACAATAAACAACTGCGCATGGTCGTGTAAGCTCAGTATACTTAATTTGCATGAATACCCATACATTTATTAGTGAATAAACTGTACTTACTCTTATAGGAAATCTAAATCCGTTAGCATTAATGATACATTTAAAAATTGTTCATACATGAATAAAACACATTTTACATTATATATACATATAATTATAGATACATGTGAATAAACACACACATACACACACACACACACATATATATATATTGTTTTGGAACAGAATGAGACAAAGGTGTTAGGGGAGTGTGTAGGACTTAGGAGGGCAGACAATGATTATGTTTAGGGTAGCTGAAAGATGTAGAGCCAGTGAAAGTGTAGCACTTCTCCTGTCGTGGAGACTCTGTGGGTGGGTGAAAGAGTACAAATGTGTTGTTTGAGGATTTTGTGTTTAAGATTAAGTGTGATAGGAGAGGAGTTATAATAGTAATTTTGATGTGCTGGGATTGTAATATAATGAGTGTTTTGGGAGAATGGATCCATGCCTTGCTGAGTTTTGCGAGCGTGAAAATTTAGTTGTGCTAAGGGATTTAAATGCAGTTAGGTGACAGAAAGAGTGATGTTAGTCCTAAGGAGTTGATGTAGTTAATGACAATGAAGAGAGTCTTGTGGAAATTTGGAAAAGGACTTGATTGTTGGAAATGCACCATTAACAAAGTAAAATATTACAAATATATGGGAAGGAGAAAATGGCGAGGAAAAGAGTTTGCTAAGCAGTACAAGTAGGCCCATATGGAAAAGCAAATTGATGAATGTTATGGTGAGATGAGTGACTGGAGTATATATGGTCATTATTTCGTTGAAGCAAGAGTTAAGGTACGTGGAAGTTTAATATGAAGAAAAAAAGGGGGAAATGTAGTTATTAGGGTAGTTAATTCAAGGGAGTTTTAAATGAAGGAAGTTTTGTTTGAGAGCATGTAAGGAGACAATGGAGAAAAATGGGATTGGGTTAAAGACATTGGTCTTGAAGGAATATATGAAGAGTGTCTACAATTCCAGGTTGGGGACATAGTCAGCAGAGTGTATGAAATTCCAAGATATGGTCAACGAGTCAGAAGGAAGCATTAGTGGGTTTATGAGAGTCGATCGGGAATGAAAACAGTCAATAATGCATGATGGAATGAGAAATCTAGCTAAGGATAAAACAAATTATTTGAGAAAATTTGCAGGACAGAAGGGAGTGTTGTATACAAGAATGGAGAAAAAAATATTGGTTAAGGTAAGGGGGAGAAGGTGAGCTAGGACATTATACATATGTATATATATACGTGTGTATGTATGTATGTATGTATATGCGCCTGTATATATATATATATATATATATATATATATATATATATATATATAGTGCGTATGTGTATAATTGGAAATAACACCAGAAAACAGAGTAAAATATAACAGTGTAATTTAACATGATATCGAAGAGAATAAAATCCCTTTAAAAAAAGCCAAGTTAGTGGTCGCTGTAGCAAGCAGCACCTGGAGCAAGAGAACAGCTGATGACTGGGTAAAATTCTGCAGGCCTATTTACGCGATGATCAGCATTCATAAACACGCACGTGCACATACACATACACAGACACACACACACACATATATATATATATATATATATATATATATATATATATATATATATATATATATATATATTGTGTGTGTATGAAGTATTTTGAACGACCTTAGTTTATTCTTATAGGTTTTGATTTGATTCCTTGGTTATTGAATAAGATGTCCATTAAACACGGGTCTGATGCTAAATAGAGCGGTACTTGGTTGCAGCATGAATCTACAATATTCAGCAGCTTAAGGTAAAGTAAATAAAATTATGAAAACATGGTCACCTATATTGGTTCCTGTAATCTGGAGATTAGGCTTACGAAGTACATTTGCTCTGGCATTTCTGTTGCTATTCAACTTATCCCAAGGTCAATGTCAAGGGATTGGAGTTAAATAAAAAATAAAAAAAAGTGTAATTTTTGTTAAAGAGTAATCTACGTTGACGACAGAAGAGCGATTCCATGTCTTTAAATATTTAATGTTGGTTTCTCGGTTCTGTGAACAACATTTTTTCCGGAATAGCCTTTGGTTATTTTTCTGTTTCAGGTTAGTGCACCCATTCCGTAAAAGAAGTAATGGTAATATATCAGAGAGTAAAGATGGTAACACCTGATTAGTCTGCTTCAGTTTTGTTAGAGGTTCTGATTGGTCCTCCTCGATTATGTTTGAGGATTTTGTTAGTCTACTTCAGTTTTGTTAGAGGTTCTGGTTAGTCCTCTTCGATTATGTTTGAGGATTTTGTTAGTCTACTTCAGTTTTGTTAGAGGTTCTGGTTAGTCCTCTTCGATTATGTTTGAGGATTTTGTTAGTCTACTTCAGTTTTCTTAGATGTTCTGGTTAGTCTACTTTATTTGTATTGGAGGCTCTGATTAGTCTACTTCAGTTTTGTTAGAGGTTCTGGTTAGTTCTCTTCAGTTATGTTCGAGGATATTGTTTGTCTACTTCAGTTTTCTTAGACGTTCTGGTTAGTCTGCTTTACTTGCAATGGAGGCTCTGATTAGTCTACTTCAGTTTTGTTAGAGGTTCTGGTTAGTTCTCTTCAGTTATGTAAGAGGATTTTGTCAGTCTTCTTCAGTTTTCATAGAGGTTCTGGTTAGTCTGCTTTAGTTGCAATGGAGGCTCTGATTAGTCTACTTCAGTTTGCTTAGAGGTTCTGATTAGTTCTCTTCGATTATGTAAGAGGATTTTGTTAGTCTACTTCAGTTTTCTTCGAGGTTCTGGTTAGTTCTCTTTGATTATGTTTGAGGATTTTGTTAGTCTACCTCAGTTTGCTTAGAGGTTCTGGTTAGTTCTCTTCGATTATGTTTGAGGATTTTGTTAGTCTACTTCAGTTTTCTTCGAGGTTCTGGTTAGTTCTCTTTGATTATGTTTGAGGATTTTGTTAGTCTACCTCAGTTTGCTTAGAGGTTCTGGTTAGTTCTCTTCGATTATGTTTGAGGATTTTGTTAGTCTACTTCAGTTTTCTTCGAGGTCCTGGTTAGTCTGCTTTAGTTGTATTGGAGGCTCTGATTAGTATTCTTTGGTTTTGCTTGGAGGTTCTGGATAGTCTACTTTAGTTGTGTTACAGGTTATGACTAGTCTGATGTCCTTGCCCTGGAGAAATCCTTGCGACGGGCTTTCCTTATTTTCATTATTGTGGATTCTTTCTTACCTGGTAGGTAATAAGTGGTAAGCTTTATTGTCTTGTCATCGCGCACCATTTAATCCTCTTCAGCTAGTGCTCGGCAGAGGCTGCATTTTCTTTGTTGTCCGTAATAAAATACCATATGTAGCAGGAAAATTTTCACCTCCTTATATGTCAATGTAGAAAACTAGGGTAGAATTTAAATTTTGTCAGTTGAATTGACAGTTACTGCCAAATGACAAATAACTGAGCTGGGGAGAAGCTCGTATCATTTATATATATATATATATATATATATATATATATATATATATATATATATATATATATATATATATATATATATGTATGTATGTATGTATGCATAACTGAATCACGAAAATATGGAACGTGATGAATATATAAATAAAGATTAAATTCACGAAGGAAAGGGAAACGCTGGAGTGCTGCGAGGCCTTTCGACTCTGTCGTCCTTTTCTTAGCAGGCTGAAGAAATATAAAAGTAAGTTTACAAAGAAAACTCATATAAATGACAGATGGGGATTACAAAGGAAAAATATGTACCTGGAATCCAACACAATTGAAGAATTAGTAGAACTGCCAAAACAAGTTTAAATATTTAAGAGGTTTTACAACGGATTAGGATCAACCGTTCAGAAGTAGGGACAGGACAATCAAAAGATTGTACAAGGGGGTGACTGACCACTAAAAAAATAATTTTCTTTTTTTTGTAAACAATAACAATTTTTGCAAGATGAACATTTTTACAAATAAAAAATTATATTAAACATACGAATACATAGAAAATATATATAAGGTAACTAATTTGTAATTAAGTCAGTGATTTTATCTTTTAGGCCATTCCTGAACATTTTTCTAATATTGGGGTCCAGTATTGACTGAATACTTAAGTTGCTTAATACGTACTGTGCATCTAAATCTTTGCTAGATTGGCCAATATTAAAAGAGGGGCAGTCCAAACATGGAATTTTATATATTATGTTGTTGTTTTCTTAAGGGCCACTTTTTACTAACATTCCTTTTAGTGTGTTAATATAGGAAAGAATGAGGTTGACATTAAAAGATTTTAACAATGATTTTATGTTTTCAAAATCACTAAAATAAGGCAAGCTAAGAGTAAATCATTTACATCAATACCAGCAGGCAAAACAGCTAAAATATCGTCAACATATCTATACCACTTTAAAGGAGTATAAATGCTGGTACTGATGTAAATGATTTACTCTCTAATTTGAATAACCAGGTACCATCCATTAAGTTTACTTTAGAATTAGAAAAAGACAGTTGCCTCCCTTTCTTAGATGTTTTAATACGTAGAGAACTATTTCAATGGAAATTCAATATTTATAGGAAACCAACCAACAACCTCACTCATGTCCATTTTTATTCAGGCCATCATCACCTTAACATCAAAATATAAATTTTTTCTTCAATGAGTTTACGAGCTTTGCGCATTGTCAGTCCCCAGTATTTGGATCAAGAAATTTAGTACATAAGAAAAATAGGGACAGATTTATGTTATCTTTCACATGTACTAGATATTTGTGATAATAAAGCCCACAAAAAGTTTTATAGTGAAAGTGACATGGAGAAAGAAACCCCTAAGAACATTCTTAGCTTGCAAAATAGCCCTAAAGAAAACGACAACATATAATATTTGAAATTCCATGTTTGGACTGCCCCTCTTTTTATGTTGGCCAATCTAGCAAAGATTTAGATGTACGTATTAACCAACATGAGTATTCAGTCAAAACTGAAAAAAGCATCCAGTGCTATATTCATTCATTTAAGTGAAAACTCTCACATATATATATATTGTGTGTGTGTGTGTGTGTGTAGTTACGATTGTTACAGATACCTTATATTCTGGAAAATGTAAATGCCTTCAGTGTAGCGTATGCGAAGAAATTTTGCCATCGTTGACAATAGCATTTCAAATATTTATCGTTCACTGATCCAAAATTTCCAGTCTTGCGCATCGAGCACAATTTTTCCAAATATGAAACCAGGAGTAAGTGCAGTTGCATCTGAAATTAAACTTACATAGGGCTTAACAACAAAGAAGTAAAGATCCCTATTTTTATTTTCAGAAATGTTTATACGTACAACAGAAGTAAAACAATATATTTTATAAATCGATTTGTTCCTCGTGTACATTTCTCAGGCGTTTATGGATATTTACTGTGATATATATAGTCAGAAAAGTTTGCTATGGTTTCAGTCACTGAAAGAGGCTCCTTCGACCAATCATGAAGGATGTTTTATCTCACAGGATTTTCCTCCTGACCCAACTCGAAAGGTGCAATCAGTGTCCTTTTTCGTTTTCTTTTTGCCGAAGTTTTAATGTCGGATGTGAACGAGGAAACAGTTTACGAGATTGGCTCTTCATTTCTTTCTTTCTTCTTTTGTTTCTTGTTATCACGTGGGACTCCTTTGTGCTCCTAATGTTATTCCGAGAAATAACAACTTTACGTTCTCCCATTACTGTCTTTCTTGCCAAGATGTCTTCTTTTATCTCTTTCCCGTCCCTTTTATGTGACTCTTCATCGTACACACACACACACACATATATATATGTATGTGTGTGTGTGTATATATACTGTATATATATATATATATATAGTTGGCCTCTCTCATATATATATATATATATATATATATATATATATATATATATATATATATAGTTGCCTCTCTCTCTCGTATATTATATGTTCGTGTGTGTATGTATGTATGTCTGTATATATGTATGTATACCCACACATATATATATAAGTATATATTAACTGAAAGTAAGATGACACATCGTATACTAACTAGACTGTTTTGAAGAATAGGGAATGAGGAAACAAAGCCTGATAGGAACTGGAAGCTATAGTTAAGGAACCAGTGAAAGGTGACTTGACTGATTATGGTAACTAGAGACGAATTGCCTTTACGTTGCTTATAATTAGAATGCTCATTATGCTTATTCTAATGTGGCTGGAGGAAAAAAATTGATAAAAAGATTAGAGACGAAATAACTCGTGGTAGAAAAGGAAGAGGTTGCACAGAATAGATATTTTGCAAGGCCTGGCGTCATTAAGACATTGGAACTGGAATAAGAAATTTAAGCCAAAGACCAAGCGCTGGGCCCTCTGAGGTCGTTAGGGTTGAAAATGTTGAAACAAATTTTAGGAGAGGGTGGTAAATAATCTGGAAAGAATGGGAATGTGAACGGAGCTATAGTGAAATGAATGAAAGGGGTTGCAGCTAGGGGCCGAAAGGATGTTGCAGAGAGCCTTAAGTAGCATTGTGTGAGGTACCCTGATGGCACTACCCCTTTACAGCTCATTGAAATTATCCATCAACGGAGCAGGTGGAAAGTTTATGTTGATGGGGTCTTGTCGAATTAGTTTTCAGTAAATGGTGGGTTGCTCCAAATACCATTTCACCTTTGCTGTTTTCATTTTTTTTTTTAACTTTATAGGAAAAAACTGCTTAGAGATGGAAGAGAAGATATAGAATGGAGTTAGAATAGTAACTTGATACACTTAAAATTTACTGGCGATGCTGTTAAAACCGCAAAACATCGCAAGATTAACACAGTTTCTTTAATAGAATGTACCATATATTTAAAGAGATGGGCTCAGAATAGATATAAGAAAAACAGAAGTACTGAGGATAGAGTATGCATAGGGATGAAATTGAATCTTTCAAGTATTTAGGAGGAATGATATCTCAGTACATGTTCTTTTGAGTTGGAATTTAGTGAAGGAATAAAAAAGTCAAATCAGACAATTGGTAGGATGAATAGGATGGGGAAATCAAATGGATTGAAATTGCATTCGAAAGATTATGCATAAATCTTGTACGATCTGCAATGCTATGTGGACATGAATCATGGTATGACAATAAAACCGTATCTGAAAGATTTTGTTGATTGTATATGGCAGGATAAAGTTTGAAATGATGCTGTAAGGGATGTTACTGTTGTTCCATATGAAGATGAGATAATGATCACAGGGAGATGGAGAAGGGATGGACATTTCTTTTGCACAACCTTTGGGAGGATAGGCCATGATAGTCTCAGCTGGGCTCCTGTGGATACCAGAAGAGTTGGGAGGCTCAGACCAGACCTGCTTGGACGAGAACGGCTGGAGATGAGTAGAGATTTATGGAAGATAAGGCACAAGAAAGACACGAGTAAAGGAATTTTACAGAGACCCTTAGTTTCACGCAGCGCTAATGGCGATGAGATAAATATGTATACACACTACATATACATATTTTATATATATATATATATATATATATATATATATATATATATATATATATATATATATCTCATATATTAATTATACACACACACACACACACACACATATATATATATATATATATATATATATATATATATATATATATATATATATATATATATATATATATATATATGTGTGTGTGTGTGTGTGTGTGTGTGTTTGTGTGTGGGGACTCAAAAGCCCACCTTTTGAACGTACAATCAGGCAAGTGAGCGCCGTGGATAAGTAATGCATAGCTCGCCTCACGTTTGTTAGGTCCATGTGTTGCTCCTGGCCTACCTTAGCCAGCCCACCAGGCTGTTCATGGGCGTCAGAGTTTGCCGGGGGGAAGATATACGGTGTGTGGCTAGCAACTTCCCATCTAAAAACTTGCTGAAAAACTAGAGAGCTCCTACGGGCTGCTCTAGGATCAAGAGCCCGTGCTGGCACAAGGCCAGCTAAATCTGAAACAACAACAACATAGAGAGCTGTACCCTTCAGGCACTACCTTTTTTTCAAAGGAAGAAAGTATATGAATATTTATTTATAAGTTACGTTTGTCTATTCTAATGAACATGAGTGATCTAAACAATTCAAATCACATTGTATGGTAATGACTGTTAAAGGTAATAATCAGCATTTTCCTCTCCAGGTTCATTTCCAGTTAATCGCTTATTCAGCACTATTTGTTACCACTTGCTTTACACGAATAAAAATGATTTGGACACAAAATGTTTTCTGTTAGTGATTAAATTGTATTACAAACCCTGAATTTGAGACAGCAACTATTGCTCTCAGATCGTTGTAAGAACCTTGGTAATACCCTTACTAGCCAGGCCATATAATACTGTTTGGCGCTAGGTTAGGTCATCTGTCTCCTTTGCAGAACGATCAGTTTATATATATATATATATATATGTGTGTGTGTGTGTGTGTGTGTGTGTGTGTATGTATGTATGTATGTTTGAGTGTGTGTGTATGCGTGTGCATGTATATAAATACTGCTTATGCCTGTATACGTAAAATTATGTCATGAGCATATTCAGGAACTTCATAACCTGTGTGGGCCTGCATAAAATATTTTTCCCTGATGAAGCTATCAGCAAGCTGATGTAAATTGATAAGTATTGACAAGCTAATGGACGGCCTACATTTCATCATGACGAACAGGCAATAAAGTTAAAATCAGTGTTTATTTGTACATATGGTTGTATGCTACATTTCTGGCTTTTTATTTGATAACATGCATCATACGATTAAGAGAACCCCAATAGCCAGTATAACTTTCTCTCTCTCTCTCTCTCTCGCATCATGAAGTAAAAATGCTATAAACTCTGTAAATATTACAGATGAATTTTAAGTGTACTACTCCTCGAAGAAAGAAGAGATTTATGGATATTTCAAAACTAATAAAAAAAGTACGATAGAGTATACCAAAGGCACCCCTGCTCTTTTCATGTGAACATTCCAAATGACTGAGTTTGCAACAGGCAAGCATAATTCCATGACTTGAACACAGCAATGGATGTGACTCTTGTTCAACCATCCTTTTGACGGCAACGAATACAATTTAACATGGAATTTACAATACAGTCACAACCGTACATAAAATAATGAACGGTTTATATATATATGTATATATATGTATATATATATATATATATATATATATATATATATATATATATATATATATATATATATATATATATATATATATATATATATATACATATACACACACACACATACAGTTGTGACTGTATTGTAAATTCCATGTTAAATTGTATTCGTTGCCGTCAAAAGAATGGTTGAACAAAAGTCACATCCATTGCTGTGTTCAAGTCATGGTTTTATGCTTGCCTGTTGCAGACTCAATCATTTGGAATTGCCAGTTCATATTAAAAGAACAGGGGTGCCTTTGCTATACTCTATCGTACCTTTTTTCTTTGATTAGTTTCAAATATCCATAAATCTCTTCTTTCTCCAAGGAGTAGTACACTTAAAATTCATCTATAATATTTACAGTTTATAGCATTTTTACTTCATGATGAGAGAGAGAGAGAGAGAGAGAGAGAGAGAGAGAGAGAGAGAGAGAGAGAGAGAGAGAGAGAGAGAGAGAGAGAGAAATTGTACTGGCTATTGGGGCTGTTTTAATCGTATGATGCATGTTATCAAATAAAAAGCCAGAAATGTAGCATACAACCATATGTACAAATAAACACTGATTTTAACTTTATTGCCTGTTCGTCATGATGAAATGTAGGCCGTCCATTAGCTTGTCAATACTTATCAATTTACATCAGCTTGCTGATAGCTTCATCAGGGAAAATATTTTATGCAGGCCCACACAGGTTATGAAGTTCCTGAATATGCTCATGACATAATTTTATGTATACAGACATAAGCAGTACTTATATACATGCACACGTATACACACACTCAAACACACACACACACACACACACTTATATATATATATATATATATATATATATATATATATATATATATATATATATATATAAAAATATAAACAGACATATATACTAAAAACTTTCACTGCTCAATCAAAGATGAAGTTCTTTGGAGAAATTTTCCTCGGCATCAACCACTTTTAGATGTTTCTAATTACGCCCTCAACATTTTTGACAATGTATATGGGTCTGTACTTTTTCGTTTTGATGCTAGTGCAGTATGTGCATTGCTCAACCATGAAATTTATGTATAAACTTTGTAACTTAAGTGTTGGATGGTTAAAACTTTGATCTCATTCATTGTCTTTAAGGGGTTTGCAGCAGTGTTGCTGATGGGGGCTTTGGGTAAATTTCGATCTACCTCTCATGATGGGCTGCTCATTTGTATGACCTTTGTTTTTAAGTGTTCACGAAGGACAGGTTTTGATCATGAAGTAAATTAATGTATTGTACGCAAAGGACTTCTGCAGTTATTTGCGTCCTCCAAAAGGTTAAATAAAGTTGCTCATAGGTATGACAAAAGTCAGGAACAGTTCAGAGGTGTAGTTTGTGGGGTTTTGATTTGCTGATCTCGCACCGTGCAGCAACTGCTTGAATCGCTTTGTATAGGTAAAAAAATAGTCAGTGATCCTGAATATTTGACGTTTCCTTCTTTACAGAGCTTACAAATCTTTCGTGTAAATTTCTGGAAGGGTCAACGTTGTTCATATACCGAGAAGATAGTTTTTTCTCTGTAATTACGGGAAAAATGTTTTCCTGCTCTGTTGTTGGCAGCCCCTGAGGAACTTTATCCCTTAGGCAGCTTACACCACAAGTGTATCATACATGTAAACACACAAACACACACACATATATACATCTATATATATATATATATATATATATATATATATATATATATATATATATATATATATATATATATATATATATATATATAAATGTGTGTGTGTGGAGAGAGAGAGAGAGAGAGAGAGAGAGAGAGAGAGAGAGAGAGAGAGAGAGAGAGAGAGAGAGAGAGGAAACCTTTGGAAAAGGACTAACCTTGGAAGCCGTCTTGCCAGGGTTTTTGCCTTTTACGACTCCCACTATATATTTTGCTGTAATGGATTTTTACCCAGTATCTATGGCATGTAACTAGATTCGTTACACGTGCAATTCCACAAGCGCGCCTATTTCTGCGTTTCCTAACTTTGGTTAACCCTCAACCTACTCTTTCGAGCAAGTGACTCGATACATAAAGTTACGCGGTGCCACCAGGATAGCAACAGAATAATGAACATATCTCCGGTTATTACTAGTAGATTTGTTTACCGATCTCTCACAAAAACTTGTAAATTCAGCGATCACAAACTTCCAATTAAGCAGACTGATGTCTCCAGAATATATGAGTGAACACTCGCTAAAATGCAAAAGAGCACAAATACACACAGACACCGAGACGTAAGAGCGATACGCGCCAAGTAATCCGTAGTTTTTGCCCCGACGTAAACACTGCCAAATGCCGGCTATTAAGAGCAGTAAACACCAATCAAAAGCTAATTCGCTGTCGACATAAACAGCGGTGGGTTCCTTCGCTTGGTATAAACATCTATCAGAGAGGATTCAATGTTCACGTAAACAATGTCAGTTCCTTGCTGGGACATAAATACCGGTTTAAGGTTGTTCGCACCTCCGATGCCTCGCCGAGGTAGCTTGTTTTGAGGTGTCGGAAATGTTATTATACCTTAAGCTCGTTTTCTTTCCCCCTTCTCTTATGCTAATGGAAGGGTTCTCTGATGATTTCATTAGCTGCAAATTCCGACCATGAGGGTAAGATTTCCATGCTCGCCTCCTTTGAAGTATACTTTTAGTCCCCCTTTTTAGTTTCGTATTTTCACTTTTTAATTTTTTTCCGTAATAGTGTTATTAGGTGCCTTCGTATCTTCACAGTTTTACATGCTCATGCGGTTATCGAGATTTGCACTTCTTTCCAGAAGACTGTAAATAAGGAAATAAATACAAAACAACATTTTCATTTGTACTGAATTCGTTGGTTAGAGAGTGTCATTCAAGAAGCATTATAACTGGTATGGCTTGCCTATAGGAGAAATATTCAGGTTCGAAATTGCTCATCACAGGCATGTGAAGATATTTCTGTTTTTTCTTTCATTATTAATGAAAGTATTTTTTTCACCTTTTTGCACGTTATCCCTCAGAGAGCTAGTATAAGATTACAAACCCCTGGACCTCCAACTTGGCTGCAACTTCCATTGTTGACTAATTATCAGATACACAATTCACCTTTTAGATCAGTAGATGAACAATGATTTATCTCGGGAAACCGGCCTGGAGCCGATCCTGGCACTCTTTATGCACTTGATATGGCACACAGGTTGGAGAGTGACTGGTTTGGTGTGAAAATTGGACTGAGACACGGGTATATATTTTCATGGACAGTCTTATGCAAAAGTCAGAATGACTTGTCAGGTGGTGGTGATAAGTTGTGGGATAAGAAGATGGATCGTGGTAGAGTGTGGAATATTTTGTTTGCAGATAAAGCGGTACTAACTGGGGATAGTAAAGAGGAACTGCAGAGATTAGTGGAAGACTTTGAAAGTGTTTTTAAGAGGAGAAAGTCAGGAGTAAACTGGATCAAGAGGAAGGCTATGTGGGTTAATGGGAACCAGGAAGACAGGAAATGGAAGCAACAGATTCTTATAAGTATTTGGGAGTTTGTATTTTGGATGGTATTAGGATAGGAGAGGAAGTGAGTACCAGACTAGGTGAAGCAAGAAGGATAGGAGGGTGTGTGTATAAACTAAGACAAAACCTGGAGAGGTTGTGGCAGCGAAGGTTGGAATTTATGAAGAAGTTGTTGTTCAAATAACCCTCCTGTATGGAAGAGAAGTGTGGATGTTGCATGCGAGTGAAAAAAAGGAGGTAGCAAATGTACAGATGAATAGTTCAAATAGTCTCTGAGGTATAAGCATGTCTGAAAGGGTTCAATATAGATAGAGTGGCAAAATGGTTAGTGTTAGGTGATAGGGTGGATCAGTGTTTTGAGATGGTTTGGTTTGTGGAAAGAATGGATGATAATAGGTTGAAGAAAAAATGTATACAATTTGAAAGTGTTGAGAGGTAGAAGAAGAAGGCCTAGACAGGAAGAGCTAGATGTTGCGTGAGGGGAATAGGAGTGGAGGGACCTCAGGATCCAGGAAGCAAGAAAGTATGTGCAAGATAGAGGTGAGTGGCGCAGTTGTGTAGAGGGTTTGACATACTACTAGTGAGCCTTCTGTGTAGTTGCATAGAGCGGCTAGCGCTGTGGAGTTTTTTTGCATTGGATGTTCATCGAAGATTCTTCGTTTAAATGTGTCAGTGAATATTTGCCTTACTGTACTTGGGAGCCACCCTCGGACAGGAAAAATGGCTTAATGTAAAAAAAGTATATATATATATGTGTGTGTGTGTGTGTGTATTATACGCATATACTGGGCATAGGACTAGCAAACTCACCCCCCAAAAAGACAGGCTTGTAACTAAAACTAATGCCTTCTTGTGCCATGCCCTTTAAGGGTAAAAGATGAAAAGGGCAGACACTGTTGTGTAGTTCCATTTGGGTGCAAGTTATTGCCAAGGTGAAGTGAATGTTATATTAAATAACGCGTATGTAAGTGACTGAACTGTCGCGCACACACACAAACATTATATATATATATATATATATATATATATATATATATATATATATATATATATATATATATATATCTGGTGATTTTGGCACCATGCCCAGTAACTGGTAACGAGTATGATTGCCTTTGGTCATAAGAGAAGTGACACATCTGCCATACGGCATTTTCTCCCTCCATGGCGTCTGCAGCTCTTCACTACGTGTTCCTTTACTATAAGCCCACTTCAACACGGACGGTAAGGCAGGTGCGGGTTCAGTCCTAAATTTAAAAAGCATTGACTCCAGTGTGACCGGTTACGCGGACTTGGCCGCCAGGAATCACCAGCACGATCAAGCTGAAATTATGAAGTTTCGCTACTTAGTACCAATTAAATAGTATTGCCAACCATATGTTAATTCAATAAAATGATGGTTGTATATAAAATCTGGAAATTATATATATATATATATATATATATATATATATATCGCTCTATACCCGTGTAATCGTTCATTGGGCAATTTTATGGTTTGTGTCATTGCAGTGGTCGGTAATCCTTAGTATAGTCCAGATCTCTTTGTCTTATCTTGCAGTCTTTGGGCTTTGACATTTGCTCCTCATCACAAAGACTGATAGATTACGGAATTTTAATCTTCAGAGTTCACAAAGTGCGCTCAATTTTCAATGTATCTTCCTACAAACACTCTCGATAGTGTACTGTATGTTGGTCATCAGAGAACAGTTATAGTAGACAGATTTTTGGTGATCCAGGCGTAATTTTATTGAAGTTTAAAATAATTTATCATAAGCCTTTACACAATAAAATAATAGGTAATGTCCTATTTATGTACAGTTCGTGGGATGAATGCCCCTTCCCTGCATATTCGGAATTATTGAATACGTCTCTGAAATATTTTGTACATTCACAAAAGGGTTTCAATCAAGTTGTAGCTTAACATTTAATACAACATGTAAATCAACTGTAGGGATGTTGCTGTATACGTAGCTTGAGTGGCCAGAGCAGCCAGCGTCATCAAGTGAATTTGAATAATTTATTCATTTTTTCTGAACCTGATGAGGTACATTATTGATCTTATTAATTTGTTGCAACAATTGCTCTTAATGGAGATTATGATAATGAAATTTTAAGATGAACCAAGTATAAATGAAAGTAACTATTGACAGATAAACAAGAAAATGTTTTTCTAGAAACTAGTTTTCAACGTGTAACCGTTACGGGTTTGTTTTGAGATATTTTGGTAATCCATGAAAGTCAATTGTGAAATGGTCAACGTCACTTTCGAAGGTACACGAAGCATATATGTAATAGAAGTTTTCTGCACTGAGGTTTGAGCCCTCATTAGTCAATTTAAGGATCAGTGTGACAAGGGCTCTGGTCTGGCATTTTCTCTGGACCAAGCGCTTTTCAGGAAAATGGGAAATGTTTTGTATTTTCCTGGATGCTTTCAGTCATTCACTCCCAAATGACCACAGGAAAGTTTTGTATTCTGAAAAACAAGTCTTTGGTATTGTTATTGAGTGTTTAGTATAAAATTAACATTGGTCAACTTTGCTGGACGAACTGGATGGTGAAGTAGATTATTTTAACAGGATTAGGCCCTATTTTAAGACATTTTGTAACTGGATAACATGAAAGATCAGTGGCATACCATTACCTGTCATTTTTCTTGTTTTTTTTTTTTTCCTCCGTAATCTAATGCTGTTAAAGATCCTTTGATATTTAAGTGGAAAAGACACACACACACAAAAAACGGAAAGAATGGCGTAAAATAAATGAATTTATTGAAATGACTGATAAATTTTTAAAAAACCCGGAAAAATTGAATGGCATAGGTACCATCCATTTGACGTCCTTCCATAAATATTACAGAGGATCGGATTAAAATTTGGCAAGAATAAGGAAAGTTGGTACAAAGGAGTTTCCACCCAGCCAGCTCTGGCCTCTTCTCGGTTCAGTTATTCAATGAAATAACTCTAAGTTGAAATTTTGGTGAAGGCCCATTTATTTTCACTCGTTGTCCAGAGAATTCAGCGGATGGATTATGGATCCGAAGATCTATTTGGCGCAGGTCCCAGCTTTCCAGTTCTCTGTGGTTATTACCCTTTTCGTGGTCTGGTAATTTGTGATTTATTATTGAGATAGAGGCTGGTGTCATATTTATTAATTAGGATTGTGAAACTGGAGGCGGCCATTCCAGAATTGCTTGGTAGCAACCTTTTTTTGTTTTTCCTCCTTCATCTTGACCAACTGACGTTATGAGAATATCTTTTTCGTTATAAACTCACCAATTTCGGGCATAGGCTTCTCAAGAAAAGGTACGTTTTTGATATTCGAGGATTTTGCATTACAAGCTTAATTTTAGCTAGAACTTTTTCCTCCTGAATTCGCTCCAAAACCCTCATCCGCTATTAACCTCACATGTACGCATCAAAGAATCCAGGCTTGGTTCATATGCAGAAGTTCCAATCCACGCTAATTGCTTCGTGGAACATAAACCGTTGAAATCCCTTCATTCGTTTCAGAGGATTTCATATATTTCGGGAGAGGCCGTAAAGTTTCTTATTAAAAAGGAAAGAAGAGGCGGCTATGACGTGCGGAACGCTATGAAGTGTGAGGGGGGAAGCCATCATCTCATTTTCCCTTGATTACAACCGGCGATGAATTATCATGTGGAAAGCATTACCACTAATAATGGAAATCTAATTAACGCGACATGAAGAAAGTTTGCTGAGTAATGGCATTTTAATGACTCCTCCTGCATACATTGCAGATGACCATCAATACCATTAGGCCAAGCGCGCTAATGGTCGCATGATTGGTATCTAATGGTGGACAGATCCCGCGATGAGACAAAGTAATGGAAGGCGATAAGTGAGTTAATGGTATCAAGCGTTGACTGATGAAGGCTATAATAATCCATTACTCCTTCTTTGACGCTCCCCGTCTCCCTTGATTAACGCAAATGATACCTAAATAAGATTGGCTTGTTCAGAATGACATTTTAAGTACGAATTTCATAGCTGCCTCTCATTTATGAGTCTTGTCCTTTGAAATGAGCTTGAATACTTAAAACTGTAATGCATGAGTGATTATCAGCGATTTACCCTCGGATACAGCTGAAAATATATGACGTCCAAAATCGTACTGTGGAATTATTTTTACACTACGTATTTTCCTATATAAGTCCATGCTTGATGTTTTAAGTTACGTAAACAAATAATTTATTTTTCTTGTCCTTTGCTTTGCAGGTGTGTTAACAATGGTTTCGTGATTGCCAAGTTACAAGGGATGCAATAATCAAGGTGAGGGAATGTTCTGTTTTTGTTGATAAAAACATTTTTCATACATATTTGTGTACATATGTATACACATACAGACACTCATTTATATATGTATTATAGTGTATACACACGTGTACATATGCATGTGTGTATGTAGGTGTGTGTTTTATGTGTTAGTGGAATGGCCAGCTCCCGACCACATCCGGTAAAAAAAGAAAACTTGACGAAAGATCTTGACTACGCACGTGCAATAGAATATAAAATTCTAAGAGCCCGGAAGGCTCCATCCTCTAATTATCAGTCTTGATTTAGGGTTGAAATTTTTCCTCAGGCATGAGTTGAAATGGTTAGGGATTACAACTGCACCAGCTAAGATCAACCATTCCCGATATATTCGTGGGAAAACTGTTTTGAGCTCGCGTGTCGGTAATCCCACCTCTGTTGGTGCTAGGCTCTCATTCTTTGGTGTAAATAAGAGCGCGTGTTCAGCCAAGTTTATCTAACAAAATTTTAAACTCTGCAATGCTAATACAGTTAATTAATTAGGAATTTAAAGCTGATCTTATTATGGAAGATGTGATGTTACTTAGGACTACAATTGATTAACAGCCTAGCGCTTGCAGTAACACTGGATATAATTCTGCATAATTACTGAAACCCCAAAACTAGGAGTTGGTGCAGCAGATCATCCAGAATGTTCATGGCTGTTTTTGTACATTTCTACGTGATACGGATACCTTACTACTTGAAAATAAATCTGTTACTCCAAATATTAAAATTAGAAGTCAACCTGTCATGGTTGTTTGCCTTAGGGGGAACCCATTTATGATGCAGAACATACTAGATCCGGATGGAATAAATCTCTATTAACGGTTAATTGAATATTCTAACATCAGAAACTGTTAAGTGCCATACATAAATGACTTCAGCAGTCAGAAGATAAATGGGATTTTAGAAATTAAGGCAATTTGGTACAGGGAAATTTGATAGACTTCAATATACAATCACTTCGCTAAATAATTCAGCGGCTAATCGGAAACTAGAAGTTCCTCTTTCCAATCCAACAGTCAAATATGAATCAACAGATGATTAAAGAAGTCATTGTTAGGATAATTTATCATGATAATTACGCACGCTCAGATTAGAATAATTTACAGTTACAATAAAAGAATGAAAAACTCGCGCTGCCTTTGATTGGTATAAACTACCATATTGTCGTTAATTCATCATTTGTAATTGACAGCAGGCATTGCGAAAAGCTTTCCAGTGCTTTCTAAAAATATTTTCTATAATTGATATCGGCTTATCGATTTGTCAGAAGTTCCAGAGCAACGAAATTTCATCATCTGTTGTTAGGAGTAGAGTTTTAGGTTTGCAGCGATCAGCTTGCAGTCTTGCAACATCGCGGATTTCACGCTGGAGATCTGGTTCAAGTGATTGCACGATAACAATAACATGGGGAGTCTCAGAATTCAACAGCGAATAGGATTTAATGCTCTTACACTCAGATGTATATGTATATATGTATATATATATATATATATATATATATATATATATATATATATATATATATATATATATATATATATATATATATATATATAGAATTTACTGCTTGAATAGAGTATATTATTCCAGTTGTAACACTTAAATGCATACGATAATTCGGCCACGAAATTACACACACACACACACACACACACACACACACACATATATATATATATATATATATATATATATATATATATATATATATATATATAAAATTTACTGCTTGAAGAGAAAGAGTGCACTATTCCAGTTGTAACACTTAAATGTATACGATAATTCGGCCATTAAATTACTTTGCAGTGTGTCAACTCAACTTTTCTCCTATGATAAAATCGTGGAAGAGCCAAATAATTATACATTTCTTTCTATTTGTCAATAAATATTTTGAGAAATTATAACGTGTCCGCCATTGGCCAATCACTAACTCCCTTTCATGCAGTCCTTCGCCGTGATTACATGTGCGCTCATTTCAAAGAGGGCTAGCTTGTGAGATAGGCTGTAATATTTTCGAGACCTCTATTTGGAATGAGGTTGCTAACCCTACGCCCTGCCTCACGGATGTTCAAGGGATCTGTGTTCCAACAGTGCCTGTCATTTCTTGAAGGTCACCCATTCAAGGTCTGACAAGATCTAACGTTGCTTAACATAGCTGATAGGGCGACCAGCACTATCACAAACGTAATACCGATTCGAAATTCGTTCAGTAATCCATAACTCAGGATCATATTCACATTAATGCCTCGTAGCGACAGAAATCCCTTTTGATAGGATAGTCGGACTTTTACTCGATAATTGAAACATGAAAATTGTCTCTTCCCGATATGGCGGAAAGTTTCATATTTTCAGTTTCGTTCTGTAATGAAAAGATTCATTGAGATTTTTACTTTATCTTTTAAAAAATTTTTCCAATTTGCTTCTAAGTGGAGTTAAAAAATAATTTTTTTCTGATTTAAAATAACTGCCATGCTTCGCACCCAAGTTACAAATTACGAGAAACCCCACAAAAATTCTATCTCTCTCTCTCTCTCTCTCTCTCTCTCTCTCTCTCTCTCTCTCTCTCTCTCTCTCTTTATAGTGTTGTTTAATTCTTCTAAATCCTTAGGAGAATGGCATTGAAATTGTGACTGTCCCCATTTTGACAAAATTAATAACCTTGATTAAAAAATGGTATGAACGAAAGCAGTTTCTACCCGGAAGTTATCTTAGTAACTGGCGTTCATTCATATTTATCTTTGTGTTCACTCATACTAGTGGATAAATACTAAAGCATGACAAAAGTTTGCCAACATACTTTTCTATAATTTATGCAAGCGCGTAACATTTTTAGGGAACAACTCGAGCACGCGCATTCAGTCTTAAATTCGTACACGGGCGTCCAAGCCGGCGATGACAAAAAGGGTGCTTCTTTAGATACCATTGAGAAAAGCAAATAATGGTCTACTCACACGACGTGACTCAATGAAACAGTAAGTGTATGAAAGGTACTGAAACAGACGGAATGAGGGGCCAGGACTGAGATGGAGGAGGAGGTGGGCGTGAGGGAGAAAGATGAATTGAAGGGGTGGGAGGATGATGTACTGGGTGGTGGGGTTGGGTGGGGAGATCATTTGAGGGGAATGTAATGGGGAAGGAAATCCTCCCCTCCCACCGAGTACCCTCTCCCGTCCGTGAAAGCCCCTGGGGGCCAGGGGTGCACCGCGGGTAGACTGAAGAGTACTTTGCCCCTCAGTTGGTTCACCTTTAGGCTCCCGTGTTCATCACAGACGAGAGATGCTTTGTAACATAGCTTCCCGTTTTCTGGACCAGCAGACAAATTCACGTCACTTTATGGGGCGTTATTAGGGAGCAGGAGATGGAAGGCCCGAAAAAAGGAAAAAAAAAAAAAAACATTACTACCTAGAAAAGAAAAGAGAAAAAAGTACCTTTCTCATTGGTCGCATTAGGTGAATAAAAAGAGTGTTTTTTATTAGGAAAGGTGTTCCCTTTTTTCTTCATTTACTCCGTGCGAAGTAAACTTATTTCTTTATTTATTTACTACAATATTTTGAATTTCTTGGAAAAAAACAATTTTCTTTAGACAACAAAAATCTGTAATTAATTAAATTTTCTTAAACAAGCAAGCTTTAATTTTCTCCTTTCTCTCCTTTTGGTGCGTCTGCACTGACGTTTACTTACGAAAGTAAGTAGTTACACAAGCATACTAATGAGTGTGTATGTTTGCTGTGTCTGTATCTGTATCCGTGACCAGGTGGGGGAGGGAAAATTTATGAATGTCTACATGTATGTAAATCATGTTTTGCTCTTCGTAAACGTTCCAGGTTCTTAATATCAAATTATATTCAATTTACTGCTGTGAGTATAAACTTTTTCTCCTGATATTCGATTTAGTGCTTCGAGTTGTGTTTTTTTTTTATGCTTTTACTTACACTCGGTTGCCTCAAATATATGGTTTGTCTTTTCCTATACAGTTAACTATATTTAATTTAAAATTTTTCTTCCTATATGTGCGATTTACTTTCCGAAAATTGTAACTCGGTTAACTACTTAGTTCATGATAGTTTTCCCTTTATATTCGATTTACTGCACAATATATGATCTTCATTACTCGATATTCGTTTACGGCTTCTAATGATATACCACTCTTTGTAATCCTTAATTTTTTTCTACTAAAATATACAATTATATACGATTAACTGCTTCGAAAAGATCTTTTTCTCCTCTTTCAACCAGAGTCGTGGTAAACGAACTGGTAAACAAACACACGTGTGCACTTGTAGCGAAAAGCCTGTGCGGGGCGCACACGTTACTCTTCAATTAACGACCAAACTTTGAATTTAGTAGTTAAGGTTGCAATTTTTTTCCAACGCTGGAGGAAAAAAACGCCGACAGGGACATTCTTTATACCCTTAATTGGGTATGCTGTTCTCTGTTTGTTCTGAAGGGTATATTTAACTCGGGAAAATTAATGTAACATTCGGTTCAGAGGGAACTTGTAGAATCTTTTTAATGAGTTTTCCTTTCAGCATTGTAGGCGTCCTGTCTCTCGGCTGGAAAACGTTGAAAGGATCAACTCGCTTCTTCCGCGTACTCCGTCTAAAACTGACGTTGAAAGCAACTAAACATGAGTTTCAAAAAGCTGTTTGGAGTGTAAATGGATAAACAGCATTAAAGGGGCATTAAGCTATGTCTTCCTGCATACCAGGAAGTGAGTCGTTGAGATTATTGGGCGGCTCAAATCTATACTTGCCACGTGAAAGTGAACCGTCCTAAGCTTCATTGGAGGGAGGATTTACATAAGCCGATTATGACGATGACTGGTTTTATCGGTCATTTCCTCTTGTTCTTCTTTTCGGCCGTAGTCAGCACATTATAATTATAGCTTTCAGGTTCTGTGCGCCCAGAACCAGTGAAGGGAAATAACCAGCCTGACCGTCATCGAATCTTCCCCTTGTCGTTGGTTTATGAGAAAAGACCCAACTTGAGGAAGGATCGTGCCACTCACCATGGGAACGCAATAGGATGATGTCATTCAAGAAGAGAACCGGGCTTTGGTGATCAACAGGAAAATTAGCTAGTCGTTTTATTTTAGCTGGTCGCCTGGAAAGATATGAGATCAGACCAGCTCTTCTAATAAGTTCTGTGTCTTTGCATAAAACCTTACAGATTTGATTTTTAGTCCCCAAATTAATTAAAGCTTACAGGGATAGTGGTTTTTGTCTTCTAAGGTATTTTTACTTTCTGTATGTTGGGTTTCTTGATATTAGTGACTGTTTTAGTTTTCAGTTATTGGCATTCAATAGTAGCAAAATGATTTAAAAAAATAGCAGCTGCTGCTTATAAGTCCTCATAAGACATCACTCAGTTACTAGAGAACCCGGTTGGCGTACTGGTAACCGTTAGTCACAAATGACATATGACAGAAAATAATTCAATAAACAGCAAAAGGGGAAACTGTCACTGATTTCAAATTCCCCTTATTTCTTTTTCTCTAGAAAATGAACACTTTTTTGATGCCCTGAAAGTCATTAACAGAAAGGACAAGAAATAAGTCTCAGCATAGGCGAGGTATGAATGGAAAACTTTTTGCATTCATAAGCTTCGGGAACTTCACCGAAATGCAAAAATTGTCAGATCTCTGCGAGTGATATTTTTCAGAGGTTTAAATTTCTCATGATGCTGGAAGCCAAAGTGTCGTAAAAAAGGAAATGAAAAGTTGGGAAGAAATAAATAAGGATTTTGGAAGCATTCTTACTCGCACAGGTAATGTAGGCTATAAATGAAGGAAAAGAGGAAATACCCAAGCCGGGGGTGTATTGTTAGAAGTGATAATAATAATAATAATAATAATAATAATAATAATAATAATGGAAATGATATCGACGATAATGCTGAGTAGCTCGACTGAGCTTCTTATTAGAAGATTGTCTGTCGTATTTTATGCTAATTTCCAAAGGGAGAGGCGACGCATCCTTCTTACCCCGAGAATCGTTTTAATCCTTATCGCATTTCAAAGGAGATTTACCTGAAGAAGGCGGAGGAAGGATTTCAATCCTTAAAGCTTTCGTGCAAGGAATTAATAGGATAAAAACGTCTGAAGCGTTTCATCTCTACTTAAGCGTTCGTAATGATCACATTGGTCATTGTTTCAGTCGAGTTAATGGTCCGGCAAATTCACACCTTCACGTTTCACAAGAAGGAAAGATATGAGAGATAGAGAGAGATTAGATTTTATTCACTGATGAGACCATGTCTGATTATTGCTGTTTGATTGATTTATGTCACACACACCAAGTAAGTGCCATTAATAAAGATGTGTATCGAAATTAACAATGTTCAGGAAATAACCTATGACCTACTTTTTCACCCATTATTATTATTATTATTATTATTATTATTATTATTATTATTATTATTATTTTCTGAAGCCTTTGCCATCATGTCCAATGTTGGATGTTATTAAAGCTTTCTTTTCATGTTTTTATTCACAAATGCTTAACTGTTATTCATCTGTTCTCTAGATGAATATTTTAATCTAAAACCCCATTTTCGCTTTTCCAGGGACTAATGTGTGGTCTTAAAACTGGCTAATGAAATAATCCATACAGACACATTATATATATATATATATATATATATATATATATATAAAGTATATATATATTATATATATATATATATATATATATATATATATATATATATATATATATATATATATATATATATATTTATATATATATATATGTATATATATATATATATATATATATATATATATATTATGGAAAGACACTATAAACTGTGGTAGTTTTTCATTGTAGTGAGAGTAATAACGTTAAAATATCCTAGAGCTGAAAAATAACTGAAGTAGAAGTTACCGAAGTCCTCTGCATAGTGCATTAACCATTATATCACAGGGCATTAAAATTTTAATTGGCGATTTTTCTTGGATCTTTTTCATTTTCACAGATTTTATATTCCGACACTTATTTGATTTTACCACGTTTCCTCCTTTTTAATGGTATTGTAAAAAGTGATTCATTCAGGTGATTGAACAATGCCGCCCCTTATCAACACAAAAATACAACGAACAACCAAAGAAGCTTTAATTATCCTCTTTTATAGGTCACGCTCGCGCACGCATGTTTTTTATTCTTTCTTTCCTTTTTCGCGACTTGAAAATTAATTATGCTCTGAGACCCTCGCCTAACAAAGACATTTTTAATCAGATTTCTGCCAGAAAAGTTCCCTAGTATTGAAGTGGCTTAAATTTGTCTCTTTGAGCACCATTTTCCTTCACAATTTTCTTTCTTTTGAATTTTGTTGTTGTTGCTGTCGGTTCACGTGTTTGTAAATGTCGGCGACGGTGATGATTGTTTTTCCTAAATTTTATTTTCTTATTTATGACATCAGGTAATGACTATCCCCTCACGCCAAAAATTTTTCCTTCTAAATTCCTTTCTGATTTCTAATCTTTGTTGCTACCATTGAATTTCTCTGTAAAAAAGGAAGAAAGTAGGCGTCTCCTTTCAAAATAAAATTCTGTCTCCTACCTAATCAGATTCCTTTTCTATTGCCGAAGCCATATTTTGCAGCAGAATGATTACTACTCCTTCTTTCCATCACCCATACCTGTTTCCTAATAGCTTAATCTTGGGGTGCAACTCCGAGGAAGTTCATGGGGTTTTCATGTGTCCTGACTTCACTTACCGTCATTTGAAATACGTGGGATTATTGGGTTTCATCGTGAAAATGTGCCACCAGGAAGTATTAGAAAGGAGGAGAGGAAGACCCAGAAAGTGTTGTATAGATTGGGAGGAAGAGGTACGGGAAAGCAGCGGCTTTAATCACGAACGCGATGGTACATTCAAGATAGAGGTGAATGGTGCACTGTGTAGGGAGTTTCGACGCGCTTCGGATGAGCCGTCTTTGTAGGTGTATGAAGTTGGTGTGGGACTTCTGCAAGGGGAATTCATCCACGGTTCACCAGTTTAAGAATGAATGTGGCAATGACTTTTCTTTTGCTTTTTAACTTGCAGCTACAACTTTTCTCTTAATGTGGAATATACATATACATATATATGTGTATATATATATATATATATATATATATATATATATATATATATATATATATAGTGAGGATTGAGAGGGGTTCTATCAACCGGTAGACATCAGCAGGTTAGGGTGAAGGATCATTCCATTATTCCTTTTCAAGGTACTTTATTGTTGCTGCGACGTTTCAGGACTAAAGTCCTATTTTCAAGCTATAAAAATAAAAGTTAAAAGTTAAAATAAAAACTCGGACTAAAATTAAGTAAAAAAAAACTTTATACATATATACAAATAATATAAAAGTAAAGTACAAAGGATAGGGAGGAGTAACTACCATAAGGTGCTGAAGGCACAGACCGAGTGACTATTCGGGCCGGGTTCAGCTTCGACTTAAACTCACGAGAGATACAGAGGTGTTGAGGAAGACTGGGTGTTTAACTGTGGAACTAGTTGTTTAATAAAGAGTGTTTCCAAGATTGCTAAATATTGTTCGTTAGGAGTTTGGCCTATAATTTTAAAATCTCTGTAGTTTATGTCATATTTGCATTTCTTTGCATGTTCTCGTATACATGAAAATTCAGGATTAGTCAATTTGACGCCTGTTCGATAGCTAACGCCTCGATGAGAGTCAATCTCACTTTTGAGTAACCTCCGTGTGGAGCCGACGTACTTTCCCAAGATTACATCTAGGGCAATTAAATAAATATACGACTCCTGAGGTCATTAGTGGATCGAGTTTCTCCTTATGTTTAAACAGAGATTTAATACTCATTGGGTTGCAGGGTATTAGCTTTAATTCAATGGCAGGTAAAAATTTCTCGACTAACAACTTCAATTCACGATAGAAATTTAGGTCATGAATAAATGGGACACTTGCATATAATCGTAATTTTGGTACTGTAGGTATTTTAATTTTAGGATGGAAGATATTGTTTAAAAATTTGCTGAGGTGTTTATAAAAAAGTTTGGATGGAAAGCAGTTTTATAAACACCTCAGCAAATTTTTAAACAATATCTTCCATCCTAAAATTAAAATACCTACAGTACCAAAATTACGATTATATGCAAGTGTCCCATTTATTCATGACCTAAATTTCTATCGTGAATTGAAGTTGTTAGTCGAGAAATTTTTACCTGCCATTGAATTAAAGCTAATACCCTGCAACCCAATGAGTATTAAATCTCTG
>NC_089759.1:27094156-27134156 GCF_040412425.1 Macrobrachium rosenbergii
ATTTATAAGCGCGTTCTGTAGTTATATCTCCATGCAGTGTATACAAATATACACTATTTGGTATTTGCATTCATATCTATTAAGTGAGGATTGATATTTTGTCATGTATGTTCTTTATACAAAAGCATGCATATATAAGGACCTTAAAGGTTGCTCACGTTAGAAATAAGGGAAAACTTCCAATTATATATCACCAACCAAAAAGGCTGAGCTTGTTTTTCAAAAATAAATACGTTCACACTTGAAACCGGATGTTTTAAAAGATCTACAACTGATGCTTACAGCTTCACATGTTACTGTTTTCTCAGAAATGTATTTCTGTTTGACAGATCAAATCGGATCTGAGAATATTATTTTCAATCACATGGAAAATAACACGGAAAAATTTTGTAGTTACTCGGAAACAAACACAGGAAATCCATGACATACAGCTTGACATCACATATGTAATTCTTGACGTGCTATTTATTTTTCGCAGGTGTTGAATGTCGTATTTTAACATAAGCGTCTGCATAACAGAGAGACATAGTTGCAGTTCCTAAAAACTATGGCGCCCAGCGGGCACATTTGTAATTGACTGAATGGTAATTAAGCCAAGAGTGATACAATTTTGCACCCATATTAATGAAGCCACAGAGATTGTACGACGGTATTTTCAGAAACTCACGAATGAAACAGCGTAAGGCACCATGTATGTTGGCTGATTTGAGACTATTTAAAACTGGCCTTTTAACCACCATGTTGATCACTGACTGCGCCATGAGGAAGATTCTGCCGTTTATCAAGTAAACAAGTCTTTGCTTTCGCTAAAGAAAAAAGATGTGATTTGAGCTTAAAGTTAAAAGGAAAGTTGTAAAATAACATCATATTGATTAGCTATAGGTTGTTCTTTCGAGCAGGAGCCGTGCTGTAACAGGTCCAAGTTAACCGGGCAGTAAAGAAGAGAGCATCCGGATGTGTTTTGATTTTCGAGACTGGTGGACGATTAGGCACATTCCGTTATAATTCATGGCGTCTCTGTTGACTTGAATAGTGAATTATGTACCTAGCAGTTAGTATACTAGGGTGGGTCTCAGCCAGGGTGAAGGATATGTGACCCGCAACGTCACAAGAAGAAAGCAAAAGAGCTTCTTTAGATCCTTGCTGTTCCATATTAATAAATGCTGTTAAGACTTAAGAAAGGGACTGTTAAGTTCGAGAACTGAGTCTTGGTAAAGTCGTCGTTGGCAGAAATCATTCTTGAAGAAAGTTAAGCTTTGTAATAATAATTATTTGATTTTTCTATACTGGGTGCAACAGTAGTAAAAGTTATTGACGCCTGGAGTCTGAGAATAGAAAAAAGTTTAATCAAAGAATAAGTGAAGACAACCCACAGAGATTTACTGAGGGATAACGGAGGAAACTCAAATTGATACGGTCCCGGGAATACCAATTTAGTAACACAACAGAGCCCAGAAATGATCATCAAGTAAATGGGAACATGATTATGTCCATGGGGATGACACATAAGCCACTGCAATGCGTACGAGTTTCAGGTACAGAAAATTGGATACCCAGTACCTTTCTTTTACTAGAGGTAAATCATGTGTTAGTATTTTGCAAAGTGCTGTATGAGCTTGGAATTCTTACTGAAGAGTTTGCTACCCCTCTCTTTTTACTCTCTGGTTTCTTGTGAATTTTCTTTACTTAATCCAGCCATTATACAAAAGGAAATTGCTTAAATCTTAAGATTCTCCATGCAGTTTCTTTGTGTTACACTTTTCATTCTGACTTTCGACATTACTAACATCTGTTCCCTTTTCAAACATTTCTTTGTAAGTATCCAGATGATGTCCTTGAAATGTTTTGAGTATTATTTGGTTCAGTCAGTAATCAATGAGGCTTACATTTTTAGCATGAAGAATTACTCTTTTGTTTCCCGTTTCTAACATCGCCATGCTTTTCTGAATGTCAATTTTCCTCATTATTTTGTCAAAAACTTTCAGCGTTATATACAAAACAAACACGAACATTTTGCATAATTAACATAATGTATAAACTGTAATCGACATCGCTGCCATTACTCGGTTAGTCAAGCCTTTCCTATTTCAATCCAAACCTCATTACATCGTATTTCTCTTTTCATCTCCCACGTCCGAATTAACAACGTGAGTTTCTTGCTAATTTGCATCCGTGAATTAGCGCCATGGGATTCGAAACAACTGACGAAGTCTATTTCCGAAAGTGAGATCCTTTAAATAGAAGAAGAGACAAAGAAACACAAACATACAAGAGGAAGCAGCAGCGATCAAAACCAATGTAGCTCTGTATATCTTAGCGTCACTAATACCAAACTCAACGGTCTTTGATTGCGCATATATTCCACAGGAGAGGGAATAGACGTTGTAAACCCGACAAGAACGGCTTTGCGTTTAGAGAGAGAGAGAGAGAGAGAGAGAGAGAGAGAGAGAGAGAGAGAGAGAGAGAGAGAGAGAGAGAAGAAGGTCAAGGGTTTGCCAGACGGGAGATTCAATGGGAAGGAACACACTGGCTCTCAATGTCTCTCAAGATCTCTTCTTCTTTGTTTACATTTTGAGCAGCCTTTCAGCTCTAAGACATAACGCATGCGGGTGGAATGGGTCGGTCGGGGTGATGATGTATCTTAATAATCTTCAATTTACCCCCAAGACAACGTTGCTGTGGTATTTATTTAGGGCCGCTGTGGACGATGTTGTGTACTCAAGGCATTTTTTGGGATATAATTTTAATTTTTTGTACATTCAGCTAAACTGAAATTAAGACGAGCAACACGAGCAAATGCTCTTGACAAACTCGTTGTGCCATGTTTTATAAACCGTAAATAGTCTGGCCACATTTAAGTAATCATGTCATACTGATTCCAAGGAATGTTAAATTGACCAAGCAGTTGATGAGTCATTTACAATGAGTGATGGGACCCATGTGTAAGCAAGTCACCCCGAACTCGAAAATGTTTTCATGGACGTTCCATGCAGTGCTCTTTATTAAGTGGTAATTCGAGGCTTGCGTTCTGTTAGAACTAACAAGAAGTAATGAACTCGAGGGAACTTGTTCATGACGAGAATCGAAATGGTTCCTCGCTGCGATACATAAAGCACTGTATATTATAGTTTGGAGTTCGGAATAACCTTGCCGTAAAGAAAATATTAAACTGGTCCATGTACGTTAAATTTGCAGTCAACTAACTTTTTCTTGGTTACCGTGACGGAAAATTATTCCACTGTTTTAATGAAAAAGGGATAGATCTGTGTAGCAGACAAAAAAAATATTAAAAGAAGGTATCAAGAAGACGAACTGCATAAAGAATAGGGAAGTAAGGCATCACTGTTTCTTTTTCGAAGATTCCCAAGTAGTAAAAAAGAGAGAGAGAGAGAGAGAGAGAGAGAGAGAGAGAGAGAGAGAGAGAGAGAGAGAGAGAGAGAGAGAATTTTGGTTTATATAAAGTAACAAGCATTTGGGCCAGTTAATGCAACTGATAGAAAGCGCTGGCACATGCCGTGCTTAATTTACCGTTATGAAGAATCAGCAGTTTTGAAAATATTCTCTGCCAGTATATATAAAACCACAGTAAACTATAATATTCATTATGATAGTAATAATAGAGAATATAAGTGATATATAAGCATGTTGCTTTTTTTCATGAATATTCATGTAATAGACATTTAGAGACCATGAGTGAAAAAAAAATCAAAATGAATCCACATATTGTGGTATTTCCATGTGATTTGTCGCCAATCTCATTTTTATTTCTGAATATTCGAAGCAAAATCTGGAATAAATTGTTGAAAGAACATAAACAGTTTCCAACGGCATGCTTCGTCTCTTGTGTGTTAAACACTAAAGTCATTGCTCAATGCACCATATATTTGGGAGTAAGCCATTGGCTTTGTACTCGCTAAGGCAAGGAATTTCTTGAAACACTCACTCTCTTTAATTACCCTCAAAAGGGCAATTTGGGATATACCAGCAAGGCGATGGAAGGCTTCGAGTTAAAGTGCCCTGGCCAGGAAAAAGACCATTTACACTTTCTTTTACACGCAGATGTTAGTGTAGGAGTGTATATATATATTATATGCGTGTTTAGGTTAGGTTAGGTTTTATATATATATATATATATATATATATATATATATATATATATATATATATATATATATATATATATATATATATACATATATATAATATATATATATATATATATATATATATATATATATATATATATATATATATATATATATATATGTGTGTGTGTGTGTGTGTGGGTGTGGGTGTGTGTGTGTGTATGTATGTATGTATATATATATATATATATATATATATTACACTGTAGTGCATTCCCAAATGTCATGAATCTCTCTCTCTCTCTCTCTCTCTCTCTCTCTCTCTCTCTCTCTCTCTCTCTCTCTCTCTCTCTCTCTCTCTCCTAAAGAATCCTACGTTTCTCTGTTGAATCAAGCAGTTAGTTATCTATCTGATTGTTAGTCGATTATAGTGGATATCAGGTAGGAAAAAGAATCGTTAAGTTTACAACTTCCAGAGCTGCCCCTTACTGGAATGACAAGCACAAACACACACACATATATTGACGATTTATGACTAGAATCTTCAATGTTTCAAGTTCTCATTGTGCTGGATGAAGGATTAATGATATTATTTGTTAAGGCGTTTTCGCGTTTCCACGCTTTAAGGTCGAGTCATTTGACTCTAGAGGTGTGGGAACACGGAAACGCTTGGTTCATTCTTGTTTTCATCCTTCTTTATATGCTTATATGTATGTATGTATGTATGTGTGTAGTTAGGGACGCTGCACTCCAACTCCTGAAGTTAGGCTAGGGAAGGATGTGTCCTTGATCTGCTACTGTACCACTTTTTGGATGAGGTTAAAGGATGCTGCCAGATTCGCACATAGTATTGAACTTCTGTTAAATCACTTCGTTTTTCTCTCAGATCTTTCATGAACTCTTGTAATTAATTTGCCATCCTTACATAACTGGTAAATACTATTAAACTATTGACTATCCTGCACTATAAGTGATTTATTATGACTGCAATGAGCCTCCACTGCTAGGAATCAGGAATATAAGGAAATGTAAAAACGGTAGAAAGACTCATATTGTGACATTTTTGTTGTTTAAGGTCCTCAACGGAAAGTGGTTCCAGATCTAATTACCTGTTTCCAGTCGGAATTCCCTCCTACGGCGGATTTTTTGCTTGGGCCCACTCCTACCAAACCGGCAAGCAAATCAAATCAACATAGAGTGATTTGCAGAGAGCCAAGAGTGGCCTAGGAATGCCAGCATTAATCTTTGCCCTTTGGTCACAAAACTAAATGACATTACTAACCTCAGAATTTTGATGGCCCGCTTGCACGTGCAGGCGATTTCCGTGTCCTAATTTTAGGCATTTCAATTTTAAACTTTTAAGCCCATTATGAGAGGCACAGTCTTGTAGAAATCAGATGTAGGAGCGCTAAAATTCCTGTACATTAGGGGTTCAAGAGTTTTCGAAGATATCGTATTTTATTTAGAAAAAAAATCTTCAAGCAAAAAAAAAAAAGCTCATAGTCAACAGTGTAACAAATAAAGAATATTTTAATATATCTTCCGTGAAGAGGAAGAGCAAAAGAGAGAGAGAGAGAGAGAGAGAGAGAGAGAGAGAGAGAGAGAGAGAGAGAGAGAGAGACTAAATAAGAGACCATCTCTTCTTTTCGCCGACCGCTATGATGGTAATTCCCGTTGCTTCAAGGGAGTGTTAACTTTACATTCAAAAGACCACTTGCAACTTTAATCAGAGCCGCTGCGGGTCACATTTTACGGATGCATTTTAGGGCTCTAACGCTCCGCTTGAAGAGCCATTTACCGAGGTAATAGTAAAAATGATGTGTGAGTCTCTTTCCGTTCTCTCCCTTGGCTTGAAGCCACATTTGGCCTGAAACGTCGTTGGCGGTTTTGTACTCCTTCAAACGAGAGGAAAAGAAAAATTGATACGGCTTGCAACGTCGTCTTGTATAAAGGGACAAGCCTGGGTCAACAGACGAAACTCAGCAGTGACAGATGTAGGAAAGAGAGAGAGAGAGAGAGAGAGAGAGAGAGAGAGAGAGAGAGAGAGAGAGAGAGAGAGAGAGAGAGAGGGAGGGAGGAGTAGGTTGAAATGCTCAGTATAGAGTTTGCAGCGTAAATAGACAGGCCAAATTCAAGTTAAAAAAAAGAAAAAAGAAACCAGAGTGGAGAAATGGTTTGGGGCAGGTGGAATTAACCAATATACAGTTTGTAGCGTAAATAGTCAAGTCAAAATTATGAAAAAGGTCTAAGAAAATAGGTAGAGAGAGAGAGAGAGTGTAAATTAATTGTCCAGCAGGTACACTGACTTTGTTAACTATCCATTTCTGATGGGCCAGGGAACGCTAAAATAATTTCACGTTCCGTGTTTCCTAATTATACTATTTCCCGGCCAGTAGCTGAGAAATTTCATGCAGACACTAATAATTCACAAAGAGCTTAATGTAGTTTTAAGTGACTTAATATGTCAGCCTACCATGTTAGGGGTTATATTTCTAACCTTAATTATTATTATTGTTATTTTGCATATCAGCTTAAGAACATAATGAATGAACTTGAATATTATTGAGAAGGTGAACAAACGAGCTAAAGGAATTCCATTACATAATTTTCTTTTGAAATTATCCTTATAATTATGAAAAAATCCACAATTGCACTCTTCATTACACGGGAAATGCAATTTAGAATAATGGTTGAACTGTGTAACCTATCATGGGATTTTAATATATTAATTCACGCTTATTTGGAGCTGGTTCTGTACTGGTAGAATTATACGCTGTTTTATATTACTTTAATCAACTGCTGTTGAGTAAACGTGAAAGATTAAATATATTTTCAAATCAGAGGATGCCAATTAAATGTCATAGTCTGTGACTTTAACAGTAAATTACTCATACTTTGAGCCCATTTAATTCCGTATTATCTCATAAGAGATATGGCATTTCTGTAAATATTATTCTAAATCTAGGGACCCTTGTATTGTCCACTTATTAAATTCAGTCTCGTTCTACCTTGTGTTTTCTTAGTTATTTGAAAATGTCTTAATATTGGCTGGTTCCCCAATTATTATATTATATAAAAAGCTCAGCTTGTTAGATTTTCCATGAATCACCAAAAGGGCCAGTCTGTCTCGAAGACTTATATATGGTAAACAAAATTCTTCTTGATATTGTGAATACCCAATGTTGAAAGCATAGGTAACATCAAATAACGGTAGCAATGACTGTCAGATGATAAGGAGAATAAGATTGATAGCATTCTGTTGACCGGACGTCAAAGGAAACCAGGATGACATACCAGCGCCAAAGTATACAGTTGGTTTCATTTATCACAGTATTTCTTTGTCGAAGACGGGAGTCGAGATCTCGAAAGCTTAAATCTGTATCATATTTAATTCAGAAAAATTTCGTCATACATTGCCAGCTCACAAGTTTATATTTTCTTTTTCCAATCTGCTTAAAATAATTGTGAGTCCGCTCAAACCCGCTCTTTGACTTCGCGTTTTTACCGTTTTTCGTATAACCTGGACTTGGGCAAAGTGTATGCAGATCCCAGTATTCAAAGGCTGAATCAGTTATCTTTTAAGATGGAAAAGGCAAAGTTTTAATACCGCGTATTTATGAAGCAGCAAATGTTTTGGCAATTGCAACAGCCTTTACGTGCATTGTAAGATACCCTGAATGCATTTGCAAGGAAGGAATGAAAATTAGGCGACAGAGGAAAAATCCTTGCAGGAAGAAGGAAAGAGGGAAGGAAGGAAGGAAAGAAGGGAGGAAGGAAGAGAGAATGAAAAATAATTTCCTTCATATTCACATCTTGGATTTCATTATAAAGTTGCAAACAGCCTCGTGCTCTCCGGCTTGCAAGACATGAAAAGAATGGAATGAGGGAAATTTGCCTTTGTCGAGAGTGTAGGGGAAAAAGGCTTTACACATGAAAGAAAATAATTTGCATAATGTTTTGATTCAAGAGACAGGTTCGTCGACCCTGTGTGTGTGTGTGTATATGTGCGTGTGTGTATTTTCTCTCTTTTCATTCCCTACTTTGCGTGCGTTTTCTCTCTCTCCCTCTTTGTAAGGATACTTGCTCTATGTTTATTTGTCATTATAAAAAAAGAGTACTTAAAAAATAATTCTGACTGATGTCACGTTTTCGTATAATTGTTTAGACGAGCCTCACTCGAGAACTGCATGGCATAATTCATCTCAATTGAAACTAATGAAATAATTATGTTATTTGATCTGAAGATCGAGTTCTATTCATATACAAACACGGTTATCTTTCTGCCCATTTTACCGAGTTTATTCAGACTCGTAACCGCAGGCTCTCTCTTGCTGCATAAATTTAGTAATTGACGATTAAGCCCCGAATGCTGGGGATTGCATTCTTTTGATGTAGGTTCATGCGTTTTAAACCTCTTTTTTTTTTTTTTTTACAGATGTGGTTTTCTTTTCTCCATTTCTCTCGTCTTTTACTGCACTTTTCGATCTTATTACCCCGGAAAAATACTTCTTGCTATTTGTTCTTTAACCCGGCGTCAATAACCTAGATGTTGTAACGCCATTTTTAATAGCCACAAATCAGTCAATCAATCCTCTTTAACCTTTGAACGAGGCAGCGAGTAAAAGGCAGATTCAAGGTGCATTCTGACTTATTAACACGTTGTTATTGATTGAGCTGGCTTTATGCCAGCACGGACTCTTGCTCTTACAGGGCAAGAACTCTTGCGAGCGTAAAAGTAGCATCTGACATAAGGAAAAAACAGAGGGACGTCTGTATACAGTCAGATGTGTTCTCTCACACCTGAAGACTGGTTAGCAATTCCATACACAATTTAGGAAGAGATTTCAAATACGTATGGTTGGAAAGGTTGCAATGCCTTACATACATTAGTAATTACAGTTCTAACAAGGGCATCAAGTATCTTCTGAAAAATTCATAAAAGATCATTTAAATCAGGGGCGCTGGATCTGTTTCCTGAGAGTACTCGTTGCGTCATGTAGATTTTGTTTTGAAGCGAGGATGCCCTAGGGGTCAAGGCTACAGATCGGGACCTCACAGCCTAAAGAAGAGATTCCTGGTGGAGTTTTTCACATGTTTCTGTTGTCTGCCAGGTATCTTGGATTATGTTTTTTTCATTATTTATCTATACTATGTCAATCTGAAAATTTTGATGGGGAATTCGAAATGCCCTCGACGCTTGAGTTATACATGTAGCCCACGTGTAGATGTACGTGATCTGGAACTGAAAACGACTTTTTCTCCTTGTTTTATTTTAAGTAAAATTTTGCTAAGTCCTGAGACAAGATTAAAAATCACGTATATGGCTATACATGAGCTGATATTAAAATTCAAAATTTTCTAACTCGGTTTTCACGAAAGTCAAACTCATATTTACAGAAGATTTGCAGACTTTACGTCAGTCCATAATTTCTGGAGGTTAAAGAATGCCAGTCATCTAAATTTCTCCGCAATTTGTAGGTGAAATTTGGCAGTTCCCCGAATTTAGGGGAAGTTCCTCATCTGTGTGAGCATTGTTGAGAGGTCCTCCGACTAAATGGCATGTCACCAAGACAGGATGAACTTGCGTTGTCCTTGGCTATAATCCTTCACCCTTCTATCCCATTTCCTCCTGCCTGCGCCTGCTCATTCGTCTTCCAAATCGCCTCATATACTCACCCTCCCCTTCTATCTTTCTAGTTGCCCTCTTTCTCTTTCGATTGTTTGCACTACCTTTCGCCCTTTCCTCTCCGGCATTTTCCCTCACCTCGCTGCTCCGGCTTATAGTCAATATTTTTGTTCTCATCTGCATTACATTACGGCCATTCCCTTTCTGCTGTCCATCCTACTTTGTCCGTTTGTCTCGCCGAGCTTCTGCGCGTCGCATAAAAACGAGAATGATGGGCTAAATGACCAACATCCAACAACATGACTTTGGAATCTGCTCACTCTACGACTGCCTACCCCCTCGGAGACTTCCCGCCCTCTATTCGTAGCACATCAGAGGAAATTGTTGACAGTTCTCTCGTCCGTTGTCTGTCCATTAAGTCTCATGGCCGCATTTCTCCCCCTCCTCATTGTTAGTGTCTAGTTTTTGTTTGCATTTTTTGCAGACTCTTGTTCTAGTCATCGAAAATTGGCCGCGTTTAACTGAGGAATTTCATTTCGTTGAAAATGCACTGCAGGTCCGAACTGACCAAGTTGGAATCACTGTAAACGGTAGCTCTTTCTATAAAGGGTAAAGTGAAAAGTGGCTTTTTGATATCAAAAGGGAAAAAAACCTTTGCTCTTTGAATGCGAAAGCAATTTCGTGTGCGTGTGTACAACTAAAGGATATTTTTTTAAATGGCTTGTCTTTAATGTCCTGTGTTTACGATGCATTGAACATAATATCAATAAAAAATTAGAAATGAAATATCATAATACATGATACCATATCTTACATCACACTGCTTATGCCTTCATGAATACATGCGTCATCTGCAATAGTCCATAACGTTTATGTAAAGTAGACATTCACAATACAAACAAATTGTGATTTTATACCATCCCTTATGGCATCGTAAACTCACAAGAAAAGCGATTTTGTCAAAGACATAGTGGGAGCAGATGTCAAAGGTGGAGATTCATTTTCGTGGATTAATTTCAGAGATACAGAAAGCGAAATATAGTAAATAAAACTAACATTATGTGGACGCCTAATTTTCATAACTCTTCCACAGTAGCATAAATTTGTCACCCTTTGTTGTTCTACCTTGGAGCATATTACTTTATATCTACTGCCGCACTCAATTTTAGCCACACAGTCATAGCAATAACGCTTTTATGCACTTCCAGCCACTTCCACGGCCTTCCTAGAACAGGTTGTGCTACCGCTACCCCGTCCCATGCATGCATCTCCCAGTCCTGTACCCCCTCTTCCTTTTATTTTGGTTTCAGTAAGTGCTATCACATCCAGCTTTTTCTTTCCTTAAACAAAACAGTGCCATAGAATTCCCTTCTTCTGCACGACGTTCGTGCGCATTAAAAAAATAGAACTTATTTATTTGTTTATTTCCCAGTTTCTTGCACCTTAATAACCAGAAATTTGGCTTCTAACCTTTTGCCTTTGGAATATGAGTTTCATGCCATGAAAATGGACGAGATATGCATTTGGCCCTAAAAGAAGAGCCTTATCCACCATTTAGATGGCAAAGACTCGTCCAAGGGATCCACAGCCTTCCAATAGGCATTTTTATTAGAGCACATTAGTAATCCAAACTGATATGTCTACTTTAGACAGCAGTATCCAGGCAGAGCTGGTTACCACTACTAAAATAAAAATTATATATTTATATATATGTATATGTACACAGTATATATATATGTCTTTTCTCGGTGAAAGGTGGCCCTAGAGTGTGCCATCCTTCGGGTTTTTACGTATATATATATATATATATATATATATATATATATATATATATATATATATATATATATATATATATATATATATATATATATATATATATATATATATGTGTGTGTGTGAGAGAGAGAGAGAGAGAGAGAGAGAGAAGAGAGAGAGAATAATTTTAATTTAAGCACTACTTTGGGACTTTACGCATTATCGAGAGAGGCAAGATACGCGTTATAAAACCGAGAAAAAATTTTTGGTTCCTTCTTATACAGTGTAGCGGAAATAACTACCTTATTGAAGCTCGTCATCTGAACATGTTCATTTGGATGAGCTGGAATTTATTCTCAGACGAACAGACCCATTCGATGTAATAATACTCTTCGCTATGAAGGCAAGTTATTATGCATTCCAACATGAAATTCTACGTCGTCGAAGCATTTTTATTTACATTTTCCTTTGCAATTTATCGAGAGGGATCCAGATTTTCCAGTTGGATTCCCCCAAATAAAAGCCTCGATCCGGGATTTATTAATGACGAGAATTATGGCGGAGTCATTAGAAAGGGATCTGGCATATTCTGCTGATTTAATGGCTGGATGTTTCCCCTCAGAACCTTGTGGGCATATTTTGCTAGTTTTTGTATTTCATTTGTAATTCACTACAATGCAATGTTTTCTTCATGTACTTCCTTATATATTACAATTTTCCATAATATACACTTTCTCTCTCTCTCTCTCTCTCTCTCTCTCTCTCTCTCTCTCTCTCTCTCTCTCTCTCTCTCTCTCTCTCTCTCTCTCTCTCTCTCTCTATATATATATATATATATATATATATATATATATATATATGTACACACACATATATATATATATATATATATATATATATATATATATATATATATATATATATATATATGTGTGTGTGTGTGTGTGTGTGTATATATATATATATATATATATATATATATATATATATATATAAACAAAGAAGCTCCGAGGTTATAATTTTTGTATACAGGCTTAGGGAAGGAGAAAAAATAGAGTGGAAATTTTGGCATGCCATTAGATCACAATTCATGTCTTTATACCAGTCCGATACTTGCACCGAACAGGTCTTTATGAATATTTTTTTGAGATTTCCAGACCGTCAGTTAACTGTTCTTCCTGCATAATATTTAATTTTGGATTTTCTTGTATATTGTTTAATCATAAGACACTTATCCGGGAATTTATCTAACAATCGCGTGTTTGGTAAGTATGGGCGTAGCCCTGCGCTCATTTAGTTGAAGCTTCCCAGCGGGGAGGTTGTCGTGACTGGAAATGAATGCATTATCCTCTATTATAAGCAGATTTTTTTTATGCTTAGCCGTATATGATGAATATTCATAATACTACGTTGCAGCTTTTCCGTATTTGGTCGTAGCTTTCAAAGAAAAAAAAAGAGAGAAATGTCTAAATATAATATAGAAAAATTAGTAGCATACATTGGGTAAAGTGGGTAGACACACATGTAGCCAAACAAACATGCTCATCAGCGACTACACATACTCACTATACATGCATGAATACAGACGTTACTCTCTCTCTCTCTCTCTCTCTCTCTCTCTCTCTCTCTCTCTCTCTCTCTCTTTTATACATAAATATTCATATAACGCACACACACACATACACACATATATATATATGTATATATATGTGTGTGTGTGTATATATCCTTTCCCTCTTGGATGGGTGGCCCCAGAAGTTAGTCTCATTGCAGATACCAGCACGTAATTTTGGAATGAGGTGGTTAGCCCTATGACTTGCCCATCGGATGCTCAAGACCTTTATGTGCTGATGGCTTTTGGCCATCAAAATATTTTTTGACCCAACTTTGCGTAACTTCTCTGACAGAACAGCCTACGTTTTAGACACGGAGGGAGAAGGAGAGAGAGATGGACAAATGAAGAAATTGCACAAATAGCACTCCGGTTTTCTTCACTCTTGTTTTAGCAAAAATGACAGACCGATGAATGCTCTCAATACTTGATTAGTCAGTGTATGTAAATGAGATTTCGGCTGACGGCCTGATCAGCAAATCAAGGGTCTATTAAGTTTTTTACAACCGCAACTCTTCATATCTCTTTGGGTACAAACTTTGATAATTAGGAGTCGATGAGGGAGTATAGTTTCGTGAAATGAAATTGTAATAATGGAAATGAACAGAAAAAGACATAAAATATCAGTAAAACACCAGTTATGAGGTAGTATCTTATATTTCAAAACAGAGTTTTCCTTATATATATATATATATATATATATATATATATATATATATATATATATATATATATATATATATATATATATATATATATATATATATATATATATATATGCATATAGTATATATGTATTTATGTATATTATTTTGGATATCAGTTTCATAGATAGAGAACGTCTTCAGAACGGTGGGGAGAGCGGAAATGAGAATTCCATACGGGAAGTATAAGTAACCCAGGGGTGAAAGTTAAAATCTGGGATGAAGTACTTAATTGGGTACCCTTAGCATACTTGATTTAGGATATATTTTATGATTGCGGATACATTTACATTTGTATGCGTAAGTTTATGTAGCACTAGTGTTAGTTCGTATTCATGCGTCTCAAATTTGTTGCTTACATGTGTATATGAGTGATGTGGTAGACACTCACACGGCTGCACTTTTTTTGTTTAATCATCCCTCTTTACCCATACCAGTACACCTCCTTCATTTCCGACACCCACATAACTAACCTATCTTCCAAACCCAAACAAGTATCCTGTGTCCCACACCCACATCCCGCATTTCAAACGCCCACACCACGTCCCTTTTCCCCACTGGACTGCCTGCATACAAGGCTTGCCATCCATGGCCGCCGTTTCTCCCTTTGATCTCTTTCTATTATCCAAGAAGTTTATGTTTTCAGTTCGTGTTGTCCGTTTGCCTGGGTGTCTGTTAACAGGAACAAGTGATTAAATTTTGGTTTGGGTCTGATATTGCATCTAATGCCCCAGGCGATGTTTTAGTAAGAAGTATGATCCTTACATTATTATCTGTGTCAAGATATTGGTACGGATGACTTTGGTCTGCTAAATTTAAATTTCATCAAGAAGTTGGTCAGTTAATCAGATCACATGGCTTCAGAATTTAAAGTTGTTTTAAATATGTTTTACCACACACACACACACACACACACACACACACACACACACACACACACACACACACACACACAAGTCATCATGCCATTTCTCGCCATGGAAGAAGGCAGGTTGCTGAGGCCAGTTGCACAGCATTTCACTCAGACAGTACGCAGTTTTGCTTCAAAACTTTGCATCAATATTTTGTAGAAAGCATGCAGTAATTACTCTAGACCATGAAAATTTTGTTGCTATACTAAGAATCGCAAAAAATAAAAAAAATTGTGATCGTCAAGAACCTACGTAAGGAGGAATGGTTACGCAAGGAGGAAGGAAACAAATATATATTGTTTTGAAATGAATGAAAAGGAGCTGGAGCGGTTTATATGACAATGAAAAACCATGGCTCCCTTGCTGTAGGGGCGATTATCCTAAACACCGGCCTACGGGGTGATATAGGAATTCTCTCCAGGGTGTAGTTTTTCCTTGCCATATTTCTTCCTTTTGATAATAATAAAACTCTCTTAAGCCTTTTATTTAATTTTTGAACTAAATTTCAAGCTCTTAGCTCTGTCTCCATCACAACAATCTCCCTCTCAGTCTATCTCGATCCTCCTTTATGCCTGACAACCCTTTTAATTAGTTTAATTGCATCTTTCGCATTCCAAAATGTTTAATGGATATTGCTACGATTAAAACAATCAGGTACTTGCCTGCATTAAGCAAATCATTTACTAAATAATATGCTCAGTGGGGTCTCTCAGGAGATGAAAATTGCTAGAGAAATATTTTGACAACCGGAGAAACGACAGCAAGAGAAAATATGCTTTCCTTTTTATGTGTTTTTTTTTTTTATCAGTTTTTCATATTCATATCTGTACGAGAAGGAAATGTATCACCCTTGTTTCGCCAGTTATGGATATTCTTTTTCTCCTGACAGAACGTGTGCTTTGCGCTAAGAATTGCTCTTTCACTCGATGCATGCTTTTCCTAAAGCAATTTAATGCTATTACGCCCTTGGGAAATGTACTGCTCTGCTCTGCTTCAGAATGGCAATAAACGTCAGGTCGTTGTCAACGTAAACGCTTTACTTCTTCTTTTTTGCACTTTTATCAAAGGCCTCTGTTTAAATCCTGATGTAATACTCCACAGATAAGAATTATTTTTCTCTCGAGCAAATTCCAACCTCCCCTTGCGTAAGGATATGTTTTCTTTAAGGTAGATCTTTCTGTTAAATCGACCGAAAACTTCTCCATTAAGTTGTTTTTCTCTGGCGTGGGATGATGCCTTTTCTCCTCTTTGCTTTTCCTTTCTCACGCAATACCTGTGCGCCCTACACCCTTTCTCTGGTCTATACTTCTTCCACCTAAAAATAAGCTGGGCGGTAAACAAATCTCCCTCTCCGGTAAAATAAGTCACCGGCAATTGCGGCTCAACTGCCTATCCTGAATTGCTCTAGCGAGAGAGAGAGAGAGAGAGAGAGAGAGAGAGAGAGAGAGAGGCCATTGCAATCTCAATGATGAAGCCTTTGTGAGTAAATTACCAGCCAGCATGATCGCAGTGCCTTCGCGCTATGCCCTTGCATTCAATGTGATGTGAACCGAATGCCAAGGAAGGCTTGTTCGATGCTCGGCTCTGACATTTCTTCAGTGTATATATCACCAATTTTCTGGGTGCAATGGAAAGAAAGGCTGTGTCTCGTGTTTTTTAAAATTTTTTCCTCGAGTTTTGAGAGGACGAAGGCTGCCAGCATAATGCGCTTTTTCATGCACGGCATGTTTTTGCAAAACAATTGCAACGCTGTACATTTCTTTTTTTGGAGTTTGTTTTTCCAGACTTCTTGTCGTTCCCGTATATTTTTTCGAATAAAAAAAAAGGCAATTCTATAAAAAAGAAAATAAAAAAAAACCATTAAGGTATATTACAGAAATTATTTGGTCATTGTTTGGAACGAATTTGGCTTTGCAAGGTACACCTGCCTCTTGTATATCTTATCACGTGAAGCACTACTGCTTGCCAAACACGATTTTAGTAATTAAGAATGTGTTAAATTTTTTTCCACTAATTGTGGATGTAAAAAGTTTTGAAATGGTACCTCTATACAAAATTAAAGCTGGATAAATTGCCATCCATTGTACAGTGTGACTCTGTGAATATCAGTATTCACTGGGATATGCATTGTATTGGCTTGTATGTACATGCAGTGCAATAGATTATGAATGTTTTTTTTATAATCTATTCCATGGTTTGTAAATGCCTGCGAATAGTTTATCGATTTTTTTTGTAACCCAGAATCGAAAGAAAAAATCCGGGGAAAGGGAAAATAAAGTTGTTCCAAAGCGTTCCTTGCTTTTGGTATGATACAAGCTTTATTGAGAAGAAAACTGACAGGGTTGTATGTCACACGCCGATTGTATCCTCCCATAGAGCGATTCTCTTTTGATATTTTTCAGTCAAAAACGTTTTCATTTGCTCTCTCTCTCTCTCTCTCTCTCTCTCTCTCTCTCTCTCTCTCTCTCTCTCAAGATAGTTATCGTTCGTAAGCAGAGTTTGGTCTTGATCTTCATAGGGACGTATTTACACCAAGTCAGTGTTTATCCACTGTCAACAGCACCGTCTCGGTTGGAGGCATTCCTACTTGTCTAGCCGAGCGGTTTCGCAAATACCTGAATTTACAAGACGTCCTCCTCGGCCAGCATTCCTGGGATAGATAGATGATAGACATACCGTATCTCCAGAGAGATACAAAGAGGAAGCAGCCTGTGATTTGAGAGGGATTTTGAACGAGTCGGGGTAAATATGGAAACAGTGCAAAATGAGAGGAGGAGCGGGTAACGGAGAAGAAGATAGGCATTTTTGGCCCATATAAACTAAATTAATTGAGGTAAATTATGTAGTTCGTCTGTGCCTCAACCTTGAAATCTGAAAATGAATTTGGAAATCTGGTAAATAATTATAGTGTGTGGTAGGTACCATTCGAAGAAAACTTATAGCATACAGCAAACTAATTATATAGCCAAATACTCTACCTAATTAGGATTTGTGTTCACTGCCTACGCCCCCTGCAGTTTCAGTCTTCGTGAGCATAAATGCCCAAGGAAAAATGCGCCATTGCTCTGAGTCGCTTCAAGCTAAATGAAGTGTGGAGTTTAATGTTTGTTTTTTCCCTGGGAAAATAGTCTCTTTAAACGTTACTTGGCAACTGAGTTCGTACTCTGAATGGCAAGAATGCAAAAGCAGAACTAAGACCATTTCCTCAAAAGTTTGTTTCGTTTGTTTTTTCGCTTCTTATCTCAAACAATTTTGGAAGATTATGAATCAGTAATGTCTCATTTGATTGTCTTCAAGATTTTCTGTGAATCAACTCAAGTTGTTTTCAGCTGAGCTGCTGAATATAAGTATTTATTCCTATCTCAGGTGTTGTCTTTGAAAAGGCGGCTCTTTACTAAGTTTTAGGGTTCATTGTTATCTGTATTTTCAAGAAGCAGGGGAACAGGAAATAGAGATTCAGGCCACTCTAGATTGTTTGAAGTGTAGACAAAGTCTCTTCACCAAGCGTTAAGAGACTCTCGTGACTGCATATTAGTATATTTTTTTTACTGTTAAAGATAACCTAATTATAACACAATACTTGGCCCGAAAATTAATCTAGGGAATATTACATTTGATTTAAGACTGCGAATTAATTTTGTAATTTTTTTTTTATTTAAGACGGCGGAATTAATGTCCAATTCATATCGCCTGATTTTCAAAGCGAAGACTTCAAATCATTAAAAACTGTGCCGAGTATAATCTAACAAAATATAAATGAAAGTAATTTGTTCAGTGAATGTTTTTTGTAGAAATCTAATTTCATAAAACCAAAAATTCAGCATAATCATGCTTTCCACAAAACCCTGTCAAAGGGTATGTTATAAAGTGAATGATGATTTCACTTTTCCAGTTAAGCGCTTATAAATAGATCTGACCAACTCTCTTTTACTCTACGTCATTTTTCCCTTTCCTTCTCCGCGTCACAAGGACGGAAGTGGTGATAATAATACGAAAAGATTTCGGTTATGTTTCCGTGATAAATTAAAAGCACAAAAACGCCGAATTTTCTCCTCACGTTTTGTCGTCACTCCGAAAATAATTGATTCGATGAATTTTGTAAGAATTACGTGTCCTGTGCAATTTCGCTTAGGCTTGCGTGCCTACAGACACGCAGAATTTAATTTGATTTATTTTTTCACAGGAGAAGTATTTATTTCTGTTACATGACACGGTGCGATTGTCAAGTTGTGTCAAACCGAAATTGAATCAGACTTATGATAATCGTTAAGTGAATAGTAGTCATATGCATGTGTACCTGTAAAGTACGCTTGTTAGACTCAGAATCATATACTTGGGCTCCTGTAAACTGTGCCTGTTAGAATCAGAAAAAATATGTGGGTTCAGTTTTTATAAACATTCTTTCACCAAATGGTACGTCATTGGCAAAGCAGATTATTTTAATTTTAAAAAGTGTATTTTCGAATCACTTCTGTGACCTTTTTTTCTGAGACGATAGTAACTGTACAACGAATAGTACATTTTTTTTTCGTATCATCCAGTTTAGCTTTACTATTCACTGTTTGTAGGATCGACAAGCTTCTTGTTACTGCTGATTGATAGTACTTCCTACTGTCACATGTCCAGAGACTATTCATTGTAGATTTGTCCGTTTTATTTTCGGTACTAGCAGATAGTTTTGTATTTATGTGTGAATATGTGAACAGTGCTGACTTTGTATGCGTCGTATTCTTAACACCATCTCTCTCTCTCTCTCTCTCTCTCTCTCTCTCTCTCTCTCTCTCTCTCTCTCTCTCTCTCTCTCTCTCTCTCTGCATAAAAATGCGAACTATTTGCCACTGACGCGTTTTGACTGCAAAATAAGTGGCAATATATGTTGCCAACATCCAAAGTTCCCTTGCCGAGTACCACACTTCATGGAAATACCATGAGAAAATTCTCTAATTATTATCCTAAGAAAAATTTTTCTTTTGTGCCTGGCCACTTCTTAGGAAATTAAAATGACTTTACTTCCCCTACAAAATAAATTATGCAATAGTCCCATTTTCTGTGTTTTTTCCATACGTTTCCGCAGTTCTGAGAATTTACGACCTAATTTTTTGGAAACTACCCCATCCCGTCCTTCCTAAATTACCTGACATCCGAGAGCCGTAACCTAATACGTCGCAAGTATGCCGTAACCTAACTTGCCACAGGTGCGAAAAAGCAAAACGAAAATTAACCGAATAGGAAAGGTTCTACTGTAGGCCATAAAACTCTACGCTACCGAGGCATAAAGTATTTTTGAAACTTTAGTCTTAGTTTTGTGTGTTTGTGTGTGTGTGTGCGCGCGGGTTTGTAATTGGATATTTTATGCAGTTTGGGAATTGTGAGACTATTTTAAATGTTATGCCCGCACCACGATTGTACTATGCTTAACATTTTCTATTTCTGTTTTATTTGAATCAAGGCGCTTTAGATACGCGTAGCGGTCGGTACATTTCGGAAAATATCCTAAGCTAACTTCGGGAAGGGCGCTCCCCAACCCTCTCTTTCTTTATATTTCATTTTCTCTCAGTAATGCAGTTAACTTGGTTGTGAAGAATCACAAATACAACCATCTCGTGTTTTCGTTTTCGTTATAATTAAATTTCACCATATTGAAGTCTAATTTTTGCCTTTTCTGATTTTTTTCACCAAACGCTTTTTTTTTTTTTTTTTACTGTGGAGGGACTGGGTACAGGTGTTAGAATTCTTAATCTTTATTGGACTGAGTTGCTAGCCCCGTGCTCTTCACCCCTGTTGCAACCCTCCACAGTCGAGTATCTGCTTGATCATAATTCTCTGGTCAGGTCAATAGAAGCACAATGGGGTTTCAGCAGAATTGGCCCAGTGTGTTCGGGCTCACTCGGGAGTCGAACTGTGGAACTCTTGGGTAAGGCAAGCGCCCTAGCCAAAGAATCACGTGTACCATTATTTTTATTATCTTCATTTGTATTATGAATGAAACTTCTATGAAAGGGTGTTTCTTTCCAATTTATTATTATTATACTATTATTATTATTCCACATATTGTTAGTGAATTTCATAAAACTTGCAGGGGCTGGTCCCTATGGGAACTTTATCATTTGATTCTAACGATGCCAGTTGTTTTCAGTACCAAAGACTTAATTTTATAAAGTAAAAAAAAGAAAGTCCTCTTTCAAGCTAGGTAAACCTTTTATAAATTGGAAGTTAGATTTCTGCTGCTTCTCAATTAACAAACGATTCTGAGACTCAGGTGGCAAAGAAAAAAAAACCTTGAGTTTTTTTTTTTTCTAATCCATTCCCAAAATCGGAAGCGATTCGTCTCTGGAAAAAGAACATGACAAACAGAACTTTTGAAAGGGTGCATAACTGGTCTCTAGAGATTGATTTAGTTCTGCAAAGAAAGATTTTAAGATATTATGAATGGTTTTAGATTTATAGCATTTAAATATAAATATACAACTTCATGCACACTTATGCTTAGTTATTTGAAAATAAATCAGTTAAATGCTCTTCATATATTAATCTCAAAAGCAGTTAAATTCTGTTAACTTTAGCTAGGTGCGAAGGTGTTAAAAAAAGAGAGAAAATTACAATGATAAATATTTACCTTCCGCAGACGCAAAGGCTTATTAAATATTTCTATGCGCGTTTAATTTGAAAAGAGATTAACTTAAAATCACAAGCATTACGACTGCAACCCTTTCCGTATGTGCAACCAAGAAATTAACAGACGTAAAAGGGAATCGAAATATTAATTTTTCGTTTTTCAAACATACATATACATATATATATATATATACATTATATATATATATATATATATATATATATATATATATATATATATATATATATATATATATATATTTATTATGTATTGGCAGTGTGTCTTCAGATGAATCTGTAGCAAAAGATATTCCGTTCCCCAATCTTTTCACAGAAGTAGGAACGTCATATAACTTTCAGAAATTCAAATCTTAAATTCTCTGAGGTGCAGTCGTCTTTTTTTTCGTTTCATTGAAATTCAGCTTTCCAATATTCTTTGTTAACTTGTTTTTTTCTTTCTCAGTGAGATTAATGAGGAAAACTTTTCCTCAGCCAAGGAAAAGAAAGTAAGAAAAATATTCATTGAAAAACCACAAGCACTCTTCAAGTGTTTTGGTGAGACGAATATAGTCGTATGTCTATAGGTTCACTTTTTTATACAAGAATATGCGAAGTTCGCCGTCTTCAACGAATTTATAAAAAGAGCTGTTTTCTTTAAGTTTAAATATTTGGTTCGCTGGCCATCTTTATCAAAATGCAGTGTTTGCATTTTGCCTGTCTAAGTTTCAATTTAATTAGTTATGAGCTTTCTCGTCTCTGCCATGTTAATTTGGTTGTTATGCTGTTTATTTTGTTAAACTCTGTCTTACTATCCTTTGTCATACTATCCTTTGTCTGATACCATTCGGTAAACGTTTTATTTTCATAGGTTTGCTTAGCTTCACGGTATATGTAAGAAAGCCAAGGGGAACTACATGACACCTATATGGTGTCATGTCCGTGTGTCGTGGTCAGCCGTCTATGATGTTTGCCACAGGAAAGAATGCTGGTTCGATACCAGGCTGAGGAATAGCTAATTAGGCAAATTCCGGTAAATCCCGTGTGTCTCTATTGACCCAGTCATTAAATTATGTACCTGGTAGTAAATTGGTTGTGGTGGCGGAAAGGCAGCATCTTTTGAAATCACTCCGTCTGGGATGGATGTTGAATGCTATTTAAAGAAAAGTGTTGAAGTTGTTGAGATAAGTTGTTTGCAAAGACATAAAAAAAAAAAAAATAGGGCTAGAATGTAGCGATACGAAGTGGTAAAAAGGTTAGCGTTAATGAAAGGATGGATCGGAGTATTCGAGATGGTGTGGTCATGTGGAAAGAAAGGAATGGCGATGAGCTCGCGAAAATGGTGTATAATTAAGAGGTCTTTGTAGGAAGGAAAGGAGGACCTATGAAAGGAGTGAGAAAAGAAGATCCTTAATATCCAGGAAAAGTTAGTGTATGCAAGATGTGGTGAATAGCAGTTCTTATATGGGGCTTCTTTGTAGGTATATATATATATATATATATATATATATATATATATATATATATATATATATATATATATATATTCATCAGATATATGTATATGAAATAGCTAAAATGACATCAGCTTCTCAAATCCCTTTCACATTTTGGATGTATTTTTATCATTAAGAGCTTTGAATCCGAATGAAAAACTAATGACGTTACCATATTACCTGTGGTGGGATTCGAACCCATGCTAATAGTATAGGGTGAGGTTAGCCTATCGGCAGAGGGGTTTAGGTTAGCCTCACCATAGCCATAATTTTTTGTGGGTTGAGCTTGATTTAGGTAACCTCACCCTAACTCATCATGCATGGTTTTGAATCCCACCACGGAGGTTACGGTCTCAGCATTTGGGTTTAAAGCTTGCAGTTATGAGCATATCCAAGAGGTGTGAGGAATCTGAGAAGTTAAGAGATCATTATAACTATTACACACAAATATATATATATATATATATATATATATATGTATGTATTTATATATATTCATACATACATACATATAGAGTATATGTATATATATACACCTGCATATATACGTATATATGTTATATATATATACAGTATATATATATATATATATATATATATATATATATATATATATATATATATATATATATATATATATATATATATATACTGCATATATATATATATATATATATATATATATATATATATATATATATATATATATATATATATATATATATATATTATTTATGTTTGTACCATAATGTCATGCTATGCACGCACGTATATTAAACTATATGTGCATGCAAGACTGATTGCTTCCTGACACCTCATCCATCATGTAACTCACATGGAAATGACTACCAGCTGCCATACATAATGCCTTGCAGACTAGAAAGAAGAACAATGCGATCCACTTCATTTCTGCTTCCGTCTTGATGAGAAATGACTCCGCGAGTAAAAAAAAAAAAAAAGGAAGGAAGAAAAAAGCGAAGGCTAATCCGAGAGAAAAATACCCTTGACTTTGCGAGATAAGCTAGACGAAGTACTTTCTTCCCTCCGTCTGAGTTTTGATTTGTCTTCTTTATTCTCCTATTTCATTTGCAGTTTTCTGAAAAGAAAACTATTGTGCCGGCTCCGTCTGTCCGTCAACACTTTTTCTGTCCACCCTTAGTCTTAAAAACTACTGTGGCTAGAGGGCTGCAAATTGGTATGTTGATCATCCACCCTCCGATCATCAAACATACCCAATTGCAGCCCTCTGGCCTCAGTAGTTTTTATTTCATTTAAGGTTAAAGTTAGCCATAATCGTGCTTCTGGCAACGATATAAGCCAGGCAACCACCGGGCCGTGGTTAAAGTTTCATGGGCCGCGGCTCGTACAGCGTTATACCGAGACCACCGAAAGATAGATCTATTTTCGGTGGCCTTGATTATACGCTGTAGCGGATGTACAGAAAACTTAATTGCGCCGAAGAAACTTCGACGCATTTTTTTACTTGTTATCTTTGTTTCCAAGATTTTAATTTGGAATAATTGACAGATGAGTCGCCGGGATGTTGCTGATGAGCCTTCTGTGTAGGTGTATGAACAACTGATGCTGAGAAAAATTGCTGCACAAGGGTTCATCCATGATTATTTAAGAGTTGAAGTGTAAATGTGGCTGTCTCTTCACGATAGCTAAACCCAGTTATTGAAGCCTCATATATATATATATATATATATATATATATATATATATATATATATATATATATATATATATATATATATATATATATATATATATATATCACCATAATATATATTTCTTTTACTTGTCTGTTATTCATAATTATTATAACTAAAATAAGGGTTGTTTTCCATTATGAAATGCATGAAATGTTAATGCAATTTTAAGAACCTATGTACAGTCTTTCTAGACTGTACATTTGATGAGACTACTAACGTAGATAAATAGCATTAGAATATACTTTTTTTAAATCTGAAGAAATTTGTCTTTTGGTAAGACGTATGTGATGTAGAGGTTTGATATTACATTTGTAAATGTCCTTTTTACTTTCTCTCTCTCTCTCTCTCTCTCTCTCTCTCTCTCTCTCTCTCTCTCTCTCTCTCTCTCTCTCTCTCTCTCTCTCATATGAAAGCTAGTGTGCCTTGGCTATATGTAAAATGTTATATTTATCACACTTACAGCGCACACGCACCGACACCCTTCATACATGAGCTATGGAGAACGCATTTCAGGGCAGTGGTAACACTTTAAACTCCCACAATTCTTACCCTACGTCTTCCCTAGTGCACCAATAAATTTTATGGCCCGCACCACACCTACATTAAATTTTTTCACCTTCCCACAAATACAAAGAAAAAGTTATTCCTTTCTCACATTCATGAAGATAATTTTTCTCATCCTGACATATTTTACACATCATAGTCAGCCACGTAATCACGCTGTCACAGACATACTGCAGCACCTCATTTGTAATCCCATCAACTCCTGGCACACTTCCATTCTTTCTCCATCTAACTGACCTCCTTACATCCTTAACATTAGCTTCTACGTCTTCTCTAACTTGCATAAACCGTTCTACTTTGCCTCTTTTAGCCTCAGCATTCAGTAACTCCATATTAGCTAACTCCATAGACAAGTGACTGCAGTCTGTTTAGACATCATCTTTCCATTTACATCTCTTATTTTTAGATCATTACTTCATTAACCTTTTTCTCTATGTTTACTTTCGTAAGGTACGCCTTTTTTCTGAAAAGTACTCGGTCAGATTATACCTCGTCTATATTTTAATCATTGTGTCATTTATTATCTTCTTGGTGAATTTGTATACCAATGTACAAAATGCAAAATATCAAATGTATTTTCATAAAACCCTCCACTTCTTTAATCCAGCACTTATCGCTTTTGTTCCTTCTTCCTACACATGTATATTCACACAACCACTTCTTGCTGAGCAGTGAATTCATACTTGAATTTTGCCCAATCTTCATACTTCTTCCTCTTGCGTGCCTTGAAACTTAGCCCATTTTTTCTCCATCTTTCATCACCATATGGTTCCCACTATTTTTATTAGACTCATTTGTCTTAATTACCACTTTTGGCCATAATTTTAAACTCTTCCTGCTTGACTTTAGCTTCCCTCGGCATACACTTCTTCAACCAGACTTTTTGTTTGGTTATTCAGTACTTGTTGAAATTTTCCACATTTTTTCTCACTGGGGTTCACGTGTTGTTGAGACGTTTTACTTTTTCTGGCATTTAGCGGTATGGCTCTTTAATATACATTTTAATTCTTCTTCTTCTTCTTCTTCTTCTTCTTCTTCTTCTTATTATTATTATTATTATTATTATTATTATTATTATTATTATTATTATTATTATTAATTACAAGCGTATATACTTATGGAACAAAATAACTTATATCTTATGGTAAGTTTCCACAGAATAAATTGTTCGATATGAAAGAAATGAAAAATAGGAAAGAAGGAAAGAAGTAAAAGTGCATATATTAAGTGGCAATAAATAAAATAAATAACTAGATAAATAAATATTAAAAATGAAATCAGTCAGTCAGTAAATTAATCAGTCAGTAAGTTCTTCACTGGAGGGGTGGGTAGAGCTCTCGGCTAGCACGCTGTTGGCCCAGCGTTCGACTCTCCGACCGGTCAATGAAGAATTAGAGGAATTTATTTCTGGTGATATAAATTCATTTCTCGTCATAATGTGGTTAGGATTCCACAATAAGCTGTAGGTCCCTTTGCTAGGTAACCACTTGGTTCTTAGCCACGTAAAATAAGTCTGATCCTTCGGGCCAGCCCTATGAGAGCTGTTAATCAGCTCAGTGGTCTGGTTAAACTAAGGTATACTTGTTTAATATGTCAGGGAAATGCACTTAGGTGTACCCACAGGCATTGGAACTTACTCCCAAGACTAAAAAAGCCTGTGAGCCGGATTGTCGAACATCCCACAGCAAGGGTATATCAGTTATATGATCGCCTTCCGACTCCAGGCAAAAAAAAAAAATGTGGCAGCAATAATCCAGTCAGACATTTTTTTTAATTCTTATTGCATTTTATACCGACTTTACTACATCTACGTATATATTTGTACATGCTCATGGCATGGAATTATTGATGTTATTATCATTATTATTATGTTTTTTACTATAGAACAAAAAGACTGTTAAACACTATTGTATAAGTTGATATTTATTATTATTATTATTATTATTATTATTATTATTATTATTATTATTATTATTATTATTATTATCATCGCCAACGGGGCATGATGGGAGGCCAGTTTACATTTTGACAATTTCATTTGCAAAATGCATACTTTTCGGTAATCGGTGTTTTCATATATTTGATATTTCTTTTCTACAATAAAACATTACGCTTTCCAAACGGAGTGAAAGCTGGGAGTAAACTTTTCTTTTCTTCAGCATGAAGATTAAATGTCAAAGCCATTTTCACCTTGTAACATTATTTTTAATTCTTGTAAGTTAATCTCCTTTTTTTTAAAAAAAGAAACCCGCATCGGTAAGTGAAGTGCAGAGAATAAATAAAGCGATGAGTTTTACCGAGTTGTCATAATGTATTGTTAGTTGCTTCGAAGTGTTTTGTTATTTTTTTGAGAATATTCCTCACGTAGGACTTACATCGTTCCCCACCATTTTTCGAAGAGACGAGCATCGTGCGATGAATTGGAGGCAATAAATAAAGAGCTAGCAAAGAACTCGGATGAAAACAGTAGATGAAAGAATTATTGATTGAAAAAGAAAGGCTGCAGTGCGAAAACTGCGAACAGAAGAATAGGGAATCGCGCCAACAATTTTTCCCCATCAGCGCTTCAAAGGGAAAAAGCGCTTCTCTGGTAGTCGCACACACAGACGCAAAATGAAAATGAAAATAAAAATCTGAAAGGGAAAATTGTTTCAGCTTTCGACCGCCTCCTGTAACTGTTATCTAACGCCAGAATAAGAATTTTTGAATTAACGTTTCTGCTTTATTTCATGAACAGCGGACGTATATACACGGTCACATATATTTGCGCGAGCGTAGGAATTCTGTTGCAACGCGATATGTTGGCCAGTTTAAAAAGCATTATGAAATGACAAGTGTATATTTCAAGTGAGAAATAAGTTATTCTATTTCGAAAAGGTCATTTGTTATTAAATAACTGTTCTAAACTAGACGTGCAGAGAGAAAATACATACTGAAGTATTCCACTATTTGCACGCGTGCTGTGTCTAATGCAAAATGAAATGGTGAAGTTTAAAAATCATTATGAAAATCGTTATGAAAACTCTGCTCATAAAGCAAAATCGAATAATCCATATCTAAATTGTAATTTGTCTTCAAACAGCTTTCTCGACAGAATTTTATAGAGGGAAATGCCAATTGAATTACACTTGAAAATAAAACGTACGCTCTCTCTCTCTCTTCACAACCGGAAAATATTGAAAAGGAAGACGTCAGCGAAGGAACTTTATTAAGAACGTCGAGATGAAACAGAAACAAAAGAAGGCGCACTTGGTCTCATATCAAGTGTCACACTAGGCCTAAATCAAAGGGAACCCCCCATGGCATGACACGCAACTTTAGGCCTAAAATAAAGTGTCTTATAAGCTTCCTTTTGTGAGATGCAATATTTGGCTTAGAAACAGGTCTGTCGATGCCTGAAATGAGCTTTTCTTCTTCCCCCTCACGAGGAAAATAGGGGGATTTATAAAAGAAAAACAGGATGACCGAGAAACCATGAAATTTTACCTTCCAAAATCGAGGAAAAAAAAAGCCTTCTCGGAAAGGAACCATCAGTTGTGTAGGTATATATATATATATATATATATATATATATATATATATATATATATATATATATATATATATATATATACTGAGTGTGTGTGTATATCTACCTTATATACAGTATATATATATATATATATATATATATATATATATATATATATATATATATATATATATATACATATACATACATACATACACACATACTCCCAGCATTAAGCTGTTTCCTATTAAAGGGGATGAATTCTGAGAAATGACAAGACAACGACCAAGACCACATTCACACCAACTGTAAAATCGTGGATAATCTACTGTTCAAAAACAATATATGCCGTTTAAATACAGTATATTGAAGGTTCATCAGCAATACATATATGCAGTTTGATATACATTTTAGGTTTAATTTATTTGTTTCTCATATTTTTTTTGTGCGTAACATCATTTGTCTTCTGTGTGAAGTCTTTACTTGGGGAATGACCAAATATACTTTGACTTATGAAAACTAGCCTCAGTTTAGTACATCCACCGATTGTTTCCCCTCTCCTTTAGTTCCTTTTCCCCTAAGCAGTGGAAAAGAGGAGATAACTTAATAAAGTATAATGATCTTCTGTAATTCAAAAAGGACAGAAACAACAGTTGCAGAGGCCCCACCTACGTTCCAGAATGGCGGAAGCAAAGATGACTCACATCGGTGGAAACGGGGGAATATGACTCGAATTCCGGTGCCCCCCATCACACTTTTCTTTCACATTCCTTGCACATTCCTCGATTTGCTGGAATGGTTAAGTGGAAGCCTTGCGACGTGGAAGGTTTCATTGACAATGCTCGGCATTATCTGGATGCAGAGTGAATGGCAGACGATAAGGATGCCTTCACAGAGGCCAAGTAATATTTCGATTTTACCCGAGGGTGGGACTAATGACACTGCATGTTATATAATCTGAATTGAATTCAGAGGAATGTCAAAGCGGTCCGAGTTGAAATTTTGTTGTACGTAGTTTCTACCAAGCGATAATCCTCGGAGATACAGTTCTGGGTCTCGTTAAACTTTTGAGCTTTCGCTAGAAATGGAGTTCTAAATTTTACTTTGAAGATATGCCTAATGTTGATGAACTTGCCCGAATCTTTGGTAGATAGTTTTGAAGTATAGCAGCACCCATGGCATGTCATTGGAAAATTGAAGGAACATAAAGCACAATTCTCGGAATTAGGCCTGGTCCATGCAAATATGTTCCGCTTCAGTTTTCAAAAATTAGGTCACTTCGAAAGTAAGCGTGGGTTAGTAAAATTTGAGTTTTATCGCAAGGTAGTTAGATAATTGCAGGGACCAAGAGATTCCAAAACAAGTCGATGAAAGAAAATTTTAGGGTCAATTCCAGTACCATATTTATCTAGCTTTCGCATAGTATTTGCTATACAATAACCTGGAAGAAACTGGAATGTATATTGTTTCGTTATTCTAAAATAAGCGGTCACTATTTTACACATTACTTAAATGCTTTTCACTTTTGCAAATTTTCACATTTTAGAGCCCGTGATTTTTCTAGTTGGAAAGGAGGCCTTTTGTTTAAGTAAAGATTTCATTCAGAATAGTAAAAATTAATGGGACCCTTTACTAGCAAAACTTACCGGATTAAATTTCATTTCCCAATTCCCATGTCAGAGAACCTGTATACCGAGTCTCTCCATTCCCAGTAATATTCAGAAGCTATAAATATTACCCTCGTTCCTAGGATGGCATTCAGCTGATTCTGAGAGGCTGTTATCTCTTGATTTTGTAGGAAACCAGCCCTTTCATGTTCAGTTGACAAATTCTTGGTACAGGAATGTGGATTATCCTGTCTTCACGGGCTGGATGATCAAGAAAAGTATCAGAACATGTTAACTAACTGCATATTCTTAAAACATGCCATTGTAAGCCTTACTTTATAACACTAATTTTAGACGTAAAAACAAGTCAATGTACAATGAACTTTTACCTTCTTGATTCTTGATATTTTTTGCTATGTTTCCCTCTCAAATACTTCAATCCGAGATTTGGAATGAAGTTTGGAAACTTCTTTCATTCCAGGATTCGAGCCTGAAATAGATGATATGGTTTGTGCAAGACTTCATTACTTTCTAGTATTTCATTTTCTGTATGATTTTATTGAACAGTTTTATTTCTGACATCCATAGCTTTTAATTGTTGTCGTTCCGAGGTAGAGAAAAATGGGATGGCTGAATGTTGTAACTTTGCTTACTTCATTACTCTGGTCTTTACATTTTAGTGAGGGAGAAAGATACAAAGGACAAAATATTAATGTTATTTTATTTTGTGCAATAACTTGCAGAGAGAAATTTGTGGTCTTTACAGATTTATAACCAATAAATATGCAAGGCATAAACTGCGACTCATGTAGAACGCATGAAATGTATGGACTGGGGACGATGACCGAATCATTCATCATTGTTGTCAGGGCTCTCGTAGGTACGATGGATCTTGACCTAAATAATGGTAACTGGATGTGCCAACTCTCGATTTATATGGTAGCCCTCTTTTAAGAATATTTGCTATGGAGTTTGGATCATACTGGAAACAAGTGACACCACAACAGCGTGGTTGAATTGACAATATCGAACGTTCTCGTTCGGGATTGTTCCAAGTGTCTGTTGAGAGCTATAGTCTGATGCAACCATTTCAATGTCTGGTGTCAACCTGCCGGAAATATAACTCCATAACACTCAGTGATGTTATAGTGTAACAACAGATGTAACAACCTCAGTGTTAAGACCACAAATATTTTAAAAATCGATAGAGGAGATGTCAAGTCATAGACTTATGCATCTGTTATGAAGTTGGCTGACATTGATGAATTATAGGCCTGGTTCCTTTTTGAATCCTAGGTGCCAAAGTTATCACCTCTGTCTCAGTTATCACTTGCCTGCCTCAGTATTGAGTTGTGGTTGCCAAGAGAGCACTTGTAACACTAATAGGTACAGGTAAACCCTAAAACCTGTCAGTTCATAGATTGATCGTAGTTCAGTCCCAAGGTAACTCATCTTGATTATTCTCAAAGGCACAACTCTAGTAGAAAGAATTCAGTCTCACTTAGAAACCAACCAAACAAGGCAAGCAGACTGTGAATAGAAAGAACCTCGTTATTTCCAAGTTTGATTTTAGCTAAAGAAAAGTAAGCATATAATCAAATTCCTATTAAAGGCATATCTGTAAGAATTCAAGCCAACCTCCAGTAATTCAACATAAACATATGAATTATGTAGAGGAAAGAGGAGCTTGGGTGCATTGACTGAAAAATTCATTGTGCTTCTCTTAACCTAGGTTGGGACTCGTACCTGGTAATTAGTCATCTGTGAATGTTTAAAACAAGGGTGCAGGAGGCCTCAGGGTTAGGCACTTCATACCAGAATGCATTTTTACAAACAAAAATTTAACAACTACTCTAGACTTCCAAGGCCAAAAGATGCATAGATAAAAAATTAATCATGCCTATACACTATGTACATATATATTAATACAAATATATATATATATATATATATATATATATATATATATATATATATATATATATATATATTATATGTTTGTGTATGAGTAATTACTATGTCGTATTGTTAACAAAACTAATACATCAGCAATAAGGGTGAATAAAATAACTTACATAATATATATATATATATATATATATATATATATATATATATATATATATATATATATATTTATATATATGCATTTAAATTTAAATTTGATTCTCATACGGGGTCGGAGTAGATAAAGATCCAAACCGATAATGAGAGAGAGAGAGAGAGAGAGAGAGACAGAGAGCCGGGAGCACACTCTTAGCTCACGAATAATCAATAACTTGAAAACTGGCGAGATTGTTGAATACGCAATTTGAATATTGATTTAGATAAATGTGAGCCACGCTCTGCTTTTCCTTCTTCTCTATCTTCGGCTGAGAATTTTTATCAGATGTGCTGGCGAGAAAAGGATTTTCGTTTTCTTCATATTTATTCTGAATATACCTTATAATTCTTGAGAACTGCATGTTCATATTCAAGGTTTTCTCATTTAAAGGGCTTTTTCTTTCTGACTCTCTCCATTTTCTTTCATACACATGAACACACACATGTATATAATTATATATATATATATATATATATATATATATATATATATATATATATATATATATATATATATATATATATATATATATATATATATATATATATATATCTATATATGTGTATAAAATATATATAAAGTTAGCATATGACCACGAGAAAAGGGAACACTGTATTGCATCCTTCGCTTTTGCTCTAAGACATTGTTAAGCAAGCTACATAAAACAAAAACAGAAGAGTACTTGAAAAAATTTAAAATACTGTGGGAGCATAAAACAATTCTATGCCAACAGAGGTCATTCGTTTAAGGTGTTTACTCTCATAAGGGACAGCTGACTTGGACTGACCAAGGTACTAGATTAACCAAGGTGAGGCCAATGACATTAACAAGAATCACCGATAACCTTAAACTTTCTCTTAATTATACTTTGAATAATTTGTACAGAAATGGGATCAAATGTTTATACATCTGGACTTTGAGGATTTCAGAGACAGTATTGTATCTTTTTACTTTACACTCTGTGGGACCAGTCTGTTCAATGTGAATTTTCAATGAGGTGTATGAAAAGAGCGTTATTCATTTGGCCAGTTGTAATTGAATATTCATGTTGATTGATTCTGACATTAATTCCTAATTAATGGCCTAAATAAAATGGCTCAATAGTGCTGTTATGAGTTGGCTCTCCTGGTCCACCCAACTACAGAGGGTTACTGGAGATTAGTTGGAACTTGGGAGTCAGTTCCCTTGCCTAGGAAACTTATCTCCATACAAGGCATGTCCCCAACGCCATTTGATGTTATAGTATTAACTTTGACTTCGACTCTGACCCTCCTACTCCCACTAACACCACTCCCCACTGAGCTTATGTCCCCAGTATATATACATACATATATATGTATATATACAATATATGCATGTATGTATATACATACATACATACATACATACATACATACATACATACATACATACTTATATATATATATATATATATATATATTTATATATATATACATATATACTGTATATATATGCCTAGGCTTGTAAAGTTACAGACTTCATTCATTCAAATTTCCTTTGGTTCTTATAGAGTGAGGCAGCTCTTTATCAGTAGGGCTGCTAGAGGGTGCTCTTTGGGCAATGGTTCGACTAAGGATTTGATGTCCAGTGTAGGATCTACAGCAAATTAAGGCTGGCAGCGAAGCAAATACGCACGAATGTTTCGGTCTTATCCTGGTCCATAAAAACCGGGGGCCCATGTATCAGAGATTTATATATGCCCACGACAGGAAATCTTCACTGCAAGAGCTAATCGAAGGTACCCAGGTCATTCACATAGGAAGCGGCTAAGAGCGCGTTTCAATAATTAGTCGAAGCTGTTGCCACAGCCACTCAGAAACCTACTCTAAGCATACATGGGTCAGAACACATTCGGTAGGAGAAGGAACAAACGCACGCAAGCGGACATGCCAAGTAATGTCTCTTTTTAAGTCCGTGATGCCATTACACGAGCCGTATACTGTAACAAGAGGCAGATATTTGCATACCCTACTTAACATGATACATATATATATATATATATATATGTATGTATGTATATTATACATACATATATATATATATATATATATTTAAATATATATTTACAGTGTATATATATATATATATATATATATATATATATATATATATATATATATATATATATATATATATATATATATATGTATATATATCGTAATAGCCACAATGCCCTCTCAACATATATGATATATACATTGTACATTATATATATATATATATATATATATATATATATATATATATATATATATATATATATATATATATATATATATATATATATATATATATATATATATTATTGTATCCTTCTCAGTCACGAGGGTAAAATATGATGATTTACCACCACCATGAACACGAATGAGAAAAAACAGAAGAAGAATGAAAATACAAGGTCCTAATTTATTGCAACAATTTTACCATCCATCAAGCCTCTTCCGGGGAACTTTATTGACTAAAAAGTAAAATATACATCAGACATATGTTTACTTTTGATTAGATGATGTGGATGAAATAATAGCAAGTAAATATGGTGGATGGTGTCACAGGTATCAAAGGGTAACATAAAAGAACGTTTTTATTAAGTACATGGTTCGCCAATTAGAAAGGGTACCAATCTAATAAGTTTCAATATGTAGTTAGGTAAATACCTAAGAGAATATATTACGTGATTTATACTTATGTTTCATAACAAGTAGAAAGAGTATTAGACTTTGCGCTGTCTAGTTAATGAATTTCATGTTTTTCTGTAAGAGCCGTAAGTACTGTTTACCATATTTGCTTATTTTATTTTACGCAAAACTTATGGTTAAAATTAAACTTATGCCAGATGTATAAATTTCTTAAAATGCTTAATCAATAAAGTTTCCCTGAAGACGCCTGATAGAGGGAGAAAATGTTGGGAAATTAAGACCTGTATTTCTTATACTCCTTTTTTCCTTTTCATTTATAAGGTGGATATATATATATATATATATATATATATATATATATATATATAATATTTAATATATATATATATATATATATATATATATATATATATATATATATATATATATAATTATAAGTAAATGCATTATATATGCACGCTACTCGCTTGCGTAGGCAATGTTCCATTGGTTGCAGTTTCTATTTTTATACATGGAATATCCTACTCACTATATGTAGTTACACACTAATACACACACATATACATACATATATGTGTGTGTGTGTGCTGGTATATATATATATATATATATATATATATATATATATATATATATATATATATATATATATATATATATGTATATATATATATATATATATATATATATATATATATATATATATATATATATGTGTTCTTATGTTTATATGTTGTTTATACATATATATATGTAAATATATATGTGTGTGTGTATACACATACATACATACATACACCACTTCCACATTTCATGTTCTATCTAGATCTGCGATCTCGTTCATCCTTTAATCCTTTAACTAATCTCTACGTAGGACTGAAGGCCATTTTTCTGTATATTTCTATCCTATCGATAGCCGCAAATTTGTCATCTCAGATTGTAGTTCTGTAGTTGCTTGATAATGCCACTGATTAACGAAGCTGCTGTCTTGACAAAAACAATGAACGGGAGAAAAATGTCGACGTATTTGTCACTAGAGACTAACTCATGATAATCCGAAAATAAATAAATCCCCAATATACGGAGACGTCCTGGAAAACTTAAAATTTGGTATACTACTAAGGTGAATGCTTCCAGATATATTGGAATACGTATACGTATATGTATATATATATATATATATATATATATATATATATATATATATATATAAATTATAGATAATTAAATTTATATGTGTATATATATATTTATTTTGTTTGTGTATATATATGCATATATATATGTGTATATATATATATATATATATATATATATATATATATATATATATATATATATATATATATATATATATATATATATATATATATAGAACCAGAAGTGTGAAGTGAGGATTTTCCGTTAGACTCTACACAAAAGACAGCTGGCATTCCATCAAAAAGACATAAAAAGAGGAACGGACAAGGATGTCTACTCTACCCAAAGTTGTTTTTCATGTTCGTGGAGAAAATCAAGGTTTGAAAGTAGAAAGCTGGTTACATTTGAAGAAGACCTGAAGAAACACTTATCCCTTGATAACTTTTGGGTGTAAGATGTTCTGAGACTGTATTATGTGAAGAGTTTCGTAATTTTGAACGAAATGTATTGTGTGAGTTCGTGTACCTGAGCGCAAGTTTGTGTATGAATACATTCGATCAAGACGAATATCATATGATGATTGATACATATGAAAGCGTGTGCGTCACTGGATACGTGTCAGACCTCTTAGCGTATCTAAAGTTGCTTGCCATGTGTAAAAGATAACTTTTGTGCCAGGTTTGTCTGACTGTCCGTCCTCAGATCTTAAAAACTACTGAGGCTAGAGGGTTGCAAATTGTTATGTTGATCATGCACCCTCCACTCATCAAACATACCAAATTGCAGTATTCTAGCCTCGGTAGTTTTTATTTTATTTAAATTTAAAGTTAGCCATAATCGTACTTCTGGCAGCGGTATAGGTACCAGCAACATAGGCCACCACCGGACCGTGGCTGGGTTTCATGGGCCTCGGCTAAGAGTTTTGTGGGCCTTGGCTGAGGCCACCACTGGACGGAAAACTCAATTGCGCGGAAGAAACTTCGGCGCATTTTTTACTTTGTCTGTTATTCGTGGAAATATACGAGCGACTGATTTCATTGGTATATTAGAAGATATATAATTTAAACGTACTTCCCTGAAAATATTTTATATACATGTATACACCACACACACATATATATGTATATATATAAATATATATATAAATATATATATATATATATATATATATATATATATATATATATATATATATATATATATATATATATATAATGTTTTTCCTAACAAGGGTTGGTTACAGGTGTTAATCTTCCTTTTCTCGGTCTGTCTTTTGGAATGAGTTTGTTAGCCTTCTCCCACTGGCTGTTTTCCGTCACAGTAAGACTAACTACCAGGTATATAATTAATCTCTTAGTTAAAAGAAAAAAAAACTGGCATTTGGGTTTTCAGGAAACGACCATAATTGCGTGCACCCAACCCAGTTTGAATTCGGGACTTGCGGCGAGGCGAGGTCAGTATCCACTTTACTACAGGGACCATTTTATTTATATATATATATATATATATATATATATATATATATATATATATATATATATATATATATATAAATATATATATATGTATATATGCGTGCATATATGTGTATATATATGTGTGTGTGTATATACACACACACACACACACACGCAGAACACGCATATATACAAGAAGAGGATATGCAGTGTGTGTATTTATATTTACAATCAACTGAGGCCCCGAGTTAATTTCACCGCGGGAGTTTGTTCCAAGCCTGTTTTCAGAATTCCTATCATTTTCCAAGGAAATTACATCCATAACTGGCCAATCAGGGTCCGCTATCCAATCCAGCTCACATTTTGAGCCAATCAGCGTCTAGTGTGTGAGCACACAAGGCCCTCCAGGGACGAATAAAAGCGTGCGATGATGATTTTCAAATTAATCAGTCGACACGTTTGTTCGTGCAATGGTCCTAATGAAAATTTCATTCAGATTTAAAAAATGAGGATATGCTCGGTAATTACTAATTCTCAAAGAGAGAGAGAGAGAGAGAGAGAGAGAGAGCAATATTGTGTATGTGTTTGCTTGGGACGGAGAAATGAATGTCACGAATATGCCGCTCATCTCAATCCAAATGACGACGTCTATCTCCCAGCAAGCAGTGGTAACTCCTTACAGTAAAACCATAATGGAGAATGCGTGTGACCCCTCTCACAACAGTTGGTCAATAGACGTGGCTAGACAGCGTGGTCTCTCAATTAATAATGTCACCCGTCACCGGAGGCCAATTCTGACGACCTCGGAATAAATACACCAGACCCCGGCGGTGCACGGTGCGGAATAAACGCTGACCAGGTCTTCCAGAAATGTCTATTTGCTACGCATCCATGTCATAAAGTATGGATGTCACTGACGCCCTCCTCCGTTGGGATGAAATGTGTGGACGGAGTAGTGCGTTTATATTAATTTTGTTAGTAGGTTTAAAGTTGCTCATATTCACCCATATACTGACACACACAAACAAGCACACACGCACAAGTAGTGCGTTTATATTAATTTTGTTAGTAGGTTTCAAGTTGCTCGTATTCACCCATATACTGACACACACAAACAAGCGCACACACACACAACACACATATATATATACACATACATATATATTTATAACATAAACTTGTTCTTTCTAATAGCCACTACAGACAAAGAATACGATTTCGTATTAATAGACAAACAGTTATATGCCTCTTTTTCTTTTGGGAAGGTTGGTTGCAAAAGATGCTTCTGTTACGGTACTGAGCAAATGATTTGAGAAGCGGTTGGTAGCCCATTGACCTTCTCGACACTGGCTATGACTCACCCTAGTAAATAAGTACAATTTACAAGACTCACCAACGATGTGAACAAGGGGACAATGGGATTTAATTGCTGGCTTTGTCAGAAAAAAGGACCCTGGCCCTTTACATGTATTTGCTGAGGCATGTACTGCGACCAAGAGGTTCCATACACACACACACACACACACACACACATATATATATATATATATATATATATATATATATATATATATATATATATATATATATATATATATACATATGTATATATATACACACACACAATGTATGTATATTTGTATGTAGAAAAGGGAAGAGAGACAGACAGAGAGGGATTGGTAGCTACTAAGTATACAATTAAACACCATACAGTTAAAGTGAAAGAGTGAGACCTTCTTGTAAAAGTCTTCTTGGACTCGGTAAAGGGATGATTCCTTATTGAGTAGCCATTTGAATGAAGATGTGTTGACTTAATTTCTTTTGTTTACTTTGATCAAAGAATTCATATGATTATCAAATATTTATAAACGTAGGAACGTGGGTGTGCGTCTTTGCAAAATCTCTCTCTCTCTCTCTCTCTCTCTCTCTCTCTCTCTCTCTCTCTCTCTCTCTCTCTCTCTCTCTCTCTCTCTCTCTCTCTCTCCAGTTAAACTGCAGTTGTTTGCATATCCAATAAAGGGACTGGCAAATTACGGGACACCTTCTGGAAGTTCCAGCTTGTCATCTAAAAAAAGTTGGTTCCCTGCACTGTTCGTGAATCGCTGGTTTCTAATCTTGTAACCACTATTTTAAATACTGCTGTCATTCGTCCGCTATATTTAAGCAGCCGAAAGAGGGGAAGCTCGTCCTGCATCCCCAAACGAAAGTAAAAAAGTTTGAGCGCGTAACTTTTTAAACCATTTGATTACACCTTTAAATTGCAAGGGGCATGCAAGAGAATTTGGCTGTGAGGGGAGAGCAAGTAGGCACATCAGCATGGGTGACTGGCCAGCAGAGAAGCCTACGGTTATGAACTCCTGAGGGACTACAGTGATGTAGAAGCATTTCTCTCACTTAATTGCCTTGTTCCAGTTATCATACATGCCAGGCATTTTTCTTCC
>NC_089759.1:27139156-27149156 GCF_040412425.1 Macrobrachium rosenbergii
TCTCTCTCTCTCTCTCTCTCTCTCTCTCTCTCTCTCTCTCTCTCTCTCTCTCTCTCTCTCTTTTTAATATCAGTCATTTATTAAAGAAATAACTTTCTTGAAGAGACGATTATCTTCATCCCTCTCTTGTTTGAATATCATTGGCAAACATTATCAATACTTTTTTAAGTCATCGTCTCTCTCTCTCGTTTCGAAAATCAATTCTTTATTACAGCATCATCAACATCTTGCGGCCATTGATTGTTGTCTGCGAGCTATGAAGATACCTATTACAAAAATCATTATCGCCTTATTCTCTCTCTCTCTCTCTCTCTCTCTCTCTCTCTCTCTCTCTCTCTCTCATTAGAGGTATGAGCGAAGTACCCTGACAACAAAGCCTGTTTTTTTTATACTTGTCATCGAGAATTTTGCTTTTTTAGTTTTATTTTTTTTATTTTCAGCTTATACACTGTCAGCATGAATTAGGCACTGCGCACTTTTAGTGTGCTTATATTTGATTTTATTCTAATTGAGTTACTGATTAAAACGAAAAGGATACTTGTTTTTTCTCTAGCAAAAGATGGTGCATAGGGTAATGTCACTTTGAATTTGATGTTTACAGTGGAATTGTTACAAAGTTGGAAATAGAAAATAGTTTTAAATAAATGCTGTATGCATGGAAGGTATTTCCTCTAAATTCTCTCTTATTATAAACCACCAAATAATCACAAATGTCTTGGCATAAAAGTGATGATTATTTTCTTTCCTCTGCTCGTAAAGCCAACTCGGAAAATTTGTCAAGCCTTCGGAAAAGAAGTTATTCCCAATATTTATTAGGGAAAATAATTCACGAATTAAATGCTTCGTTGTTTGCTTGAACAAATGTCATGTTTCACTTTCCTTACTGATGAACTGTCTTCGAAAACGCAGCGAGTTTTCGGTAGGTTCACCATCATGGCCATCATTATCATATGGTTGATGTTTAATCACGTGGAAGTTTTCTTGTCTTCGCTCTGCCACTTGGCACCCTTTCGTAGTCCCTTCTTTTTGCTCTGTTCTTGTACAAAACAAGTCTAATATTGGATGTTTATGCCAGATCCTTCAATGCAAGGGGAATCTCTCAGATTATGAGCTGATTAGCTCCTTTGTTGTTCATCCCCTGAGTTGTTTGTAGCAGCGAGAGAGAAATTGGATAGATCGCATTGCTTTTCCCTCAGGAAGAGACGAGTCAACATTGAGGAAGCAAATGAAATTCAGCGGGAGAAAAGAACGCTATTTAATCATGTCATATTTTCTTTTCTTCTCGTACTGCGTTGGTTGTCAACACGATTGACAATGGGATTATGCTGTTTAATTTGGGTATTAAGAAACAAAGAAGAAAGGGGTTTGGTTCTCTCTCGTCTTTTATTATGACAAGAATGTTTTAAGGATTCTGTAAACTCCGGGTACGATTCGTGTAAGATTATATCTCTTATTAGTGTCATCGATGAATTATCTATATCTTTCAATGAACTCTCCTCCCAGGAAAACGAATAAACAAGCATTAGCAACTATTTCGACGTTTCATACTAACTTATGTTGCATTCATGAATTTCCATCAAAGCAGTTCTCCCCAGAAATAAACAACCTTGGTATGTCATGTCATGTTCTCTGATGGAACTATTATTATCTTTTGCCTCAGGTTACTCAAGAATAATTCTTCAGAATACAGGAAAGAAGAGAACACTAGGAATGTTATTAGTCTCCTAGAACATAAGATTCTTTTGTTAGGCTGCAAAGTTAACTTGCAAATTATACCACCTTGCCACTGGTAAGGGTCTAGTGTACATACTGACAAAGACACTACACTCACACACACATACATACATACATATATGCATGTATGTATGTATGTATGTATATATGTATATATGTATATATACATATGTATATGTATATGTATATATATATATATATATATATATATATATATATATATATATATATATATATAAGAGAGGAAATCACACTAGACGAGCTATGAAAATATATTGCAATTACCAGAGTTAGGATGAACATACAGTATGTATAAAATAAATAGTTGAAAGCTTTCAGTAGGCAATTAAATATATACATATACACATATATATGTATATATGTACTATATATATGTACATATACAAATATATATACTATATAGCTCATTGGAATGTATTTTGCCACGTTTATCATGAGTGACATTGTAATTAATACAGTGTATCCGCAAAACTTGGCTTGTCTTGCAAGATACCCTGCCCTAAATTAAATGAAGGAACCTACGGTTCTTATATGTCTTTACATTTATGTATCTCAAGGTGATGGATGAGAATCTCCTGAATAGCGCTGGAAATTATATACGTTTATACTTTCAGGTATAATGATATGTGATTCCAGTGTTCTTGACACGCATACCTCTTTCATAATAATGAAATATTAAATAGGATTTTGATGTCCGATACAGTTAATTTTTTGTACTAACGCCTTTTCGTAGTACAGAATGAAGGAAATACGTACTTCAGGTAAGAATATAGCCCTAGACATCTCTCTAGTGAGGTGGGCATCAATGTTTATTTATTTATGTACGCTAATTTCTTTACCTTACACCTTTTTCATTCTTTGAGGTGGCGGCAGAAGGCGAGAGCATTCCGGTTCTCAGCTTTTCTGGTTTGGATGAGTAAGGGTGCTTACACACGGTCGAGCAGTGTTCGTCGGACAAACGCTGTTACCATATCGTGCTATGTAGTATGGTGACATCATAAGCGCATATTTGAGGGGAACTGACCTTGCAACAAACAGTGCTACCAGATATTGATGTACACCATAGTTTCTACTCCGTTCGCCGGTCAAAGTCCGGCAGACAAAGTTCGGAACTGATGCCATCTGAGACGAACATTAGTGTTGTGGCCTTCAAATTTTTTTCTTTGCAACAGACTGATTTTATACATTACATACCCGGCCCTATTGCATGTTTGTAGATGCTTTTGCTTCCCGGAAGCAACAAACTGTAAACTTTATGTGCATAATGAAGACAATGTCTTCCCTTACTTGTGTACTGATGACAATTTAGATACTGAAAACATCCCTGGTACTTCAAATGTTAATAAAACAGCAGAATTTTATAACCGAAGGAGTGACAGTACGCAGTCAGTACATGCAGTATTTCAATGAAGGTGTTGTAACCGGGCAGCACAGAATCACCTAATGGTGACTTGCAACATTAACTCCTGATGAAATAGTATTTGGTCATTAAAAATATTATTCTGTATTCATAAGTTTCGTAATACGTCATTGCATTCGGGTTATGTTTCACATTCTGTCATGTGAATTGAACTGGTGGCAGTAATAAAAAAAATTCATAATTTATCTTTTGCTGTTTTTCTTACACACACCCACACACACACAGAATCCACGTACCTCATGATCAGAAACTTCCTCGGACGTATGAGAGACTTGGCTATCCATGTTTGACACCGATTCTCTCATACTGTCACCATCGTTGAGGAAACACAGTTCATCGAAGAACCATACTGTGGGTGTGTACGTGTCCTCAGCCTCAGTCCCCGACTTCTTGGACTTTTCAAGTTTGCGAAGTTCTCGCCTATGCTGACCGCGAATTGTTTCTATTTTCCTCTTCATTTCCACTGCATTGACAAGTGATCCACTCCTCTGAAGTTGTGCTGTTATTTCATTAATTACTATTGCACGTTTATTTCTGTCTTTATAAGCGTCTGACTTGACATTCCATAAACAGGGGTTCCTTCAGTAAAGTTCAGTTAACATCAGAGTCTGTGTTCTATCCAAATGGTAACTTTTTTCCTCCGTAGAGCTAAGCCCAGCCATGTTGTCAGGTCGGTTGAATTCAAAGCAAGCCATAACCTCAGCTCATACGGTAAACACGTAACCTGTTGGATCTTTTGCCTGGCAACGTCATAGTTCCATGCCTCTGTCCTGCCAGCCACTGTCCGAAGCTCAGAACCACGAACACGGCAATGCCTGTAGTCTGTGGTGATCCCTTCTTACGTCATCAGCAATTCTTGACTTTTCCTATTGTTATCTGGTAACAGTCTCTGTCCGACGAACACTGTTCGACCGTGTGTACGCACCCTAAGTTAGCCCCATCCCCTTTCCTAGACCTCAGTTGACGTTGGATCCATTTGCAGCTAGGCTGAACCACGGACCTTGGGCATGATAGCAGCAACTATACAGTATATACATTTATGGATCTGCTGCACTCTTAATAGACAGGCACAGCAGTTTACTTCCAGGTACTTATACAGAAACACTAAAGATGGATCTCTCTCTCTCTCTCTCTCTCTCTCTCTCTCTCTCTCTCTCTCTCTCTCTCTCGGGAAGTGTACCTACATAAGTTATGGAAGGCAATCGAAGACTGATCTTTCTCACTTAGTTCTTAAAAACCATGCATAAATATAAAATGCTTGCTTCCGTTGCAATGATCATTCATATTACAGTAAAAGACGTATTTTAATCGAGGATGCCAAAATCGGTACTATTTCAAATCAAACTGGAACGGTCTGTGTTGATCCCATTGCTGGAAAAAGTACATTTTGTCTATAAATTCTAAAATGCGTTTTAGGGAATTTATCGGTGGTAAAGGTATTGTGCTTTTATTTTCCCGTTGACTGAATCCTATTACAGCACTTTTTTTTCATTAAAAAGGGATCCTAAATTGGCTGTTCTATTGTTATTTGCATTTGGTGGTTTGCTGGAATTCGTTATTCCCCTTTCAAATGCAGAACTTATTCCTCTTGTCTGAAGCCTGGGGATCTTATCAATATATATATATATATACACTGTACATATATATATTTATATATATATACATACATATATATATATATATATATATATATATATATATATATATATATATATATATTATATATATAAGGTATATATAGTAGATATATATATATATACATATATATATATATATATATATATATATATATATATATATATATATATATATATATGTGTGTGTGTGTGTGTAATGTGTGTATGCATGTGTGTGCCAGAATTTTTGTTTCAGAGATGTCCCCAGAAGGTATTAAACTTTAGGAGGCTTTAACACTGGGTATTCATCTTTGATCCATCTGTTAATGGATGAATTTGTTAGTTACGGTTCCTCTTGGGAGCCAACCCTTTATTACGAAGACAAAGGTCTCTTTGTAAGACACTAAACACAGATTAAGAAATAGCCACGGTGGGAAAATGGGTGATGTGAGTGAGAGTACATTAGTAATTATGAAATAATGAATAAATTAATGGTAAATTGTCTGGTCGGATCTGTGGGAAATTATTTTGAGGCCGTTGGTCATCATGGTAGCGGAGCTCAGCAGGAGCCGGATTCGTTTTGGCATCGGCATATGCACCATTGTCAGATGTGCAACTATTAGTCATCAACACCTACGTTTGTGATTAGAGATGAGAGGCTGCATTTCATAGTGAAACTAAGATTTTCAATATACTCTTCATGTTTGCTGTCTAGCGTATTGTATATTAATTATGTGTGGATCGAGTGATGCGAAAAGACAGGAATGGACAGATGTCGTTGTGAGCTTGCGGGATTAATAAATAATCGTCCTCGTTGGATTGGAATTATTGATCTTTCTTTACTAGACAGTAGCTGTTGATGATAGCGAAGAGATATTGCTGAGTCTGTGAGTGTTTGTTACGGGAAGAAAATAAAAGTGAATATTTTTAGTTATGATGGCAAAGGGAAGCCAGGTAGTACAGTATTGGATATAGGCTTGGTAGGTGGAAGGAGGAAGTGCTTGATTCTTTCTGGAATTTGGGATTAAACAGGATTAATTATGGCGAGATGAATAAGAGCGGGATATCAGAATAGGTGGAACAAGGAAGGTCCCAGAGTCTCTGCAGAAGATGCAGATGAGAACAGTGTTCATGGAAGCAAAATTTGGTCTGTATGAAGGAACAGTTGAACTAACTCTGCTTCATGTTTCCGAAGTATTCGTGAAGTAAAAGGGCTGAAAGATGAGGTACAAAGTTACAATCGGTGAAAACAGTGATCAGTGTTTTTTGGGTGGTTTAGTCTTGTGGAGAGAATGGAGAATGATCGGTTAGTGAAAATGGTACAGTGCGGATATATTGGAAAGAAGAATGAGAGGGAAAGAAACCTAGAAAATGTTTAGCTAGATGAGATACAAGAGGTATTGAGTCTGCAAGACTAAGGGACGCAGTATCTGTGTTGACGGGTGTCGACACGCTGTGATGAGCCTTCAGATGTTTAACCATAAACAGATACATAACAGGTATAACACAAACAGGGACGTATTTTCTGTACATTTCATGTGCTTGCAGATATTTGTATATTCTAAATATTGAAACTCCTGCCGGCATTAACGCGTCAATTTAAATCCCACACTTCAAAATACATTTGGAAAACGTTGAACATACATCTTTCTCAAAATATGCATCAGCCCTGGAACAATAAATGCAAAAGCTGAAGTTGAGTAAATAGCTTCCTTTTGCATGGGACTGATCACGCTCTCTCGGAGATCGTAATATCCTTTTTCTTCCCCCGGGGGCACAGTTTTCTCGTCTTTCTTGTCCGCTTGTGGAATAAGTTTTGGTGCCCCTCCTCTCTCTCTCTCTCTCTCTCTCTCTCTCTCTCTCTCTCTCTCTCTCTCTCTCTCTCTCTCATTTTTACTCTATTTCTTTTTGTCTTCGTGCAACTGTTTAGCAGAGCATTATATAACGTGCTTTGTTTCGTTCTTTCCATAATGCTGTTTGACATTGCTCTCGGCTCAAACGCTTAGGAAGTGATTATTTTTCCACACCTGACACTCTTCAAAAATTCAGTCCTGCTTTCGCTTCAAAATAAAATCCTCTCTTCACAAATCAACAGTAAGACGAAAATGGAAGAAAAAAAAAGAGATATTCTTCCTTACCTGGTTATTCCACGTCCATTTCTGTGATAGAAGGCGCAACGTCTGCTGAGGGCCAAAGAGATATTCGTTTGTCTTGTTTCAAGTTGCGCTGCAGTTTTCTGAAATCCCGTGCTAGAGAATGGTGGGTTCGGTTCTCCTATCTTATTACTGTTTTTTTAAAAGAAGACTGACAAAAGAGCTCTTATCATAATAATATACTAGACATCCAGGAAGTATTTTTCAAGAAATTATATTTTTTTTTCCTTATTTTCATCTGGTTTAGGTGATGATAACAATCCGACCAGAGATTATGTAATCAGAGTATTTTGTAATTTTAATACTCACGAGATTATTCTTTGTTATGAATGATTGTGAAGCCCGTTTCCCTCTGTATTAAATTGTACAGAATCTGCATGTTTTCTTTGATAGTCATGTATGCATATGTGCACTGAAATACAGCTTACATACATACAAATATTCACGAATATAATATATAGTACATTAAAATAGGAAATTAGATCATTCGCTATGGAGGTGAAGATAAGCAATTGATAAAAACTATGTTATAGTTTCCAAGATCGAGGTCACAGAAGTAGGTGAAGTAAAGGGATTTATTCAAAACATGACTTGAGTTGACAAGGCTTAGTGTGCATGACCTTCAGTATATTACTAAGCTTTGGAATTCTATTTCTTCTGTTTTTTTTCGATGCATATAAAGATCCTTATTTAAGAGGCAGGTCGATCGTTTACTTCATGATTGAGCCCACCCCGTCCTCATTTTCCCCCTTTGCTTGTTTTCTACGGACCTTCGAAGTTTTTAACTTAAAAAAAATGAAAACCTCGTATAATTGAGCCTTTTGAAGATATGGGTGAAGATCCTAATCACCTGTCACACCAAACTTTAAACCTTGTTTTTCACTCGAGTCACCCCTTTTAGTGGAAGCGGTTTATTGTTGAACAGCAGCAATAATAATAAACGGGAGAAACACGGCAGTGCCAAATTTTTTCATTTTTATTAGCATCATAGAATGATACACAAAAAAAGTTTTCAGATGTCTCCGAGCTCGTGATCATGTTTTCATATACAAAGAAAAGGGAAAATGTAAAGGGCACAGCGCTGTAATGTTTACTTAGAGCTAGGATTATTGTTAAAGCGTTAGCAAAGGGATGCTGGCTGTTTCATAGCTTAAAAGGATTTTTCGTTCTTGTGTAAACTTATTGGACTATTCAAATTTCACTCTGAGGTGATCCTTTGTAATATGAGATGCTAAATTCCCAAGAGACAAATTTTCTTTACGTTTATTTTCGTATGAATTGCTCGTGCTAAATTGTTGAACGTTAAAAAAAAGACCATACCTCTCTGGGTTCATGTGGTTCTGATAGCGAGGGAGAATGCCTTTCTTTGTATAGCCAATAGTCTAATTGGCAACTCTGCGTGAAAGCAAGTAAACAAACATTGATTCGCCTGGTTTCGGCAAAGTTTGGGAAATACAAGGCGAGTTTCAGTGTGTGGGATGGGTAAATTGAAAACTGCATTTATTTCAGTAATGAAATATTTGTTTGTATCACCTTTTAGAAAATGTGTTTTAATACAGAGTGTTGGCATTTTTTGGTTGCATTTTGTAATAGGACAAAATACTTTGTTTAGAATAAGCCTCAGCGTTGTCATGTATAAAGTCTTTTTTCTGGTGCGTTCGGGAAGGGAAAGGACTGACTAGCTGGGGATATACTTGATCATTACCTAGTTCAAGTGAAAGTGAAAATATAAAGCAGTTGCTGTTCAAGACAAAGGTCCACAAGTGGCAGTCAATACGAGTGATAAAAGAAAGAAACGAGAGTGGCATATAAGGGACACTGCTCATGGAAAATGTGCTTTGGTTAAAAATAACGAACTGAACAGAATAGATGTGAGAGTACACAAAATTAAGTGATTATTTCATCGGGGAGCAGAGAATACATGCATTTATGGGAGATAAGTGGGAACAATAATAGAGGTATATACGGAGAAAACAAAATGAGTAGTATAGTGAAAAAGAAAAAATAGACTGTGAAATGTAGCTGTGAAGGCTAAGAGTGTGAAATGTAGCTGTGAAGGCTAAGAGATGTTCACGTAGAATTAATGAAAAGAAGAATAGTTAATCAGTGAGAAAATGACAGAGAAAAGGAGTGCGGAGGAAGATTTTATGGTATATTTTCGCTGATTGGGGATGAATGCAGAGAGAAAGATTAATGAAAAATGAGGATAAGAAAAAAACATTTCAAACAGGAAGATGATGTATGAGGTCATAGTAGTCTTGTGTCAAAGGAGGTCATTTTGCGAGCTTTTTTGAAAATAGGGGACAAGAGAGAGGCAGATGAGAATGATGCAAGCGTTGGAGGTTTTAGTGTAATTTTGAAAATGCTGCGGGACTGAAAAGGTAAAGAAAATGCGGCAAAATTTTGAATTGGAAAACGATGGTTTTGGCGCAAGAGGAGAATGTGGGACAATAGTTTAGTGAAAAGAATGTATTATTCGGAAATTTTTGAAAGAAAGAGAATGAGATGGAGGCGGAAAAGTGTTGGCTGGATGTAGCCGCATATGTGTTAAAACAGATAGGCCTTACATCAGGATTGCGTGAAAGGTCGAGGAAAGTGGGCAAGATGCGAAAACCATCGACTCAGTGTAAATGAGTTTTTTTTTGTAAGTATATTCAGTAAAAGTTTTCTGCAGTATTCATTCTTAATTCTACACTGGAAGGATAAGCACGTGTAATGAATGCTTTCACAGCGAAACCACCCGCTAACAGTGGAAACAGAACAGTAGTGAATAATAATACAACGCATAAACACATATTCGTAATTTAGATGTCTGTAAAGATTTTCATCCCTTGATATTAAATGTCTGACTATTTTTCATGTTAAATATTTGGTTTCCTCTCCAACTGAGACGATCACTCGATTCCGTTAAAACCAGGAACAGCATAAATGCCAGCACGAGGGCCTAGCGAATTTCTGGTAAGCCCGTCCTTTATCTTAGCTCAAGACGTAATAGAAACACGACAGTCACTTCCTCTGGCACACCGTTACTTACATTCCGCCTGACGCTTTGAGCT
>NC_089759.1:27151656-27166656 GCF_040412425.1 Macrobrachium rosenbergii
TTTATTTTCGCTTTATATTTTCCTGTCAGGCTTCTCGCCCCCATGAAATGGCCCTTACTCTCCTGTTAAAGTTGTCTCGGAGGCCGTAAACACCAAGATTAGCGCCACGTCCAAGGTAGCATTTTTATGCACCACGAATGGCCTGCATGGGACACTTTCTGGGAAGGGTTTAGAAAATACTGAGTTATTTATAACACGTCTTTTAATTTATTGCTTTTCCTTTTGTCTTTTTCCGTTAAGAATGAGGGCTTATATTAAACTGCAAATCTGTTTTATCTTCTCCTTTTGCCTTTTTTTGTGTCTTATATGTGCAGAATGAAGGTTTCTTTATACTGGGTAACTTTCACGTCGCTTTTTCTGTCCCTTGGGAGCGGAATGGAGGCTGATATAAACCACTTATTTTTATTTCCTCCTGCGAAGTGAGAAGGAGTGTTGTAATTACACTAATCATTACTCTGACTGGATTGGAGATATATAGACCGCTTAAGATTCCATCTGCACTGGCACCTCGATTTCTCCCACTTATTGTACTGAAAACGGGACACTGATAGTTTATTAATGTGCAAGAGACAACGGGGTGGCAACCTAATACCCTTTTCTAGCTCTGGCTCGATGAAAGAAAAACAAGGAAAAGGAAGGAAGATTGGTGAGGCTTAGCCACGAAGGCAGCGATATTCTTTCTGCCTGTTAAAAGGAGGAAGGAAGGGTAAAAGAGTTAGGAGACACAGACCCGGAAAGAATATTACAAAACTTGGCAGTACAAGAAAAGAAAGTCACTGAATGCTAAATCCTGCAATGATTGCTTTCAACTTTCTGGCGACATGTATCGCCAGTTTCAAAGTTTTTTACTAACGCTTATGGTTAGTGTAGATTGCAAATAGGTTGCATTGGTGATTTATATATATTTTATGTAAGGTTAACGATGCTTTCTAATTTAGCTATATTTATTTGTCTCTTGCTTGTTTTAGTGGAGGGAGAGTATCCACTATTATTGTATTAGGTTCTTTGCCAGGATTTGTTCCTGAGAGAGAGAGAGAGAGAGAGAGAGAGAGAGAGAGAGAGAGAGAGAGAGAGAGAGTACAAAAAATGAAGCTACAATGAGAAAAGGGAAAATTCTCTGGTTTGAATGTTGGTTTTCCTTTTACAAGGGGAGGCGATTGTCCAAAAGGTTTCTTTTTGTCCTAACCTCTTTTTTTTCCCACCGCGTCCCCGGAAATAGAGAACAAGTTTGAAAGAAAATAAGGAAAGGGAACACTGCAGTAAATACGCGCAACTATGTGGGAGCTCAATAAATGAATATAATAAGTTTCTTCTACTAATGAAGTTTGCTGTTGAAAAAGTTAACCACTTAAATTCCGAATCGAAATTTAAAGGGATGACTGGAGAATAACGTCCAAACTATATTTGTTCCCCCATACGTGGAGAGCGCAAGTAAAAGCCCTGAAAATTTGCAGTAAATTCTTTATTCCTGGAGAGTAACACCTCTGAGTATGTCTAGAACTGAATGGTAAACAATCATTTTACGTCATTTGAAGGACCTATGATGTATACTACCCATTTTGCTACAGTAGAAGAACGGAAAAAAAATTTGACTGTATTCGCCAAACATGTTCAGAATTTGCGTATGTGCTATTGAAATGGAAGAGTTTTCCATTCTTATATTTTGTTTGTGCATATTTACTTCCAGTAAGATTTTTGATTCCAGTATGATTCGTTTACTTATTTAGTTTTTGGATTGGGCTCTGAAGACGTAGCGATGTTAACAAAATCTGTATATCATCGTTTTAATTAGCATTTAGAATTTTGTAGTAATTATTCGTGTAATTCTTGTGATACTGTATGATGGATCGGCGATCTCCTTGCTTGCACATTGTACTTTATTTCATAGTTTTAAAAAGAACTCAGTTTTTTGTTAATGAAAATGTCAGTGATTCATCATTAACCTCATTTATGAATAATCCCCAAAACGAAACGCAAAAAGTGAATACGTTAATATAAAAATTAGAATTGAAACAATATTTCTATTCTCTCTCTCTCTCTCTCTCTCTCTCTCTCTCTCTCTCTCTCTCTCTCTCTCTCTCTCTCTCTCTCCATTAAAAAAAGAAAAAAAGAAAGATTTATAGAAATCTGGTAATCTTTTAATAAATCCGCAGGCAACTTTGGATGTCATGTACAGACAGACGTAGAACGTGTTATTTACGCAATATCCATGACCCCATCTATTTTCAAGCAACTCTTATATCACTAATTCATTTACCGGAATTCCTGCTGTGATTGTTACTGCAGTTTATAATTGTTAAATAAATATTTAGATAAGAGAGGAGAAATATGTGCACTATAAGCTTAGCAGTCATTTAAGGCTTTTGCCTTGGGAAGCGAGCGGCCTTTTTTTTTCTAAGTAAGCTGCTGCATACTCAGTATTTTCCTCATCGGGAACTGTGTAAAGACGTTTGAAAGAACGAAGTTAGCTGTATTAAAATGACTGCCTTCTCCGTTACCTGTGACTGTATGTCGGTGAGATCATACTTGTAGCTACAAGCATTATGTCCCCTTCTCTTACAAGTCCATCTCTTCTGCCAGCTGTCAAAAGGATTTGGCACATCAGTCATTCTTAACGTATTTCTTCTACTATGCATTCAGTTTTATATTTCTGATAGGTCTTGACGATTCCAGTTGATATTTCTGATAGGTCTGGTGTATTCCAAAAGGAAAGCATTCATTATGCTAAGAGGAAATATTGCATCCTGATCTTGTTTCTTGTTGAAAATTGTATAGTAATGGCCAACAAACCAGTCAGTTTCTTCCTAAAACCATTCCTTATTTCCACCACGACTCACTTATTGCTTTCTTTCCCCTGTAAAAAAAAAGCTACTCTGCCTCCATTCTCAGGTAACTCTTTTGTCTGCTGTTTCAGTGCTGCTGATCCTCTTACCACACACCGAGTTGTCATAAATATTCTTTATTTGTTGGGTCTGTAGGTTCTTGAAGACCAGCAAGGTAATAGCCTGAATCATATCACTGCATGCTTCATCAAAGGATTTGTAGGTTTGCTGAGGTTAGTGAAATTTTCTTTCTTTACCACCAAAGTTTGGTATTTTCCAACTGATCAAGGTTTCACGTACTCTTACTATCTTCCTCCTGAGTGAAGCCTCACTCTTTATCCTCCTTATTCTTATTTCCTCCCATTCTGGTAAGGATGCCATGCTGACGTCAAACCAGCCTGTATTAAAAAAAAATGTATGTTTTCTTACAAGTTGGTGCTTCATTAGGATTGAAAAATATCAAAGGTAAATATAATGTACAATTGCGCTGCTACCTTCAGAAATTCTTAAAACAAATAAAAAAGAATATTCTAAGCTGAAACAAAGAGCCTTTGGAAGTTCACCTTCGCCTGAGCAGACATGAATTACTTCATGTGAACTTTTTGGTTGAGGAGGACTTTTTTTTTCGAAACCCAAAGGATGAAGAGAAGTTATTTTCTTAAGTTGAAGCCCGCATATGAGTGAAGTGGAAGACCAAAGAAGTTCGTGTTAGTAAAGTCAAAGTTCACGGTTTCTTTTAAAATGAAGAGCTCTGTGGATGGAATTATGATTGCCTGCACATTCACGTTTATATACACAGGGTAACTAGCTCTTGCAGTCCTATGAATTATACAAGACTCTAACAGAACACTGGCGAATATTGAGGTCACGTTTTGCTATAAGTGGGATCATAAACTGTGCACATACATTTTTGTAGATGGAAAACAAGTGAAAGTCGGTATTCAATTACCTTCGCGCGGTAAAGTTTCTATGTCCAAGCCTTAAACGTATGAATTGTTATATCTAAAATTTCTGGTTCTGTGATATTTTAGAGCATTATAACAGTGTTGATGCATGGTTTTCCCTTGTGTTTTTATTCTTTACAGAAAATGAATAATTCATTTTGAAATTTTCAGCTGTACGGTATTTTCATTGTGGTATGAAAATGAACTATCCAAAAAAGAACATATTTTTTTATATTCCTAAATCTGGGATACAAATCTCTCTCTCTCTCTCTCTCTCTCTCTCTCTCTCTCTCTCTCTCTCTCTCTCTCTCTCTCTCGTGTTCTAACAGCTGAGCTATTTCAGAATTTCCTAAATGAGTTTCCATTTGATGGCGATTTTAATGTTCTTGTATTTAAATGATAGCAGAGGATGAAAATGAGAAGTTCGACACCTAAACTCACTCTTTTATCGTTACCCCTTAAGGCAACGAAATGTAATACAGTATAATGCAACATCACTTTCCTAAACTTGACAAAAAATCGTCTCTATTCATGAAAGTCTGGGAATAAAAGGTACCACAAGCTTCTTCAGTTTTGGAAAATATCTGACGACATTGCCGAAGTCACCAGTGTATAAGAAATAAGGAAGAAATCATACCCTTTATCGCTGAGAATCATTCTCTAATTTGTGTTCAGTGGATCATCTTCCACAGCACAAAATTCGCAAATCGTTAAATCCGTGCATGGTAAAACTACCTTCGTGACAGATACTGAAGTGAAGCAATCTCTGTCTCTCTCTCTCTCTCTCAAATTATTCATCTGCTTGTCTGTCATTACAGCGAGTAGTGCTACTCATAAATTGTTTTCCTTTCAAGCGCCAGTTATTAGTGCACTGTAGCCCAAAGCTGAGGGGCGCTCCATGGAAGGTTGTGAACCTTATGTATGAAGGCAATGTTTTCTAATTGGCTAATGAGCCTCTTCCCTTGGGGTCATTGTTTATTACTCTTTTACCCTCGTTTGATTCCTGGAAATGATAGAAAGTATGATTCTTGCTACTACACAGCGTAACATCCACCAAATGGGCAAGTGCATGGAACACATGAAGCGGTGAAGGTAACGTGAGCCTGCTAAAGTTATGAAAGATGAGTATGCATGCAGCTGGAAATTGAGTTATGTGTGTATTTATTGCTGACTCAACTGTCTTTCATAACCCATAAGGGGGTTAATGCCGTTATGCATTGTAAACGTTAATAAGGGGAGTTTGCAGCGTCCCGTCGGCTCCTAGTTGCGCCCACTTTTTAGCCTTTTACATTATCTGCATTCCCGCTTACTTTCTTCAGTCTTGCTGTCCAACCTCTCAAACTGTTACTTCATTGTCCAGATGTGGGGGTTTTTCTTAGTTTCTTAATCCTTATACTTCATCGTCTTTATTTTCTGGACTTCTTTTCATTTTTTGATCGCTGAATGACCGAAAGTGCCCAGGTGTTTGGCCTGACAGCCCTAAGTCCATAAATCAGATCAAATCAATGTCTTTCGTGAAAGTATGAAGTATGAAGGAAAGAAAAAAGGTGTAAGTTATTGGGATGAATTCTTTGTGCAGTATATGTGAAGTAAAGGGGGCTGAAATGCGAGCATTGTGAAGATATGATGAAAACGCAGTAAAAAGTTAGCTTTGGTCAGGGGTTTCGAGGTGGTCTGCTCAGGTGGAGAGAACTGAGGAACACCAGTTGGTGAAAAGCTTGTAGTTCGGAATTTTTGAGAAAAAATGGAGTGAAAAACCGAAAGTGCTGCCAAGATGGAGTTAAAGAATTTATTCCTATTTTGTGTGAGAGTGCATGTGAGGGTGAAGTGAGTAGAGCAGTGAGTGTAGTAGAGTGTAAGTATACGATTTACCTAATGCCGTGAACATTGTTAGTGAGAACAATCATGCTATCAACTGGGAAGGGGCAAAAAGGATTGTATATTCTAATAATGCACTGGAAAGGAACATCATTGAATCTAGCTTTATAAAAGAAAGTTACAACCATAATATGAATATCAGTCAAGGGATGTATAAACTTGATCCTTTAATATCAAAAGAAATTTGTAAATTGTTTAAACTTTAAGGTAGGCAGTAGAGATGTATGAAAATAGGATTATCATATTTGTAAACACAGTACGAGGGTAGTAATGTTAATGAGTTTCCAAACTCCGCCTCCATGACACCTGTCAGGTGTGGATCTGAGGTGGGGTATGGTCTGTTTATCAGCAATGTCCCCTGAGAGTCTATTGTGATTTTTAGCCAAATGAGTTTTAAAGGCCACTCCTACCTCGACACCGGCCTGAGTGGGGATATGGAGTCTCTAACGGTTGTGTATGTTCGTCAGTACTGCTCTTGTAGTATATATATTTGTGATGTCTCATACTCTGTATCAGTCCTTCGTCAATGGCTTGGAAATAAAGTCGAAACCGGTCAGGACCTACACCCTGTTTCTTATTTTTCACCTGTGGTAATGTGTGATAAATGAATCACGTACAAAAGTGATAATAATCATATATATATATATATATATATATATATATATATATATATATATATATATGTATGTATGTATGTATATATATATGTGTGTGTGTTTGTGTATATATATATTTATATATATATATATATATTATATATATATATATATATATATATATATATATATATATATATTATATATATATTTTATATATATATATATTATATATATATATATATATATATATATATAGATATATATATATTATATATATATATATATATATATATATATATATATATATATATATATATATATATATATATATATATGTATCCTTCTGTCTTTTAAATCTATCCTTTCTCCTAAAGCTGAAAAAAGTCGTCCTGACAGAGGCGGGCGCAGAATAGTGGTCCCAGAAGTGTCTGACTACGAGAAAAAAGGGAAATCTCGTGGGCCAATTCCAGTGGATACTTTAAGATTGGGCTGAATTTCCGAAAATTCTATTTGCAATTTCTCCCACGAGAGGGGCCAGAGAGAACGCCAATGAGGGCGTGACTAAGGTGAACAAGTGCGGGGACACTCTTAGTGATACCTCTCTCTTCCCCTTAACCGGTCCCCTTCCACTACCCGCCTACGAAAGGGGAATGAGGAATAAGACAATAATCTCTTTTCGACATTAAGGTCCAGGTTCTGCTTTTCTTTTCTTTTTTTTTTTTTTTTTTTAGAAGATACGAGGGATCTGTGTAATGGATAGTTATGAATTTAATGTGCTGTTATACGGCTGTGTACAGTGTAAATAGAGATTATCTTCTAAGAGGATAATGTTAATTCTGTGCTCGTGACTGTACGTGGTCCTTTTGGTTATAAAAACCCACTTCTTAAAAAATTCCAGAAATTATGATATTCTGGTATTGTATAATATGTGAATGAACTGCAATGAGTCTGTAAAGATTCTCCAAACGAAGCATTTAATCGCATCAAAAGATTAAAAAATAATAGTTTACCTGTCAGATTTAAACGCTTTGACACCTGTACAATGACAAGTACGAAAATTCATCTCTACTTGGAAAGAATGACAATACCTACAAAGGGCAAAGGGATGCTGACGTCAGATAGTATTTGCAATATAATACTAATATTTTTGATAAATCCGTTGGATCAGCTGAAACACAAATGCACAAACAGGTAATGCAAACCTCACCAATAGAGGTCATCCTGGAAAATGATGGGACGAACAGGCCACTAGTCCAAAAGGAGAGAGAGAGAGAGAGAGAGAGAGAGAGAGAGAGAGAGAGAGAGAGAGAGAGAGCAGAGTTTGTCTTTGTATTGGAGAGCCATAAAGCACGATGATGTTATTTTAATGACCCTCATCGGGATAAGCGTTATTGCAGGATTCGGCTTCCTACGGCAGTTTCCATCTTTCCTCCAGCCAGTGGTAAGATTTCATCGCTTTTCTCCGATTGTCGTTCGACAGAGAAAGGCTTCTTTTGGCAGTTGCAGAGTCGATCGGTTCCACTTTGTTGGTTTTAAAAGTTGTAATGTCGATTGCTTCCATTTTGTTCCTCTTAGTAAATATAATGTCGATCACTTCTGTTTATTTTTTTTTTTAGTTATTGCAATGTCGATAGTTTCCATGTTTTTTAGTTACTGCAATGTCGATCGCTTCCATTTTGTTTCTTTCAATATTTGTAATACTGATCTCTCCTATTTTGTTTTTCTATATATCTAATACCTAGCCTATCGCTTTATTTTTCTTCACATGATTTGATAGCATTTCTGAATGTGTATCAAATCAGCTTTAGTTCAGGAAGACTCCTAGCATTGTACGTTTATCTAAATGTTCTTTCATTCCTCTGTAGAATTCTTCCGGAATGCGTAAGCAAACGGTCGCGCAAGTAATATTTTTTTTTGTGGAGTAAATATATTCGTACATATTAACCGTTCGGAAATGCCTTTGAAATGTACAGTACATTCTCCCAACCCACCCTCCTTCTCTCTCGCTCTCCCTCTCACTCTCCTTACTTTTTTTCCTGATCTATATGCTAATGAAATGCCTCTTCGCACCCGCTACTATTAAAAAACAGATTTTTTATGCGAAAGTTGCCTCTACGCCGCTTTAACCCTTATTCATGGGGACTTACGTGTTGTTATGCACTTTTAGAACACTTAATGCGCCGCATTCTAAGCTGACTTTTTTATTCCATAAAACTACGCAGTATACTGCTGTATATTCCATCTCGCTCTGGAAGTACCAAAACTTAATTACTTTAATAAGTTGTTTCCTAAAAGCAGGACCTAACGCATAATTTTCCAGCACAGAGAGAGAGAGAGAGAGAGAGAGAGAGAGAGAGAGAGAGAGACGGGGCGTGGGGTGGGGGGACAGGATGTAAATTTTATCACATTAGATTTTGACTACATCTGTTAATAGTATTTAAAACGACTGAGCATGGAATGTTCCATTAGCAGTAATACAAGCTTTAGCGTCACATTCTTGAACGTACATCAATCTTAAGAAGCTCTGATATTCTTGTGAACATTTTTCTTTGGGCCTTAGACATTTCCCGAGGAATTGGGACAGTTTAGCTTCCTGCTCTAGGTCTTATAGAATTTATATTAGTTACAGTGCCTCCTTCTTCGAAAAGTTATTTTAACATCCTCCTTTTGTGTTTCCTTTGATATCGATGATATAGATCCAGTTTCATCGTTTACCCAAACCCTCTTTATTTCAAAAGGAGAGGTGCATATATTTCTCAATAGTGTGACTTTCCATCGATGGAACAATACATGAGGCTAACTGAAATCATCCACATGTTTGTAAGAATGAGAATAAACCACGTTATTTTGAAGCAGTAACTTATTGCAATATACAAACTCTATCGAAAGGTACACCGAGACCTCGCACAAGAAAAATAAGCGAACCATTGGGTTGTTTCCCTTCGTTTTCTTCCAACTTCTGCTTGATTTATTTTGTAAACAAACATTTTCTTCTTTCCATCGTTCCCAACTTTTTACGCGAGTTCGATTTTTTCTGATCGGCTTAATCTCGCTCGGTCCGACAAAAACTCCTCCTCCCCTATGAAAACTTTCTTATCTCCTTTGAATCGCTCCTGATTCTGTCCATCCACATCCGCTTTGGTCTCCCTTCCCCCTTTTCCTCTTTACCTTCAACCTCATCACTCTTCCCCACATATTCCTCATCTCTTCTCATATGACCATACCGCGTCAATCTCTCTTCCTTTACCTCCTTTGATATCTCTCTCTCTCTCTCTTGATGGTACCCACATTCCTTGTCGTGCCATACTCTGTTACTCCACACATTTACATCAATATTCCCATTTCAACCCCATCCATTTCTCCCGTTATTTCTCTTATCTCATATGTCTGGTCCATACTTTATTGTACGTTTGGCATCTATTTTGTATTTCGTACTTTTTAATGTTTGAGGTTATTAACTGATTGCATAGGAAACCAAACAGTATCTTCAATTAGTTTTTATTCGAATTCATCAACCTACGTCAATTTTAATCCTCTCCCTACAAAATCAAACCCGAATTCTGATTTCCATTAAAATTCAAGTACCGGTGGCCCTTTTACTGATTTATTTTCTTGCTTCCATAGCCCTTCTCCTCTCTTCTGGTTCCTTTTCTTTCTGCTCATGCTGCATAGTATCTTGTTATCAGGAAAGTGCGTTCTCCTAGGTTGATGATTCTTTATCGTATGTGACGCCACATCCATAAGATCAAAGAGATAATGACAGACCCCCTAACCGGCCTTCATGTTCCTGCATACATATTTTGGATAATCCTTACACACTTTCCTAGTAACCCCCTTTTTGCTCATGCACCTCCACACCCTTTGGCGTGATCTATCATATGGCTTCCATAGGTCCTTAAGGCCTCTCTGCTTCTTCAGATATTTTTCCATCACTTAACTAAGTAAAAAAAAAAAAAAATAAAAGGTTCCATGTTGCTAGCTCATCTCTGAGTATCCTGTTTTGAACCTTTCCCATATTTTCATTTTCTGAAAGATTAACTCTTTCTCTATAACTTTCTCATTCCTATATGTATCCTGTTACTTGTATGTAGGTAAAATTAGGATACCCTTTTACTCGTGGTTTTTCATCCTGCAGAATGCCCTGTCCTTCTTCATCGGAGCTCTCCCATATCTTTGCTGGAATCTCACCTGGTCCCATTACCTTCCCATTTTTCGTTCTCTTCAACGTCCTTTTTAACTCTTTTGGTTTGCGTGGTGTTATTCCCATATTTAATACTCCGTCCTAAAACATAGCCTTGGATTTCCCTAACTGAGCAGTCCCTCAAAACATCCATTCCGTAAATAATTTATCATTCTGTTTGCATACAACCAACCAGTGCTCATTTCCATCTTCCTGACCTTGGTAAAATTCCCAGCTATGGATATTTCTGCACCTTTCTTTCCTCCTTCGGTGATTTCTTTTATTCCTGTATCTTATTCAGTCAGCATCTGTGTCTTTGCTCTTGGTACTGCTCTTTTCTTCCTTTAAATTATACTTGAGAATTTCCTCACATTCGTGCCGTCCTAAACTCACTTTCCTCTCTCTCTCTCTCTCTCTCTCTCTCTCTCTCGCTCTCTTTCTCTCTTTCTCGCCTACGCCAAATCCTCATTTTACTGCTAGGACTCACCCTCATTTGGGTGTATCTTTCTGGTAAATTTTCCCAGGGCCTCCTTTCCCGCTCTCAAAATACTGTTTTTTCTGTCCACCATCTCCGAACATACTCATGCCGTCTCACTTGTCCTAAAACTTTTCCTTAAACTGTGCTCTGAAATTCTCATTTCGGTTTCAGTCGTCAGCACCTCACCTTGGGCTCAATGTTTTACCTCCTTATTTATTAATTTCCTTTTTTTTGGTTCACGGAATAATTTGCCTTGCAATAAATGATAACTGACTCCATACAGTGTATTTTCAAAATCTTGTGGGACTGAAGCTTATATGATTAGATATATTATTTTTTTTTCATCGCATTTTGCAGTACCTGGAATAATTGAATTTTATATTCTTGTAGCTATTCAAATAAAAGCTTAACTTGGGCATAAACATTCACATGTATTTTTCCTAGTGAAAGGGAAGTATCCAGGTATATGTGATAACACTTCTTTTTATTTTGAATAAGCATGGGGGTCGGATTTGCCTATTCTTTTGTGCATCTGTTAGATTCGATATTAAACAATTGAAAGTTAGGTAAATTAACATTTGATAATTCAGGTTAGAGTTTTTTTATGGGTATAAAGGGGTTTTGGGTCATTTTGATCGTAGCACAGTAAAAACGATAAATGAAAAATATAATTGGTAGTAATTTTTTTTTTTATTTCCTTTGAGGACTGAAATGTCGACATATCCATTATTTTTTTTTTAATTCGGCACATTGTATTTCAAAGCGTGAACTCGTGTTTTTCTCCCTTAAAAATTACCTCAATACGTATTACTTAAATATTAACTGAGGCTCGGTATTTAATCCAAGTTCTTTTTGGTTTCAAAGCCATTCTTCTAGTTATAGTAAACAATTACAAAACCACAGCATCGAAATCCTACAGTTAATTCTTCCTTCTTTCTTGTAATTTATAACGTTGTGAACTGTACAGTTTGGGATATTCTCAACTTAGCGAAATGTTGTGGACTTCCTGTTTCTTCCTTCCACTTGAGTGCTAAGTTACCTCCTGTCCTGAATCTGTGATTTAGTTAAAGATATAGAAGACCATACTGCAATTTTCTTAAGCTATCCAAGCAGACATCATATATATATATATATATATATATATATATATATATATATATATATATATATATATATATATATATATATATATATATATATATATATATATATATATATACTGTGTTTGCTAAAGCAGTGATCATGCGTTTGATACCTAGTAGACTGGAGTGGATCGTGCAGTCAATACGGGGAAAGGCATGGGGCTAGGAAACTTATTCAAAATACGTGGTGAAAACACAAGTAGTTAACTAACCACCTAGCTGAAATCCTTACTCCTCATAGGGGTGGACTAAAGGGCTTGTATTCAGTCATAAAATATTGTAATTGATAACCGGCATTTCTTCAAAGAATTTTACAGCTGAATAAACCGAAAGTGGTGAAGATTCTGATAATATTTCCCCAACTGATTTGTTTCCAAAACTTGACAATCACAGTTGCTGGATGCTTGGACATTCACATACTATCTAACATAAATTGTTGACCTGCATTCTCTGTACAAAGGAACTGGGTCATGCGGACTGTTCATCAAATATTCATGTATCAAACGGGTGTAATAAATTCGAATGCGAAATAAAATTACTTCAAAGTGGTTCTTCTTTTTGTAAAAAGATTGCTATAACTTGATAATGAGTCTGATTTGTTTCATTTTGTTGTTGTCAGATTCATTATTCCATAAAGTCTGCTACTTATTAAAGATGATAGGTTTTTGAGATATTAAATAATCAGTGGAAGGAGTTAATACACTTCGTCTGGTGATGGCAGGTGCTGCTTCGCTTTCTTTATCAGCATCCTCATTTCCCTTAATGCCTACATGTACGGGGACCCAACATATTTCATCATATATACCAACTAGAATTAGCTTGTAGAAGAAAACTTAGTTTGGAGGGGCTTCTAGAGTCACTGAAAATTTAAAATTTCTTTAGTGGCATACATTTGATAATCTGAATTGCTGATCATATGGTAAGGATTTGTAACCGCGTCTCTCTTGATCTGCTGGTTAATGTTCAAGAGTGTATTCATGATTTTTTGATAAATGATGTAGACTGGTACAAGTTCGGACCTTGCAAGCAATACATGTAGGATGGAGATCTAATATATGTATGTATATATATACATACATGCATACATAGACATATATATATATATATATATATATATATATATATATATATATATATATATATATATATATTATATATATATTATACTCATAAATATCGATTATCAACGGAGATATCCTCTTACCTGAGGTGTGTCTGCATCCAACACGGGGTCAGTGTTGGAAAAAGGAAGCAAATGAAAGTTAGCTTATTTGAGGCTTTAATGGAAAATCAGTGTCTCACTTGATTAGTTATAATGACAAAAAATCAGAAGAGCAACACAAGGGAGCTCTAAGCACTGGCTCCTTGGCACCTGGTTTACGTTAATTGACAAAGCAAGGTTGCCACAAACATCCAGATTATACTCTGAGGGAATCTCTTAAAAGGTGTTTAATAACATATACCGGCACTGCGGGGCATGTTACATAAACAGATACTGTGCCACAATTATACAGCTCATATCCTGAGGACACAGCAGTACATGCACCTATTCTGCAATATAGAAATGCACACGATCACTTCGGGTTGTTACCGCAGTGTGTAAAGTTTACTTAGAGTGCTGAAGGCTGAGAGGGAAGTCATTCAAGATATAATATAATGCAAACTGAGAGTGATACTTATGAGCAATTAAACACAAGTGACGCTAGCACCAATTTGTTAAGGCCTCTAAGAGGATTGCAAGGGAGGAAATGAGTAGTGGGAAATACAGTTGGATAAGGTGTTGCCGAAGTAACTTTCCAAACCACACAGTACCTGAATTCCTGGGACAAGAAATCTTGATGACAGAGACAGTTGGGAGTTTCGCCAATAGGGACACCAACGGTTTGCATAAATGTGGCACTGGTTTGGTCAACAAAGGACAGAGAAGATCTCTATGGGTGGTCAACTGGTGCCGATTGACAAGGAGTCTGCTTCCTATAAAGGTCTGCCCAGTACTGCCTCTTTTTGACCTCTGACCTCCTCCCTATATGCCTTCCGTTCCCGCGCTTTTCACGTGGGTCCGAGATGTGTGATTCCCGTTACTCGGGCCTTCTGGAGATTCAGGTGTTCTGTCCTTGTTTTTCGGTTTGCCTGGAATATGGAGAGCATCTCGACAGAAGGGAGAATTCATGGGAAATGGGACAATTGAGAGGTCGTTAAGAGGGAGAGGGGTCTAGGATGGACAGTAGCCATAACTAATTTATAATTGGGGCTAGGTTTGGCCGGAAAGAAACCTACTTGCTTCTGTGTGTGCTGCTAGATTCTATCGTGAGATGTACTTGCTGGGAGAGTAAAAACGTTGAAGAGCAGAGGGCTAAGTAAGAGTATTCATTAATCATAAACACTCTTTAGTATATATATATATATATATATATATATACATATGTATATTATATACGTATATATATACACACAGATAAAGACACATACACATATATAAATATGTGTATGTGTGTCTACCTGTGCAAGTGTGTGTGTATATATATATATATATATATATATATATATATATATATATATATATATATATATATATATATATATATATATATATATGAGAGTGGATTGACGTTTGATTCAACAGCATTGCATGAGAGAGAGAGAGAGAGAGAGAGAGAGAGAGAGAGAGAGAGGCGCATTGCACTGGTGTGGCTTGGCACCTCCGTGACCCAAGAACCTACCCATGAAATGGCCGATTGCTCCCCTTCACATTCGTAGCAGCAGAAGAGTGTAGAGGTGGAAGGAGAGGACAGAGACCCACTGAACTGTGTCCTAACAAGTGTTTCCTCTATCAACCCCTCTTTCCCAACGCCGCCTTGTCCTTGTTCACTTGTTCATAATCTAACTTTGAACTTCGTTCGTAATTGCACCGTAGCTGCAATAATTGTTAAAGTAACTGTCTTACTGTAGAAAACGAA
>NC_089759.1:27171656-27196656 GCF_040412425.1 Macrobrachium rosenbergii
ACCTTTTGTTATTCGGTTTGTTTGCAAGATCAAAACACCTCAGAATTATTCATAATAGTTTCTACCTCTTATTCTCTCATTTGCACTAAACGCGTAACAATTCTACAAAAGAAATTTGGCCCAAACAAATTTCTTTAACAAGTCAAACTTTTGCTACCACAGACGCTCCTTTACCAAACCATTTGTGTTGATCCTGGTACTTTCCTTTTTCCACACACGGACACACATTCATACATGTTTAGGTGGTAGTTGAAATGAGACCAGATCTACTTTTCTTGATTTTATTATATAAGTGCAAAATGGGGGTACTTATTCAACATACTAGAATCTATACCTGTTACACACATGTACTTCATGCATACATACATACATACATACATACATACATATATACATACATACATATATATGTATATATATATATATATATATATATATATATATATATATATATATATATATATATATATATATATATATATATATATATATATATAATGTATGTGTGTGTGTGTGTGTGTGTGTGTGTGTGTGTGTGAAACAGGTACAGATTGAACTTAGTAAAAGGACTTCATTTTTGGTGAACTGATACAAAATATTTTATATTAACAAAAAAAAAAAAGAAAGAGCTTTCGAAACGATGTAGACAGGATCCCAATTAAATGAGTCTTGTTAATGTTTAAAAAAAAAGAAACAGCAGTCTTTAGGAGGCAAAATTACACTGTTGGTGGAGAAAAGAAAATTGTGAAATATAGTATAAAGGAGAAAAAGTTCTGTTAAGAGCAGACACCAACAGACGAGCAATATTCCTGGAAAGACAGAACAAAGGCGAGGTTAATTTGATTGTCTTGCTATATGAATGATATTTTGTGAGCTATCTGGCAGCTGTAGAGAGAAAAATTTTCAGTCTGTTTCTGGAGCAAAGAGAATGCACACTCGCAAGTAAACGTAAGAAGCGGGGAGATGATATGAAAGTGGCTTTAGGTCGGAAGATGGCAATGGAAGATTGTATAACATTTCCAAATGGTAGAATAACGGGAGATTGAAGTGAAAAAGCTACGCTTCAGGTGAAAGATAAGAGCTCGTTTGCAGCCCGAAAACTTGTACTCAAATATAACTTCATGACAATAAAGAATGAATAATGGAAGCCGTTTAAGAATGTTTTTCCTAAAGTTTTCAGATCAGAATAATGGCAAATGCTATCGCAACGAATAAAACCATTGGAAAACGTGTAAAGTCCTTGGGAAAGTCAAAAGGTTTGATGTAGTTAAAGAAAAGAGGTTCTTCTAGCAATGTACATTTATTACAAATGGGGAGTGAAATTTATTCCCCATATGTAAGAAATGTTGTATAGGCAGAAAAAAAAAAAAATGATATTTATCCCAGTTAGACGTTGCTGATCCAATGGCTATTTTGTGGGTAAGTTTCAGTTCGAGAAGGGGGAAAGTATAAGGAAGCATTGACATTAGAAAAATTAGCTATAGTAAGTCGTCGAACAGACTCTATGACCCTCAAAAAGAACTGGAGCGGAACAACACCGAGATGAGTCTATTTATGTAATATGGTAGAATGTAGAGATACTTCTGATATGGTAAGAAGGGCTTGATAAATTTGTCATACATGAAAAATAGGCTAATTAACTAAGATGCAGAGGGGCAATGCATTTCATCTCTTATTTCGAGATCCATAATATAGTTACTTTACTGTCGACGATTGCTCATTATGAGTGAAGTAAGATGTATGAGAGGTTATTGAAGTTACATGGACATTTTTGTTTTTAAATGTACAGATAACTTATACGATGGATAGATACTGTTGTGATTTTATAGTGGAACAATACACGTATGTGATGTGCTTAAAGAATATGTATGTCAATATGTTAAAAATCATACAGTACAGTGCATACTTGTATACATAGAGACTCACAAACACACATATAAAATGTATATATATATATATATATATATATATATATATATATATATATGTATACATATATATATATATATATATATATATATATATATATATATATATATATATATATATATATATATATATATATATATATATATATATTACACAGAGAATTAAATAACATGGGGAGCTACTGTAGATGTGAACGAGCCCTTTCATATATTTACGTGTTTTCATATCTGTACAAATACCATTAATCTATGTTGCAGCGAATGCAAGCTGCACATGCGATGAAATCCAGCACAACCAATAAAAAAATACTAAAATCAAGAAATGGAAAACATAAAGTTTAAAAAAGAATTTGGAAACATAGAATCTAAGAGGAAGTTCCTTGCCTTCCAATCAATGGAACTGGGGAAAAATGAAGAGGGTTATGTTAAACATTTATGTTCTCTAAGCACTATTACAAAAATGAAAGATACGAAGCGAGCCATACAACGTGAAATCTGGCAGCACTCGAATGCTAAATTTTTCTTTTACATTTTTTCTTTGCTTGTTATCATGAATTCTTTTGTAACTGTCTTTTTAGTTTTCTGTAAAAGAAAACCATTGAGATGGCTATTTGTCTGTCCATTCGCACTTTTTCTGTCCGCCCTCAGATCCTAAAAACTACTGAGGCTAGAGGGCTGCAGATTGGTATGTTGATCATCCACCCTCCATTCATCAAACACCAAATTGCAGCCCTCTAGCCTTAGTAGTTTTATTTTAATTAAGGTTAAATTGAGCTATGATCATGCGCCTGGCACCGCTGTAGGTGCCAACAACACTGGCCGCCACCGGGCCGTGGCTGTAAGTTTCATGGGCCTCGGCTGAGAGTTTCATGGGCTGTAGCTGAGAGTTCCATATGGCATTATACGTTGTACAGAGACTCGATTGTGTCGAAGAAACTTCGGCGCATTTTTTACTTGTTTTTATTTGCCGTGAGTACCTTTTAAAGTACAAAGGGTATGTAAACTGACATGAGGTTTTGGATGCTGGGTAAATGCCCTTGGATCACGACAGATAGAAGTCATCGAGAATTTACGAATGTATGTATATGTATTTCGAAGTTACCGTTCGGAGCTTTTATTACTGGCTTTACTTCTTTTTACGAGGACACAAATTAAGAGATGCGCAAAACAAACGCCTTCAGGCGTGCGTCCTTTCTTCTTATTTTGGTATACATTGTATTCAAGTGGTTGTGTCTTTGCTATCTCAAGTAGCATGTGTATTCAACCTTGGCACGTTTCGACGTGACTTTACATTTTTTTTCTTTATAAATCTCTCTCTCTCTCTCTCTCTCTCTCTCTCTCTCTCTCTCTCTCTCTCTCTCTCTCTCTCTCCGAACTGTAAATCGTTCTTCTGCTTAAATATTCTCAGGTAAATAAATTGTCTATGAGGTGTTCTCGGTAGCTACTGGTATTCAATGAAACGACCTTCGGTGTCATTTTTATTAATCTCACTATAAGAAGAAACCGAGATAAAATTTGATTAAAATCACTTGCACAAGTATCCACCAGTTAATCCCAGAAGAGTCATTTTTCTTTTCATGTATAATAAGTTTTAACTGAGCTTGCTGATTCCGGACTCCAAAGCGTTTTTAGAGAGTGCGGAAAGTTTCATATTCCAACAGATAAAGTATATCAACCTGCTTATCTTTGTATGCAGTTCTGAAGGCAATTTGCAATTACCTACATACGTATATATATATACTGTATATATATATATATATATATATATATATATATACATATATATATATATATATATATATATATATATATATATATATATATATATATATATATATATATATGTGTGTGTGTGTGTGTGTGTGTGTGTGTGTGTGCGCGCGTGTGTGTATGTGTATAGAATCTATATATTATTTATGCTTGGCTTTTTTAAAGTTCCAGTTATTACTGAATATATAAATGAAAAATACTGTATATGCAGTACATATATTGTATATATTTTTCTTTTCTGTTTCTAGCATTCACAAGCGCGCGCGCGCACACACACACATACACACACACACACACACACACACACACACACACACACACACACACACACACACACACACACACACACCATGTACTTCCTAATTGAAAATATCAAGTTCCAGTGCAATTGAATGAGTAAAGCATTTCTTTTTCAGTTCCAGCAGTAATAACTGATTTTCTTTGTGAAAAAAAAAAACTACGTACTGTTATGAATTTTTCTCATCTTTAGATTTTCGTAGAAAGTCACCAACTTTACAAATGTTCGATACATTTTGCTGAAACCTTATTATACATTTTAACTGCAGTTAGTATTAAAAGGCTATTTCATCTGTAAACTTCATGTAATTTTATTTTCTCTTCTATCTTTTCTTTCAATTATTGTTTCACTTTCCCTATTTTATGTAGCTAATTTTTCACATACAGCATATTACCACTTTTTCATTCTTTTTAAAGAATATTTTATATTCTGTTAAAGCAGGAATATTTTTTCTCCTTTTACTTTGGTTCAAAGGGAATTTGGATATCTCGCCAAAGCTCGGCAATTGAATTATACATGGAAAATGGCTTCAGTTGTTTTTTATGGAAAAAACTTTTTTGTCCGAATGTACATTATAAAATGTCTACCTGTCTCGTTTTACGCCGTAAATCATTGCAAAAGTAACCAAACGCCCAGCCGCTGATGCACAAGAAATATGAAGAGTTATATGTGCGTCTCATGGTGGTATATCGAACGTCAGAATTTTATATCACCCATAAACTTTTATTTCCTCAGTTATTTTTATATGACAATAAACATTTTATGACAGATGTAAGGTTCTTTTATGATTGTGGCGGGTAATTGTGGGGGTTACTAAATATGTGGTAATTTAAATTAACCTTATTTAAATGTAAAGTTCTGCTGGGTAATCGACGTTTTGGGTAATCGACGTTTTATATATTTTGGATGTATATATATTATATATATATATATATATATATATATATATATATATATATATATATATATGTATGTATATATATATATATATATATATATATATATATATATATATATATATATATAATAATTGACCAAAAAGAGAGGTTAGTATGCTTTACATTAAAGAAAGTTCTGTCTAAAGACCATTTTGTAATTTCCAGTAGAATGTAAGCTAAAACTCTTTTTAGAGTTATGTTTCTGAGATTTTGAGGACATTCTATTGAAAAGATACCTTTCATTGTATTGAAAAGACAGGTCTATCCTTTTCAGATTTTGAAATCATACTCCTCTTGGATTTGTTTTATGGTCTTAAAATCCGGGAGAGTTAAAACAACTAATCAAATTGGAAAATTGATTTAGTAACTGTTCGCTGAGACTAATAGAGATGATTCGAAGTATGCATTCGTTACCTCATAAGTTTTGATTTTTAACCACTGGGGCGGAATGATGCATTAGTCGCCGTTTAGAAGCTCTGGGCAATTTCTTCCTGTACACAGATCCCCATATTTTTTTGTTAATTGGGCAGACTCGAAGTGGACAATGAAAACGTACTGCTTAATATCCCATAATTAAATAAGAACCCTGTTATGATATTTACCCCGCCAGATGGTGCGCTAGATAGCTGCACCCAACAATGCCTGAAGTTCCTATTCACACAAGTGTTTATGTGATTCTCTTTGTTTGTAGCGTTAACAAAGAGACTTTTCAAACGTTCGTCGTGGCAGGATAATGTTATGCGCCTGAGTGAGACAAAAGTACAACCATTCACCTTTAAAATGATACCAGAACACATAACCCTATTCGTAAAGTAGTTTTTACACTAGCAGCTCAAAGTGAAGGATCGTTGACAGTGAGTTAGCCCAGTCGCGGCTTATCGACATTCAGACAAACAAAGGGACGTGAAGGCGCTGACAAAAAATATTCCATAAATACTCATTTCGTTGTCAAGCAGTTAGTGAGCGCCATGATATCGAGCAGTCACTTTGTCTGTTGAAAAGGAACTTGATTCAGATATACCTTGCTACAGAAAAATTTTTCGGTGATGGAGATATTTTTCATTAATAAGAATAGTTGAATTTTAACATATTAATAAAGTTCAGCTGCTTGCTGGAAAGGAACTGCACCCAGATTATCTCATGTTAAGAAAAAAAAATTCTGTGTAATGGGGATTTTTTTTATTGTTCAAAAAGTTGAATTTTGGCGTATTGGTTAACTCGAAAAACTCATTGAGTCTTCCTTTTATTCAGCTTTCAGCTTCCTTTTAACGATAATATGTCAAATTTCAACTTCTCAACAACAAAGTGAGATCAAAGTCAACATATTAGCAAAAAAATAACATTTATGAATTAATATGTGCTGCGAGATTTTATTCTTGAAAATAATGTAAAAGTAATATTCTGAGTGTAAAGGTATCGCACGTTATGCCTTTCAGAAACTGTCTGGGGTCAGGACAATCATCATCATGAAAATGTTCAACTCACTTCATTTTGAATGTTCAACTCAGTTCATTTTGAACTAAAACCATTCATTTTATTCAGACTTCGTTGCGGCACATCAAATATACTGGACGCAGAGTCTTCATTCTTTTATTAATTGTCACTTTGATTGACATGAAACGGTTATGTTCATTTTGTTTCCAGTGAGAAATGTATAATAACAGAGAAGCCATAAGTACCTCATAGACTGATGAATGATATAACATCCATGCGGAGAAAACTTCATATACCGATGTTGCATTGGTGAAGTACACTGGCCTGTATCACATCGTTTGGTTTATATTAGTCATTTTGTGACATATTGCTGACACTATACACCCCAAAACCATGCCTCCCTGAGATACCAAAGGTTTTTGGAATAAACACACACACACACATACGAGTAAAGAGAGCAAGACTAGTGGTTCTCCATAGGGGGAGAAAATAAACAATTGAAAGAGTAAGAGTAAAAGTTTATGTACAAGTAAAATTCAAATTCAGTACGTCCTAAGCAGGTACTGCAAGGAAACGAAAGACTTCGTCAGGATAAAGCTGTGGACTCACCTGAGTTTCTCTTCCAAAACATACAGCCCATATTATATATATATATATATATATATATATATATATATATATATATATATATATATATATATATATATATATATATATATACTGTATATGTATGTATGTATGTATGTCTATAAAGACCCTCTAATGAAAATAACTACACTGTAGTCATTATACAATTCAGGTTGTAAGTGTTGATTAGAAAGAGTATTTGCTAAAATCTTCCCAATTTCAAACCGTACTGTAGAATGGCTACAGCAATTCTTTGAAAAATGTAACCTCGATTTTTGTCGCTTCGTGTGAAAACGCCACCACGCAGGCCTAACTACTGTTTCTTTGATCTTAGAAAATGATGGTTATAATGAGTCTCGCTCACTCTCTCTCTCGCTCATTCCCTCACTCGTTCGCTCGCTAGCTCTTAGATACGCCATTAACATGCAAATACAGAATTGCTATTTACATATTTATATTTATTTCGGCTCACTTCACGCTCCGCTTGTCACAAGAAAACACGTGAAAAGGACCCTTATTGTTCGGCTTTGTTTGTTGGCTCGCCTGTTCTACAATTTCCCTCCTGCATCATTTTCTCTCATCTTTGGACGGCATATTTCATTCTGTATGCGGTTGCTATCTAAAGTTTTCATTTTTGCTTTGAGCCAATGCTGTATTCACGGAACGAATCCTGAATGGTAACTGACGGCCCGGGAGCAAAGATTCTGAGGCGTGGATTCCTGAAAATGTTAAGAAAGTGATAGTCAGAAAGACCCAAGCTCAATGGCTCGCACCTAATGCTTGAAAGCAAAGTTAAGAGGGCTTCTTCTCAGTCTAGAAACCTTATTTAAATAAGTTTTAACAACGCATCGTTTTTCTTCGTAAATGGAATGATGCTTAGCAAGAAAGTGAGAAGCAAGTGTCAAGGGTATCTAAAACCCCTAGAGAACTACCCTTTGAAAGTACAGGTGTTTTGGGAAACATGAAGTGAAGTTCCCTTTTGGCCAAGCATTGTTGAATGATGATAACCCACACAAAACATTCCGGCCACGTCGTTCCCATCCCTTCATGGAAAAAATTGGTAATTTATCTACAGTATATCATTATCTCCATAAATTAGTTATTCACGCAATATGTTCTTTTCCTATTCTAACTCATAATCCTCCCTTTGTTTTACCACAATCCTATTAATTTAATTCTCTCACGTGTCAAAATTACCGTCGTTGAATTTTCTGCATTATGTTTATCTGTATTATTTACGCTATATTTTAATTAGTTAATAATAATTTCTGTTCATTTTATGACTGGCATTGTCTGCTCGTGTAATCACCCTGCTTAGCACCGTGATTTTTTGCGTTCGTGAAATAATATATCTCACATTAATATTTAGCATAATACAAATTGTAATAAACATTGAAAGCCATAAATTTATTCTCCCGAGTAATGCAAGGGTTAATTTATTTCCCCTTTCCATTTATGATTATTCATTTATGTCAGTATCAATTCGTGCGCTCTGTATGCTACGAAAGCTCTCATTAAAACAATCTAAGCTCTTGAGCAACAAATACATCATCCGCTCATATAACTAAAACCGCCTTGGTTATCCAACATTATATTTGGCACAGAGAAAATGTGCCCTTCGTAAACAAAAGGGAAAGAAGAAGAAGAAAAAGCTGTTTATTATGTATTTCAGGTTTTAGAAGGGCACAAATGCACGAGTTTCCCATCGGAAACAATAACGCGGATTCTCGTCACCGAGGGAGACCGCATATTTGCAAGAGCAAGAATCTTCTCTCTATTTTTTCCCCGGGAAAGAAGAATATCTCGAGCAAAGCAACGTCCTATTTCCCCCTCCCGAGCTAGAATAACGTTAGAATATACTGCCGGGCTCTATGTTTGAATGCGTTATGCTCCGCGTAAATTCAGTAACAACTTTCAAGATAACTCTGTTGCGTCCCTTGATTAATTTTCAGAACAGGAAGGAAGTTGTTTTTGAAAAATGGTATAAGAAAGATACTAGATCATTCGCGGAGCTCTGATTGCGTAAATAATGTTGATGTCGATATATATATATATATATATATATATATATATATATATATATATATATATATATATATATATATATATATATATATATATATATATATATATATATATATATATATATATATATATATATATATATATATATATATATATATATATATATAATATATATATATATATATATAATATATATATATATATATATATATATAATATATATATATATATATATATATATATATATATATATATATATATATATATATATATATATATATATATATATATGTGTGTGTGTGTGTGTGTGTGTGTGTGTGTGTGTGTACAGAGAATATGATGACGAAGAAGTAGGAACACAAAGTGCGAGATCTTCTTCGCTTTACTCTAATATTTTTAAGTGAATTACGGTGGAAAAAAGGATTACTATGAGGACTCGGTTTTACAAATAACTGAGACCAGAAGCGTATTTATCCATTTTAATGCTTACGAATGTCCGTAAAATAGATGACTCTATAGACAAAGCCCTTGGCACAGTTGTGATTGCAATTGATAAACTAAAACCTACAGCACACACAAATTCTTCACAACATTTTTACTAGCAATTTCTCCGCCCCGTCATTTCTTGCGATTTTCCTCTAGTCGCTACATTTAACAAGTTTCTTCAGTATTTTTTAATCTAGTTTCGATTGATGGCAGTTCTTCCTCGTAGATTTCAGTATATTTCTTCTAGTAATGAGGCCTTCTGCTAAGATGGTATTGAACCACAGAAAGAACTTTCGTCTCGGGATAATTCTTTTAAGAATGTTTCTTCTGTCTTCTTGATTTCTATATGTTTTTTTTCTATATGAGGATACTAAATTCGTTGGATGTTCGTCGTAATTTCTCAGGCGGAATGGGAGTAGTGACTTTGGAAGGACTTGCTCATCTAGACATTTCTTTTGGAACTTATGATGAATTCTTGAAGCGTATGCAAGGAACAATGTCTTAGAGATAATGGTAATGTATGAAGTAAGGAATGGACAGCAAAAGAGTACGTGGTCCTCATTATTTATACCTACCAAAGACAGGAATAACACCGTGATATAAAATATGCAGAGTATATGGCGACGAGGAAAGTGAAGCAACGGAATGCAAGATCTTTCGGCCTTTCTCTTGGGCATTTTCAAGCATACCAAGCACAGTGGAAATATGGATTACAACGAAGAATCGGTTTTACAAATAACAACTGAGATTACAGGAGTATCTAACCATTTTAATTCTTACGAAGGGCAGTAAAATTGAGGTAGCTATTTAGATAACCAACGATCTTGGATTACTTCAGGTAACAGATTAACCAAGGAGATTAACCTCCCACATCATTTGTTTGATTTTGAGAAAGGACTTGTAATTTCATAATGAGATTAATTCTCCAAACGGCTTCAGGAAGCTTTGACTGAACAGATAAGTGATAAAACCAACCACATCACTAAGGTTAGTTAAAGTTAACTTATATTTCAAAACTAAAATAATTAGGTTATGCAACAATAATGTAAGAAGAGTACTGGAAAATAAGGAGGACCTTGTTACTCAGTTTTCCAGTAATTCTATTTCGTTATCACGTTTAAACGGCTTGGTTAGAACGCATTAAAAAAATAATCATTTGAGACGTATAATTAGCTCCAAGACTTTGACTTGCATAAACTTTTAAAATATCTTACATAATTGCTGTCGCCGTGGTTAGGAACTATGTCAGACCCCATCTGATTAATTCAGTAGACTTAACAGAGAAGTTAAACAGCATCATGGTCACTCCGGACATCCAGTTACCAAGTTTTGCTGTTTGTTCCTTATTTACAAAAGTGCCCATTTAATCGGTATTAGAATATTCAAAAATGAGTTAACCGGATGAGATTTACCTCCAGCAGTCAGTCATATTTTGCATTTTATTAAATTACGTAATTTGTGATTGTACATTCTCTTTTATGGAAAATTCTAGAAACACACAATTGGCAGGGCAGTATATATGGAGTTAAAAAAAAAAACTTTATTCTCAAGATTAGTCAAATGTCTACCTTGGTTTCGGTGAGCAGATGACACTGGCTATTGTACTTAAAGATATGAATGTAAATAACCCTTCGAAAACTAAAGGAACAAGTCCCTTCTAGCAAATTCACGCTAAAAATGAAAAACAAAGATGGTTGCCTGTTCTTTTTTGAAGTTGTTATTAGACGTGAATAATTCAATGCAAATTTAGTATATAAAAAAAAAAAAAAAAAAAAAAAAAAATATATATATATATATATATATATATATATATATATATATATATATATATATATATATATATATATATATCTTAAAAAGGCAGATATCCTTTAAAGAAATTCGGACGCGCACCTTTTTAGACATCACTGATCTTAAGGACGGCACTGGGGCATCGGTATTAACTTGTTCAAATAGTATTTGTTGTCATATAAAAATAAAACTTCCGGATTACATTAACAGTAAAGAATGAGTTGTTGAATACTGTAGTGTTTTCCGTAAGCCAGAAACTTAAATGTAAAATATATTTAGAATCGATTGATTTTTTTTTTTTTTAACCAGATACGTAGGTAATTGTAGTAACCACAGTGCCTTCTTAACCTCTCTACAGTATTTCCTCTCTCTTTGGACACGCTTGCCACCACAGAACCTAAGATACAAATGAAGAACCAAATAAAGAAATTCTGACGACTGAGAAATATCCGAACCCGCATCCCAAAAATCAGAACAAGGTAATGTTATTTTCATTGGCATCTAAGGCTTTGTAGTGGTAAGCGTATTCAAAGTGTGAAGAAATTGAGAGGTTACCAGGGCATTGTGGTTGTTACAGTATGTAAAATGATAAAGTTTCTTATTCTTTTACATTTCAATCGGGCTTGCAATGCGGTCTGTGGATGTTACAGACGTAAAATTTGTTTATCAAAAGAAGAAGCAATAAGCGAAAAAGAAGCCACGGATAAAAACTTAGAACATAACTGTTTGCTTGAGCATCCGACCGTCTTTCCCTTCGCCGCCTCATTCTTCAGTCCTCTCCGCGAAGTGTCATAGGTTGGGACCATTTGTTCTTGGGACAATCTTTTTCGTGTCCCCTTTTATAGTAGGAATATGAGTGAGAAAGAAAGGAAAAGGGGGGAGAGGATGCGCAAGGGGTGGGGGTTCCAACTGCATATTGCAAGCTGTGCCAACTCCACTCACTGAGTTACATAGCAATTTCCCTAAACGATATTGCCTGTTGGGGTTTGTAGTTTGTGTGAAGAAGTGCGGTATCTATTTTCCTGGGGAGTAGTTTACACAAGAAGGAGAAGGAAGAGAGAAAGATGTCGAGGTGATTCAAGAATCGCCCAACACTACGATGATTGCCTGTGTACACGGAAAGGGCTTTAAGAGTTCCGAAGAGTCATTTGCTAAAGATATTCTAATAAGATTCCCGACCATCTGCTCGTGTTACCCCGCCGGTGTATTCCCCAACCTCCACCGACCCCTCTCTTTCTTAAATCTGCTCCGCGCTCAAGACTTAGTTAACATAATTTGAAAACCTCATATTATTTTCCACTTTCAGGATTGCATACAGACGATATGACGATTTCTAATGAACGCTCCCATCAAGATATGAGAGAGCGAAAATATGTAAAGTAGAAAATCGGGTTTGCTCCTGAGAATACTCTGCTCTCGAAGGTTTCTTTCTTGAGGGAGCTGGAACTTCCATTGTTGAAACGTGAAAAGAATAGCCATTATATAAATTGGCATTGCATACGCTCCACTATCAGGAACGTTAAAGAGAGAAAGAGAAAGGGAGTGATTCATTTTATACCCCTGAAAAATTCCTGGAAGTCTTCACATTATAACTCATTTACACAAACTAAAGGCATTTTACCCATTAATAATATGAAATGCAACGAATACAACAAATGAAATATAATTTTCGGCCAATACATTATTACGCGTTGTTATAAAACATGTTTTTTTTTTGTATCACACTTATCAAGAAGTGTGATTTGATTTACGTTTGGTTGAACACCTGACGCAGCCTGCTCATGCGTAAACTGGTGGCTCAAAGCTTTGAATCGTCGGTTCCAAAATAAGCGACTGTTTGGGTCGCAAAGAGTCCCGCCGAACGATTTGCAAAATTGCCTTTCACCGTGACACTGTCCTCTTCCCTTCATATCCCCAATCCTCAACAAAGGCAAATTCCATCCACATAGTTTCGTGTTTTGGGAATTACGGTAAGCGAGTATTTCAACTAACTTTTTCTTGCGCAAGGGGACTGGTCGGGCTTATGTTGGAACCTCGACTTGCATTTGAGTTATGCTCTGAAAAAACACCTCACTCAAAATTCGTGTCAGTGAATCTCTGCATGTATTAGGCTACCCGAAACACTGCTTAGTAGTGCATGAAATTAATCATAAAGATTTACTTTTCGTCTCCTTGATCAAAGTATCACACGTCCTATGAAGGCTAGTGGTCAGTTTGACATCTGAATATTCTTATTAACACGGCGCAAATAACCAAGACTAGAGACTGCGCTATACGGAATCAGATATATGAAAGCTATTTGCAGTGATGTGTTTGAGGTTGTTTGAGATTACTGAACAAATTTCGGTCACGTTCATGTCCGGTTGCAGTAAATTCCCAGCTGCGATCACTTGACATCTAAAACTTCTTCCCGCATGATGAGAGAAACGAGGACCAGTCACTGGTCTTCGTGAAATTAGATATCTAATAGTACGAACCTGTTTCTTGTTACGTCTGCTGGGAGACTGAACAAACTTCCGTCAAGATCAAACCTAGTTCCAGCAAATTTTTAGCTGTGGTCACTACTACATTTAAGAGTTCTTATCAACACGGCGAGAGTAACTGAAGCCAGTGCCTGGTCTGTATGAAATTAGATGTCTACATCTGGACGCTGTTTTCTGTAACGTTTAAGGAAAAACAGAACTTCCGTCAAGAACATGTCGAGTTTCAGTATATTTCCAGTTTATGATGAAGTAAAGGCTATAGCTTTCTTTGTGTGAAGAAAAGCTTTCACGATTACGTAATAAAAGGAACAATTACGTATTGGTTAAGAGTGGGAATTCATGGTAAGGAAAGGGATGCTCCAAAATGACCCTTTTACTTTAAGAAAAATGTTTCTTTTGATGGGTTTCCTCTTACTCTTTCCCAGAGTACTTTCCCCTAAAATGCTCTTACTGACAGAGAGAGAGAGAGAGAGAGAGAGAGAGAGAGAGAGAGAGAGAGTTTTGGAAGGATGCAAACCTTGACGTAAAATTTCTTGTAATCTATGTAGAGTGATGAAATTTTGCTGGAAATTCTAGGTTAGTCAGAAAGATTGATATCTTTATCTACGATGTTACCCGTAAGTAATGATCTGGAAAAGTGTCCCTATAAATAGCAACATTGCCATTAGAATAAAAATAGGTTGAGAGGCATGCTTTCTAATTTCTCAGCGTGGACCAACGCTTTACTAAACAGTTCAAAAATATATAATTTTTGTCTGCAGTTGTCAGCATTTTTTCATTCGCCTTGTTAAATATCAAAGACAGCATCGTCTGTCTATTATTTTCAAATGAATATATTTACCCAGGGTTTGGGTAACCATTTCTGTAACCATTTTGACATAGGAAGTTCCTTACAATTATTGGGTACGCCCAACAGCCATGATGTGTTGAAAGAACATTAACACGGTTGATTGATATTAGAATGATGATGGTAAAGGCAATGGTTACAGAATGGCAATGATGAGAATAATGGGAATCGTGGTGATGACAGTGATGATGAAAATAACAGTGATGACGGTTATGACAATGATGATGAGAATAATGACAGGGTATATGGAAATAATGGTAATGAAATTTGTTATGATGAGAATAATGACAGGGGATATGAAAATAATGGTAATGAAATTTATGGTGATGGCAGTCATGATAATGATTTCAGTTGAAATAAAGTCTGACGTGACAATTGTAATTGTAATGAATGCTAAGATTGTAACGCTCACAGCAGTAAATGACAGCGATGTTGCTAAGGAAAATGGCAGTTATAATGATAATATAACGATGACGATGGTAATAAATCAGTACTTGAGGCGGCGCTGGTATCGCTTGGCCACGAGACATGCACATTCGGACTTACACACACACACTCACATCGCCGTAGGGGGGTAGTGCCGTCAGTGCACCTCATGCGGCGCACTGTAGGCATTACTTAAGGTTCTTTGCAGCGTCACTTTGTCCGTCCCCTAGCTGTTACCCCTTTTGTTCCTTTCACTGTACCTCCTTTCATATTCTCTTTCTTCCATATTACTTTCCACCCTCTCCTAACAACTGATTCATATTGCAACTGCGAGGTTTTCCTCCTATTACACCTTTCGAAAATTTTACTGTCAATTTCCGTTTCAGCGCTGATTGACGTCACTGGTTTCAGTGCTTGGCCTTTGGCCTAAATTCTATAATCAATCAACACACACACACGCACACATATGTGTTTGTGTTTGTTTGTGCGTATGTATGTGTGTGTGTATGAGCTTCTTACACTTATATACGCGTGACTTTTTCGTTAATACTTACGTGTTTGACGTTACTTTTCATGTTATGAACGGAATTGTTTCATACGACATCAGTTGACGTTACTTTTCATGTTATGAACGGAATTGTTTCATACGACATCAGTTGCAAGTGATTATCCAAAGAACTGAGCTACAAGGACGGTCTGAATATGGAGAGTATATTTATTACTTCATCGTGTAACGACCTTTGCTGTAGGTAATGCATGGATAATAAATAAGAGCAGAAGATTTAGTGGCAGTGAAAACGTATTTTTCCTCGTTAGTTTCTTTTTACCTTGAGTAGCACATCTCTGTCAAGAATTCTTGAATGCTTCCGTTCGCCAGTCTGACAAATTTAAGTCAGTAAATGATATCCTTCTTTATATATTCATTCAGTATAACATATTTTGCTGTAGTTGTGAGGTTGTAATTTATCATAGTATGTCAAGTCTAGTTGGTGTGATATTTTTTTTAACTCTCTCTCTCTCTCTCTCTCTCTCCCTCTCTGTTATTTATTCTAGATTAAGCAATTCTTGTGCCGACACGGCTCTTGCTTCTAAAGCAGGCTGTAATCTCTCTCTCTCTCTCTCTCTCTCTCATAATTCAATTTGTGCGCAACGTTATATAGTCTGAGGTCATGGTCATACCAATTTCATGGCATTACAGATTCGTTTCCGAGCTTGAAAATCAGCAAATTAAAATTTTCGAAGAAAGCGACGCTTTTGCGAATTTACGCATTACACCAAATTCCTCGTGACGCGTTTCATGTGAAAATCATTTTCCAACCAATTAGGTGCTCCTCTCTCTCTCTCTCTCTCTCTCTCTCTCTCTCTCTCTCTCTCTCTCTCTCTCTCTCTGTGTGTATATATACAGTATATATATGATTATATTGATTTATATTATATATTATATATTTATATATATATATATATATATATATATATATATATATATATATATATATATATATACATACACATACACACGCACACATATATGTATGTAAGTATGTGTGTGAAGTGTATATATATATATATATATATATATATATATATATATATATATATATATATATATATATATATATATATATATATATATATATATATATATATAATTATTTTGAAAACCACGGATAAAAGGCTGTTAGTTATGGAGGAATTTACCATATTAACTAGATATCTGTGGACTTCAACTAAGACTTTAATTTGCGCGAATGGCCGATTGTTGACTCGCTAGGTATACATGCATGTTTAAACACACATTTATATGTTTATTTCTGTATTTTGTTTTCTCTACGAACTGGATACACAATATAGGGTTACAGTAACAATTACAACTGTGGATCTCTTGTAACATCATTTGCGGACAATATCATTTCGAAAAGCACCACACTGGATATCGTTCTTGTGTGTGCGAGCACACACACACACACACACACGAGCGCGCATAGACTGAACATGAGTAGTTCTAGACTGACAAATAATTGGGTTTAGTTAGATTATTATAAATATAATTTTGTGATGCAGCACAGGTATAGTGCAACAATTGCCATTGTCGAGTACATGTAATCACATTATGAGATTTTTGCCGACTTGAGACTAAATATATTATTTCCTACATCAGCAACAAGGTAAAAATGCTTACGCACTCTTGCTCTCCCGTTCCCTAAAAACAGTCGAAGGGCAGTTCAATGGATTTGTGTGCATGGGTTCAATATGTAACGCAGGCTTGCTAGGACAATGGCAGTGCTGAGTTCTTTCAAGTTGGTAACGAAAGCTTTAGCTGATGATGACCATATGTACCAAACAATATCGTACGAGAAATCGAACAAGCAAAGACACACGCACACCCGTAAAAAAAAATATTAATTATCGTTGGACAGGTAAATGTATTACTCTGAGCAAAAAAAAAAAAAAAGTTATTTAGGAGTGTGGAGGAGCAAAATGGAAAAGGTGACAAACTCGCAGTGCATATTCATAAATTCCAGACCACTCAAGTGATCAGGATACGAACTGGAACGCGTGAGTTATGGGTGACAGTTACTTTTAATGCGCAGTTAATACAGTGCCCTAAAAATGAAAGAGCATGGTAATTTGATGCAGCAGTTCAATTAAGTTTGGGAAAAAATGATTGAACAGGTTGCTCCGCTGATGGGAGCGACCAGTCGGGCATTTAGAGCCGCATAAATCAGCATGGCATTGGCCCTGAGGACGAGGGGGTGGGGGTTGATGAGGCATGACCGTGGTGGCAGTGGAGAGGGGCGGGGGCGGCGTTACTTGGGCATGATGGACAAAGGATACGATGAAGGAATGTATCATTATTATAAATGAGCTGTGATTATTCCCTTTGTCCAAGGCCTGTCGTGCATTACTTCAGTCATTATGTGAACGGATTATTCAGATTTATTTCAGATTTGGTAAAGGTGAATCTGCACTATTTGTTGCCTTGGTTGTTGTGGCAGGTGAAGGAAATGGACTCTCATGTCGGGAGTGCTGGAAAGTTTGCTTTTAGATATCAAACCATCTGAAATACAGACCATGGTGATATGCGCATGAAATCTATTGTAATGCCAAAATATCTCTAGGTAACAATAACAACGACTTGAGACCTTTTGTGTAAATGCTCAAATTTTTCTGACATTCATTAAAAATGTATCTATGACAATTCACTGGAAGCCTTAATTCGAAAGGAAGGTTTTGGCAAATAATAAAAAGAGGTAAATCACCAATTAGCGTTAAATCAACGAGACAAAAATTCCATTCGACAGATGTCATTTCGTTCCGAGGATGGTAGCATGAATCATTTACACGGATCTCTGATCAAATAAAGCCACTAATAAGATATGCATTTAATCCGAATTAATTGAATGCAATTTTAATCACTTTCCATCAAAAAGCTCAATGGACTTTTAGCGCAGAATTGCAGGAAACCAGATCGTGCAGATCCAGTCAAGTTTGTTTATTCTAGTTATACCAGTTAAGTGGAAGCAATATTGTACAGCCGGACGGCGTTATGTCTTTCTTTCTCTTGCTGTTTGTACGCATTTATCCGTGGACTTAGTCTGGGTGGGACGGCCACACGCCCCGACTGAAATTTTCGCATGGAGAAATAAAGTTATAAAAATCTTAGAAATGAACAAATATAACTAATAGATTACAATTCACAGTAAAGCTACCGTACAAGTTCTGTGATTTAAAGCCAAGGACCAAGTATTATTAATACAGTACGAAAAAGGAATCATAAAGTGTTGTGTGGAGATTGAATTTTGCCCTCCTGACTGAGGAGGTTTTGACTCGATAATGCGCTCAACCCAGATCTTCCGTAAGTTAGCCCTTCAAAGGCATACTGGAAAGTCGAAACGGTATTCATTTACCAGTATCACAGATGGTTCCAGGACTTCATGGCTATCCTAATCCTGACCACCACTGAAGATGAGACATGAATACCTAGAACTGTTTGTGGCAACAGTGGTCAGATATTATTTAGCCTTCCAAGACATGGTTTCATTATGTATACCAGGTTGGATTACCGAATGCTTTATTTTCAAAAGTATCGTTACCGTTGGAACGTGATTTCTTAAGCTTAATATAGGAATGAATATTCAAATGCAGGCGAGACAGGACATCCTTGTCTTCATGATTTAGTATTGGCAGTGCCGTTGACATTCTGGTTTTACTTGTTATTGTTGGCAGAATGTGTGAATCATACGGGTGGGAGTGTAAAATAAAATAATAATAATAATTTAATAATAATAATAATAATAATAATAATAATAATAATAATAATAAAACTAGTATTGTGTATCTATATATGTATTTTTATGTCGGTAGCTCTGATAGCCTTCGGGTAATTACAATTCTCCAAGAAGGAAATGCAGAGCAATATGAAAGCAATTGACGTAGTAAAAGTAAAATTTGTTGTATTTTGCGACTATTTTTGGCGGGGCAATTACGCTAATAAGAACAATAATTCGTAACTAGGTTTCACGTTTTGGATAGCGTCTGGTTCACGGCATTTGTTATTTTATATGAGCATGTGTTTTAATACTGAACTTTACATTTCTCTGTTAGTTATCTAATGACAAAGATTACCGTTTTTCAGGAAAAAAATTCCTTACATCCGGGAAAACTTTACCAACATGCTTTGTGATGTAGACAAAATAAAGAAGTTTGAAAAACTTTTCCACAGGGGATGATATGATCAAGGGAAATGCAGCAATACTGTTCAGTGGGTAATATTATTAGCTGGGTACAGGATGTACCATCTGTATGTATGTGTGAGCTCTCTCTCTCTCTCTCTCTCTCTCTCTCTCTCTCTCTCTCTCTCTCTCTCTCTCTCTCTCTCTCTCCATGGAGGACAGCATTATTATTTATAAGTAAATCATCAGCTAGAGACTTTAGTATAAATGTTCCGTCTATCTGTCTGTCTGTCTAGAGCTCTAAAATTGGAATGAGGAAACATCCAAACATCATTTGGCCCCCAAATCACGATTCTGAAAGCCGCTCCCCTGGACGACGACACTCGGGTTCCCGAGGCTCCGAATCCTTTATTTAACCAGATATAAAGTTAATATTAACATAAGCGAAGAGTCAACAGCAAAGTTGAGTCTCGTCTTCCTCTCCAGAAAAAGCGAGAGAGAAAGAAGGCGGCACTTTATTTCCAAACACCTTCCCATTTTTCCCTTTTGTTTTAAGGCTCCATTTTATCTCCCTTATCTCTCTCTCAGTCGCGCCAGAGTTTTCCGCCTTTTTATTTACCCCCCCTCTCTCTCTCTCTCTCTCTCTCTCTCTCTCTCTCTCTCTCTCTCTCTCTCTCTCTCTTCAAATAATTGGTCACTCCAAGTCTTTAGATTTATTGCCTGCAGTTTTATTTTTCATCTCTCTATTGCGTTCTAATTCTTTTTTCATCTAGGTTTTCACTTTAATCAAACTTTTCTCTCTCACTCTCTTTGTTTTTCTCATCTTCAAGTCCTTATCAGAGCCCTTAGATTCATTGCAGACGATTTATTTTTGATATTTTCATTGTTTTATAATGCTTTTTTAATCTCGGTTTTCTTTTTATCTGAATCTTTTTCCCTTTCGCTCTCTCTGATACTCAGCCGACTGGTGACCCAAGGCCCCCAGATTTATTGCTTGCCGTTTTATTTTTAGTTTCCTTATAGTTTCTTAATTCTTCTTTCAGTCTCTGTTTTCTTTTATATGAATCTCTCTCTCTCTCTATGTATATATATATATATATATATATATATATATATATATATATATATATATATATATATCTGTGTTCCTTTTGTTGAAATCTACTGAATCTCATATATGCTGTCTGAGATTCATTATTTACTCTTGTGCCTCTCGAGAAATCGTTAATTTGATAATGCTATTAGAAATTACAATTACTCTAAGATGTACCAAATGCAGGTCGATATTCTCTTACTTAAAAATAATTTGTGTCATTGTCATCATCCATGAATAATATTAATTATTTAAATTTGAAGATACTGACATAAAAGCTACGGAATATAATGTAAAGCAATGATTTTGCATCTTCAACATAAACTGTTAGTGAATTTCGCTTTACAAATGAAAACTGGTTTATGGTAACTTCTAAGAATATTAGAAGTAAAAACCATTTATTCGACCACACATATAAATTCCTCAAATTTAGTTATCTTAGTCTAATAATCACCTCTTTTTTTTATTTTTTATTTTGCCACGACATTCAAAATCCCAAGAATGTCAGGAAGTATGGTAGGATAAGACTACTTACCCTGTATGTTATCTATCATTGTTTATCATCTATCATTGTTGTAACCCCCAGGCATTCTATCGGCTAATAGGCACTTAGCGGTATTTAAAGGAACATACCGAAATCTTTCCTTCTCTCTACTGGGTCACTCGCTTGTAAGGCAAACCTACTAACCGGGGGGATGATATATACTGCATATCTATATACACGTATATACATAAATATATCTATATATGTATACATATACACATATACATACATATATATGTGTGTGTGTGTATCTATGTATTTTTTATCGACATGTGTTTTTACTGAATACGTTGGATTCAGAATTAAATAGATAGAAGATGGGTTTCTTCATTCATATATTATTGGCATTTAAGGTTCCAGTACAACAAACATAGTCAATAGACTAGGAGCACGAGAGGTTAACTTTTCAATATGTCAGTTGTTTTTATATTGTGTGTATGTTTGTATATGAATGCCTCTCTGCCGTTCTTTCTCGACCTCTCATATATTTGATATACATTTGGCTGATATCCTACTTGTCTGTACTGCAAAAGACTGTTCCTTAGCATTGAAATATATAACAGTCATTCAAAGTATTACATATTATATCACAAGAAAAGTAATCATCAATACCGGCATGTTAGAAAGCTTCCCGCGGAAGTACACTTGAGGCTCACAGCATAAAGTGGCACTGCCTTCCTGTAGTGGTCTGGTATGGCTGTGTGGTTGCAACCCGGAAGATGGAGTTCGGCTCTCTAATTTAATTGTCAGCTATACCCATTATATATATATATATATATATATATATATATATATATATATATATATATATATATATATATATATATATATATATATATTATATATTTGTATATATGCATACACACACACACACACACACACATATATATATATATATATATATATATATATATATATATATATATATATATATATATATATATATATATATATATATAATAGGTATATATCTATGAGAAAAGGTGGAAAAAGGACGGAAAGATCGTAGGTTTTACGATTTTTCCTTTCTTCCTGCGAGAGCTTCTATATTTTTATACAGGACCATTATATGATAAGGTGATAAAGGATTAAGCGTTCTGGTGTGGAACTGTGAAGTCGTTCCAACCAGCTGAAAATATAATGAGATAGAAATATTATGATACATAAGATATATTGAAAATGGCTCGAGATATATGAAAATACAACGGTCACTGTTACTGCTGCATTCATGCCTAAACTGCCTAATCGTGACTGAATCCCTGTGCTGAAGATTCTTTCAGTATATACATATTTAATAATATATATACATGTATATATATTTCATATATATATATTTATATATATATGTATGTATGTCTATGTTTATATATGTATGTATATATATATATACATACATATATATATATATATATATATATATATATATATATATATATATATATATATATATATATATATATATAAATAATGTGTGTGTGTGCGTATACACTCATGCACGAATATAAACTGCACTTTAGTTGTGAGAAATCTGATCATTTGTTAGAATTCAGTGTTTCCATAGATATTAAGATCGTTTACTGATATGGCCAGCTGTAATGTTCGCTACATAGCGCGTTTTCATCCATTTCCTCTACAAACAAATCTTTGGAATGATGTAGCAAGGATGAAATGATATCCCCTATAACTTGCACTCTCTTGGATGGAGGGCGGTTCGCTTTGAGCTTGGCTCAGCCGTCGTCTCGTGATGTGGTGACCGTCTTTTATCTTGTGAAACTAGGGTTTATTCGTCCCCTCTTCCTATAAAGCACCGTCACCCCATCTTAGGTCGTTCATGTTGCTCTATAATGATGCCTCGATTTTCGCGTATGTCACAGAACACAGTTTTTTTTTCTTTTCCCTTCTTCAGACTCAACATTTTCTTCTCTCGTTCATTCTCCCTCTTCTTTCTGAGGAAGGATTTCTTTTGTTGATTCTTTCGTGTTGCTTTCTGTCCCTTGTAGCTTTTAAAATAATACGAGAAGATCAGGGTATTTTCTTTTATCCTCCTCATGAGGGGTCACTATTCTATTGCGTCTTTTATGAAGCCTTGATGTCTTATATTTTCGATTTTGCTGTCTGATGTTTAATTTATCTGATTAATGCTAAATTTCCCTCGCATGTAGTTTCCTTCTACAAAACCGTCAAATCACTTTACTTGTTTTTTTATTTTACCGCTTCGTAATCTATTTGTCTTATATTTTCTAGTCTATTTATCTCACGATGTTTCTTAGTTGGTTGATACGATTCCAGAAGTCCGCACCAAGACCCTCTTCATCTCTCTATTACCTTACCATACTCACGAGCCGCCCATAAACAAAGGCCCATGCTGGCATAAGGCCGGCTTAATGCATACCAGACAACCAACCATCTATTTATTTTCTTTAATAATGGAAATTTTCTCCGAGTGGACTCTGTCTCCACAAAATCGTCAAGTTCCTGCCATATTTTCTTGCCTTTCCGTTCCTTCTAAATTCCCCTTCACACAATTTTTTTTTTGATAAATCGCTTCTAATATCCTTACGGAGCTTCTTTTTTGTCATTATGAACGAGATACAGCGCCGTCTTTTTCGGATAATCCTTTAGCTCCCTCAGTTTTTGAAAGCAGAGTATCAAAGTTTTCCTTGTCATCCATTTAATTAATAAACGGTTTTTTCGATTTGATCAGATTTTGCACGTGATAGCAACGTTTCGATGGTCTTTATATTCATCATGTATAGTAACTAATTATCATGAACTGAAGTACTAAGAGATATAGCGATTAGAATTGTTTTTGAATGATCCATTATATTCCGTCATTAATAACCATCTTCTTTTATCAAAACGATTTCAGTTAACTCATTAATTGTGATACTGTAACTGAGTTTATCAGCCCTACGCGAACATACTTTGCTGTTTGTGTAATTCATGTTAGTATGAATGTATTAAACTGTGTGCCTGAAGACAGAAACATTTTGAATCACTGAATTAATGTTCACTGTACGTGAATAATGATGGAGTCAGTGGTACAGTCATTCAGTAGAAAAGGGCGATGTAACTATAACGTATGTTGTGGATATCTCAGTGGTAAACTTAAAACTGTTTCTTGAACCGTTGTTTTTGAGAATAGGCTCTAGCAAATAGATCAAGAATTGTCAGTGCGCGGATTGATTTTAGGATTAGCTTTCCTTTGAATATCATATTTCAAAATATTGTTTTTTTATATATGCCATTGTCACTCCCTCCCTGTCTGTATCTGGCCTCCTACCGTAGGTGAGCGAGCTCAGCCACGAACCTAAGGACTTTTTCCATCCTCGAACTGGATTATGAGGGCGAATGGGCGTGTTCCCTAAAATCCTAATTTACTCAGTTGACCTGAGCAGGTAGGATGATGTGTGTGTGTGTGTGTGAGAGAGAGAGAGAGAGAGAGAGAGAGAGAGAGAGAAAAATTTGAGACATGTTTTCATTGCTTGGTAAATATTTATACCAATAAAACAAGAGACCCTGTGGTGAAACCATTTAGATGATGTTCACAAGATTCCCGCTGCAATAGATTCATTTTTTTGAATAAATTTTTCCAAGAGATTTTTGAAGACAGAAGTAAACCTCCAGATATTGTAAA